>NC_056737.1:1095068101-1095373101 GCF_019279795.1 Protopterus annectens
ATGCATGGCAGTAGCACAGCATTTTATTTTAGCAACTTTCCAAGGTTATACAAGCAATGTTTAAAATGTGTCCCTGGTGTTTGGGCTTTTGTCCCCACCACAATAAATTTTGGCTTTTTCCAGATTTCTTGTGCTCATGTGCTGCAGAGTTGAGAGATACAGTTGAGTGGATTTTACAAGGAGCTAAGAGCTTCAGGGGAAGAGAAGTTTAGTACTGCTTATGCTGAGTCAGCTTGCATTGTTAATAGCATAATAGGTTGAGTAATTGCTTTGGATGCAGAAGGCTGTGGGTTCTACTCCCACAGTATGTAGATGCATTGCTGATACTGTACTGTGTTATACTTTAAAGGTGGATGCTGCAGTCCCGAGAATGTCCTCTTTGGCAGTGATACCTAGTAACAATCAACCTATCAGTTTAATATTCATTCCCTATTGCAATATTATAGCTTATCATTTTTTAATGTAACATGGACATTTTAGTTCTCAAGGGCAACAGGCACTTTATTTGTAGATGAAACAATGAAATATAAAGTTGTTTGCTAGCAGCAACCTCTTCATTAGTTTCAGATCTCTTTAATGTAGAATTATTTAGGTGACTTGTACTTCTGCAGAAAGTGTGCATATTTACTGATACTGGTGGATTGTAGGAGTTTGAGTAGACTTTTATGATGGAAATATTCAGAATTTAGCAGTTTTGTCATTATTGGTGTACGCATTTTGTTTCATTGTTTACTGGAAAAATGTTCAAAACAATAAATTTAAAACGCCCTCTAACAACTGTACTGTATTATACAAGGAATATAATCTAATACAGTCAGGAAGGTATCAAAACACATGTATGTTTCTTGTGAAGGGGCCTATGATTTTAAAACAGCCCAAAGTTAATCTTTATATGCCACTGGCCAAATGTATTTTCTTTGAATGTGTGTTTCAATGCTGTTTCAATGAATGTAAGTTTCAAGGGCAGAGAAGTTTTAATGCTAAGTCTATTTTCATTGTGAGACTGCATAGCCTTGTTTAGTAGATGTCTATTAGTGTTTGTGCTGTAAAATGTAAAATAAAACTTTTAAATGAAATCCAAATCATCATAGAAGTAAAGCAGTATGCACATTACAGTGTTTATGGTAAATGGGATGAAATAGCCAAGTAATGGGACATTGGAATGGCTGCAGGGGGGAGGCCCCATTTGACCATGATTCTGTGAGGGGGAAGTTCAGCAAACTCAAAGACAGCCACTGTCCAGATTTACGCAAAATGAATAGACTTTTGCTTCTTATTTTTTGGTTTGTTCCTCATAAAATGTGTGGTTTTCTGGCAAATCATTTAGGAATGAAGTCACTAAATAATGACAGACATTGAGTTTCAGACTTCATACCCTTCAGAAAAATGCATGCTAAAGACCTGTTATTCTGTCAACTGTCTTAAGTTTATACAAGAACAATTTTTAGTACTGTCTGTGTGTACACCCAATATATTTGGCCTTGTCAAGATTTCATGCGTTAAGATGTTGAGAGGTAATGGTAAATAAATTGCTTTATAGAATTAGGTGTATCCAAACCTCTCAACAGTCCCCGACTTTGGCTCAAAATGTTGCTCTCCCCCTAATAATCCCTCCGCAAAATGGCAATTTTGGAAGAAAACGTGGAGGGTTTAAGGCGCAATTCTATAGAACTGTAATGATCAGAGTTATAGATTACTTTTTATTTCAAATGCATGTAGATGATCTTATTTTGTCAGCTGCTCAAGTTAACAGTACTAATAGTAAAAAGTGTCCCTTCTTTGACAGCTTCCCAGGTGTTTTGTGTGGTTATTTTATATTTTTGCATCACATTTTTGGTCCATTTTTCATAAAATTGTGTTTTATTTTTGGCAAATTAGTGGCAAATCATTAAAGACTGAAGTTAGAAAATAATGACACTGATTTGAGTTTCAGATTTCATACCCTTCAGAAAAGTCATACTAATGCAAGACCTACTATTCTATTATCTTTCTAAGTTCATAAGAGCAATATTTAAAAAACGTCCTTATTTTTGGGCCTGTGTCCCACTTCTGTTTATGCCTTTGACTATATTTCTTGCTCTGAGGCTGAGATGTATGACAAATGTGTCAGGGCCATCACTGTCAGCCAGAGACATTTCAAATTGTGACATACTTGTTGCACCCCACTCCCCCACATAGGTAGTGACTTGATGTGTCCAAGCAAGGCAAGGAGCAGTTATGCAGTGTAAGTGTACAAAAGAGTATCCCCATCCAAGGTAGACACAAAAGTACTGCAGTGGCTTTTCATCTGTCCATGATTTTGCAGAATGTTCTGGTTTTCTGTCATATGTTTATACTCGTTGATTTATGCTTCTTATTCAGCAAATGCATATTGTTGCAGTGCCCGTTGCTCTGTGTTTAAGTAGCAAATAACTTTAATGACTATCAGGTAAAGCTTGTCTGAGATAGTAAAGATGTAAGTAAAAGCTTTAATAAGCATACTGTTAAAGAATTACCAACAATGAAAGCCTTTTTGTTGTTGTCATGCAGATAATATTTACATAACTAGATAATGTATAATCCTTAGGTATTGAAATGCATATGACGGTATTTGTAATAAAGGACAGGATTACAGTATTTTCAGAAGCTCATTACATTTGTTGTAGACTTGCAGTCATCTTTCCAGGCTTTACCCATAAACTAAACAGAATGCCAATCTATCATGTGTGGTCCATAACCTGTGCAGTAATCCTTTAAGCAGTTTATCTTGAGCTTGTTTGCTGTTCATATTTTACTTTGATCATGTTTTCCCCATGAAACAAGTAGATAATTGTTGTCAGGCAGCAGGTCTTTTTTTGGATAAGAAACATTTTTACAAGTAGGGGTATCACAGAGATTGCTACTTTCAGCATGTTACTTGGTACTTTTATAAAGATGAATATAAATTATAATTAGAACTGCAGTGCAAGGAGAAGTGGTTTGAGCTGAGTGCTGCTTGCTCTTTTATACTTGATTTTGACTGGCATTCCAGTAATATATTTAAAAATAATTTATTTTTTATGCCTCACAACCGTTTTGTTTCCATCTAGATATTAAGTAAGCTGTCATATAGCCAATGCATTGAAATATTTTTTTCTTCTACACTTAATTTTGTCTTGATTGGACTCTCATAGTGATGGTTTGGCACCCAGGGCAGCATATTTAATTAAAGTCCCAGTTTTTATGGTTTTTGAGCATAGCTCCGCCCCTTCCCAGTTGGTCACACCCCTTTCCATTATTCCCAGCCATTCAACTGTCTCCTGCAGCCCCCTTTGATTTGAAGTCACCAGCTACCACTGCAGACAGCCAGAATTTCTTGCACTGATTTAAAATCATGTAATGAACTTTGACTCAGAAACTTAAATTCATCTCTAATTTAGCACCAATTTCTGCATCCATTCCCTCCAGTGCAAAGGTGCTCCTTCACTTTTTTTCTTCACTGTAGCTGATAATTAGCTGATGTCAGATGCTCTACTCATTCCCTTGTTTTGCTAGGCCCACGGTAGCCTTTCATGGATTCAACCCAGCTGTAGTCTAAGGCCAGTGAGGAAATCAAGGACACTGGTGCAGTGCTATGCTGCATACTGGAGAATATTTCCCTAACTCCTGTTTCCTTTTAGCAGCCCAGGCAGCTCCATGATTGCTGCCCTCGGGAGGTGCACATCTGCACATACATAACCTCTCACCTGCACAGCTCAGCACCTGTATGCATAGAGCTAGCCAGGCTTGTATGCTGCATACACCAGGGAGCCTATATTCTTTCTCCCTTTCTCCATGGGCAAGCTAACATCAACCGTTCACTTCCATCCCCCCCGTGACCACTCCAGCACAGGTACAGCTAATTGAACATAGGTCATCTCAGCTGCAGTAAGGGCTTTATCCCTCTGTACCATGGAGCCACTCAGATCTTTCCACTTTTTATCACAAATGAAGGCAACTGTTCTTTGCTTTTTGTAGCACTATTTATAAAGCAGACACACTCTTACATGTGTGTGTTTCAAGTTTCATTGCAGCATTTCTTAGAAAGCAATGCATGAAACATTCATTCAGGTATAGCAAGAAACTGCTATACTTGTATGACTCTGCATATCCACTCTTATTATGTATAGTAGTTAAAATAAGTGCAATCTGGTGATAAAACTGGTAAAATGAACAGAGTTCCCTCAGAAAATAAAAAAAACAAAATCACCGGATCCAAGGCAGCAGTGGAATAAAACTTTAATAATGCAACTTTAAAAGTTTCTCTTACAAGCTTCATCAGGCATAACACACGAAAGAATCAAACAGTTTAAATGCTAAAAATTAACAATTATTTGATAAACCAATTAATCAATTAAACCTTCTAATGTAACTGTTTAAGCACTGGTTTTAAAGACACAGTGGTGTTTAAACCTGGTAATATACATGTATTAAGCCTCAATATCCATTTAAATTCTTCTAGGTCAGTTAAATATATCAAATCACCACCTTGAATAGGTTCTGATATTCTTGATAAAATTGTAAATAAGAAAAAATGTGACAAATCAATATCAGAGGTAGGCCTGTAGAGTGCATTAGTATTAATTCCTCTATTGATCTCTGAAATATGGATGTTAAGTTGTCTATCTCGCCTTCGTTATTGCTGTTTGGGTTGAGACCAATCAGCCGGCTCTGACTCGCCATCTTCAATAGCTCGAGGCTGTTTACTGGCTCAAGGCTACCCCTTATCCCATGATGCCTAGTGAAAGCTACCCAGATCTCGTTTGCCGTTTCAGCTACGAGGTGTGTCGTTTCTGGCTCAGGCTTGTATACTTTTGTATATTTATATAATTATATTTGTTTAAACTTCTTAAAACTAGTATACTTCCCCTTATAGTTTTTTTTCTCTGTGGGTGTTGTTTGTGGATGTCAGCTTCTTTCTGCAGTCCTTTTTTTCTTGGGTTAAGAACTCGTTTAAATTAGAGAGTTCTCCCCCCCTCCCTTAGGACAGCCGTTTAACTTAGAGGCTCTCCTTCCCTTCCTTTTTTTTACTGTATATAAAAAAAAAAAAAAAAAAAAAAAAATCTGTTGTGTTCGTTTAGTAGTGTAGAGATTTTTTGTCTGTCTGTATTGTGGTACCTGGATTGTGTGTAGTGGTAGAGTTATGTCCAAGGATACGAAAGTTTCTAGCTTCAAAAAGTGTGACTCATACTATCAGAAAATGTCTCTGACAGATAGGAAGAAGCACACTAGTTATGCGTTTATTGTTTGGGCACTGTTCACCTGCAGGACTCTTATTCTATTTGCCATTTTAGTCAAGGGTCCTGCAGGAGCGTAAAAACAAATGATTCCTTCGGGTTTATTGAAGCCTCAGGATTCACCGCAAAGAGTTCTCAGACAGTGAAATCCCCAAAATCTGTCAAACCGGGCTCCACCTTCGAGCCGACTCCTGTACTGGAACAACCGAGTATGTTGGTTCCAGTTGGCAACTCCCAAGACAACTCCTCCATTGGCTCCATCAGATGTTTTGGGGCCGTCACAGAGCCATAAAAGACTGAGGTCCCCTTCTTTAGAGTCCATTCACTCGGCTCTTCGGTCACCATTATTACAAAGTGAACGTAGCCACCACTCTTCACACTCCTCTCGATCCTCTAGGCTTTCGGATCATGATGTGGAGAGAGTAGTAAGTAGGTTGCTTAAGTCACAGGCACTAGCTAAATTACTATCCAGCCCACCTCAACAGGTATCGGCTCCAACCACCTCTATTTCCATTCCTCCTCTGACTCCATTGAGTTCAGAGCCGGAGTTTGTTGGTGTGCAGGTAGTGGAACCGTCGGCTCCAATCACCATCTCTCCTTCAGCTCCGACTTCAGCTCTGATTACCTCGATTGTTCCTTCTATCGAGGAATCTGGACACAAGGGCTGTCTCGTCGGTTCTGAGGGGGGAGTGGCATCGGACCCTTGTCCGACCCCATTCTCCCCCTCGGAGCTTCAGTGCAGGTGAGCTCGGCTCCAACATCGGCCTTGGAGCCGTCGCCCTCGGTGCGGAGAAAGATTCCTATTTCTTTGGAACCAGAGCTTTCTCTGCCTCGAGGTCGGGATGCCTTCGAGGTCATGCGGAGTGTGCTGTCCCCCGAAACAGCTCCACTACCAGCTCCATCGGCTCCGTCCCCCATAGTGTCTATGCCAACCTCTGCTCCTCCTCCAGATCCCAAGCGTAGAGAACCGATGCCCCAGGACACCCCATTGGGTGTTCCCTCTTCTTCCGAGGCCTCCCCTGATCACTCAGAGGAGCCCCCTCGGAAGAAGAAGTTGAAGAGGAAGTACATTGACTCCCCTGAGTCTGTCACTTCACATACAGACTTAGATGAATCGGAACGGGTCCCCGAGGTCCCCCTTTGAAGATGTTTCCTTTTCGGACATCCTTGAAATGCTTAGGCAGAGGGAGAGCTGGACTTCCCTAGCCCCTACCGAGGATGAGTCTGTACTGCTGGACGCATTCGGTTCCCGACCTTCCACCTCCTGGGTTTCTCCTCCTTTTGACCCATTCATGTCTGTGGTGGCCCGAAAGGCTTGGCCAGTTCCAGACACTGTGGAACTAACTCTGAGGAGACTTAACAAGTTTATTACAGCCCCCCAGGATAAGCAATTCCTTTTCAAAGGGGTGCCTGTTGATGCCATTGTGGTAGCAGCAGCCACCAAGAAAGAGTTAGCAGAAACCTCTTCATCTGTTCATCCCCCTAACAAAGAGTCTTGGACGATGGACAGATACGGAAAGTGAATGTTTGCTTCAGCGACCTTCTCGATGACGTCCCTGAACTATCTATGTCATTTTATTCGTCTTCAAAGGGATCTCCTGAAAGAGTTTGAAGATGCCCTTCAAGATTCTACAGCTGAGGGAGTACAAGCCAAAGTAGCTTCCCAGCTGGAGATTCTTAATTCCATAGTCAACTCCTCCATGAGGCTGATTTCCTATGCAGCCGATGGAGCAAGCAGAGCCGCTGGCACAGGTGTGGCCCTCAGGAGACATGCTTGGATGCGGCAGTGTCAGTTTGCGGAATGCTTTCAAGCGTCCTTCACCAATACTCCCTTTGATGGCTTCTTTCTATTTGGGCCTCAGGTGAAAGACACGTTGACCAGGTGTGAGCAAGAAGGCAAGACTCTCTCTGCCATGGGAGTCCATTTTTCCATTCCCTCTAGACCTTACTCCATGGTCAGAAGAGTGGGAAGATGTGGTTCTGGAAATCCCAGGGATCCTTGCCTGACACACGTGGTGATTTTTCCTCCAGAGGCAGATGGGGAAACAACAATAACAGATGCCGCCCTCATGGCAGAGGGGGTCAGCAGAACCAGGGTGACAGAGAATCCTTCTCTGGCAAGCCCTTCCAGCATCCCTGAAGGGTTGCCCGGCTGCTCACCTCTGGAGGCAGTCGGGGGAAGACTTTCGCTGTACCCAAAAGCCTGGCAAAATTTAACAAGAGACAGGTTGGTACTATCCATTATATCCGGAGGTTACAAAAGTCCCTTCCATCAATCCCCTTTACAGTCAAAAAAGGCCCTTCCAGATGTTCCACCCAATCTGAGGGAGCAAGCAGTCATAGAAGTTTCAAAACTGCTAGAAAAAAGAGCCATTCAGGAAGTCCCCGCAGACCAGCTCAGATCCAGAACTTACTCAAGATTATTTCTGGTACCAAAAAAGACAGGGGACTGGAGACCGATTCTGGATCACAGCAGACTAAACAAATCTGTACAAAGAAAAAAGTTTTGGATGGTCACGCTACAGTCCATTCTACCCTTTCTGGGTCAGGACAATTGGATGCGCTCGATAGATCTTCAGGACGCGTACTACCATATGAAGATGGACAGACGCTCCAGGAGATTTCTTCACTTCTGGGTAGGGGCCAGTCATTACCAGTTCAGAGCTCTGCCCTTTGGTCTCCCCTCAGCCCCCAGGATGTTCACCAAGTGTATGGCAGTAGTCACAGCTCACCTGAGGTGACAAGGATTCCAGGTGTTTCCATATCTAGATGACTGGCTCGTCACTGCTACCACCAGGCATCAACTCTTACAAGCAGGATTATACAATCACATCATGCACTCAAGTAGGCATCACAATAAATTTCGAAAAATCTGCCTTGTTGCCCTGTCAGTCTATCACTTACATAGGAGCAGAATTAAACACAAGAGAGAGATGTTTGGTAAGATTACCATTGGAAAGAGTTTCCACAATTTGTCAACAAGTGTTAATCCTAATGCAGAGCAAAAGAATTCAAGTCAGATATGTCCTTCAAGCTCTGGGCTCCATGGCAGCTGCCATTCTTCTAGTTCTATTAGCGCGTTTCCACATGAGAATTCTTCAGTGGCTTCTTTTCACGCAGTAGTCCGGAGCTTCCCATGTCTCACAAGATTCTGATTACAGAAACATGCAAAAGGCACCTGTCTTGGTGGATGGACTCCCCACTAGTGTCTCAGGGCAGACCTTTCATAGAGCCTCCACCGGTAGCCACAGTGACCACGGACACCTCCCTGATAGGGTGGGGTGGGCATTATCTGGACAGGACATTCCAAGGCACTTGGCAACCTCACAAGTACCATCTGCATATCAATGTCCTAGAAATGAGAGCCGTGCTTCTGGCGTTGCAAGCCCTTCAAGACTGTTTTCCTTCTGGGATCATTGCAATTCAAACAGACAACATGTCAGTGGTGTGGTACATCAACAAACAGAGTGGAGCCAGGTCCTACCCCCTGTGTTGAGAGGCACTCAGACTGTGGCAATGGGCGGTTTCCTCCCTACGTTTTCTAATTGCAATGCATATCTCTGGGAGGTCCAATGTCATAGCAGAGCTATTCTCATGCCTTACGAGTGGTGTCTGAATCAGGAAGTTGTGGATCTTATCTTCCGCAAATGGGGACAGCCTTGCTGCGATCTGTTTGCCACCCCTCTCAACAGCAAATGCAGCAACTATTTCTCCCTTCTTCCGCTTCCAGGTCACATACCCAGAGACACTGTATTCCATGATTGGCCTCAGGGACTCCTTTATGCTTTTCCCCCGTTTCCCCTAATACCAAGACTCATACAGAAAGCAAAATTGTTGGGTTGCAAAATGATCCTCATTGCCCCTTACTGGCCTTGACAGATATGGTTTCCATTCCTACACCCCTACCTTGTTGATCAGCCCTGGATTCTGGACCTGATTCCAGATCTTTTGATTCATCAGTCAGGCAGGTTGCATCAATCCCTCCAAGCATTCCAGCTCACAGCTTGGTTACTCCAATTCCAACCTTAGCCAGGCTTCCCGGTATCTCCCCAGTAGTCCATGATATTATCATTTCCTCACATACGTCTACTACGAGGAAAACTTATGCTAGTAAATGGAAATGGTTTTCTTACTGGGCAGAGTCTAGAAATGTGGATCCTTTCTCAGCCCCAGTCCTTGAAATTCTTGAATTTCTAGCACAACTTTTTCAGTCCGGTGCCGCTTCCTCTACTATTAGAGTACAGCAGTGGCCATTTCAAATTTTCATATCGGATTGTTGAATTCTGACATCATGTCTCATAAGCTCTGTAAGGCTTCTTTGAGAGAGAACATCTCTTCTTAGACCTCCAGTGAGAGAGTCCTTCCTCCTTGGGATCTCAATTTAGTCTTAACTTCCTTAATTTTTGCCTCCTTTTTGAACCAGCAGCATCTAATGTTCCTTAGTTTCTGTCTTGGAAGACACTTTTTCTGGTTACATATCACTTTCCAGCTAGGCATGTCTTGCCCTCCTTACCTGGTGTTTCACAAGGACAGAGTTTCTCTGAGGAAACCCAAATCTTAGTGAATATGACAGTATCTTTAAATGGAGGTTAATTATTTTTTTGTAAAGTTAGCCAGTCCTGTTGTGGAATTTTTGTATGTTTATTACTTGGATATCCTAAAGCATTTGGTTGTTTGATACATTGGAGCCAACAAACAAATCCTTTCTGTTCCCAGGAGGTAACAATTTCTCTATTTATGTGGAAGGATTCTTTGTGACTATAAATGTTGTTAAGATCAAACCAGATTTTTAAATGTATATCTGCATTAATGAATTTTTCTAAAATGAGTCAATGCTTGTATAATTAATCATAATGCAGTTGTATTGAGTTTAGTTATGTTATATTGCATACCCCGATACATATAGCATGCATGGCAAATTGTTTTATCTGCTATTTGACATTTTTTTTGTAAATCAAATTCATTTTATTGATATTACAGTTAGTAATTCTTTCCAATTTGCAGAGTAATTTGGACTTCTATCCAATCTGAGATTGTTTTTAGATATTGATATTTTTATATATATGTTTCTATATCAAAGAAAGTTTAATCCTCCCTGTTTCCATGGTCTGATATGTATTAAAAGCTTATTCTGTTTCTGCTAGGGGAAACCATAAAATTGTTATTAGGCATGAGTTTATTTCTTTAAGTTATATTCCCTTTCTGGTAACAGTGTTGCCAAGGCTATATATAGGATCTTGGGTAGTAAGACCATTTTATTAACTGTAGTCTATCTTCAAATGTTAATATTATTTTGTTCCATTTTTCCACAGAGATTTTAATTGTATTGATGATATTATTATAGTTTTGAGACTTATTCATTATTATCCTTGCATAGCCTCAATTCCTAGATATTTTAATGTAAATTCTTGTTTCCTGTGATGTGATCCCCTTAATCTGCAATTCTTTTTTATTTAAAATAAAAATTTTGATTTTGATTTATTGAAATGGAGTCCTGAAGTCATGTGAAATTTGTCAATTAATATGGGTTCTAATTCTTCTAATGTCTCTTTTTGTATTAATGTTAGTAATATGTCATCAACAAATAGCATTACTTTTTAGAATTTGTATTGTTCATAAATATCTTTTCCTTTGATGTTTATATTGTTACAAATTGAATCTGCCAATATTTCAATAGCCAGAGCAAATAGAATCAGTGACATGGGACATCTTTGTTTAGTGCTTTTTGTTATATGTATAGATTCAGAGGTAAAAAGGACCTAACTTGGACATACGCCTTTAAATTATTTGTATATATATTCTTTAGGAAATGAACAAAGGATGCAAGAAAATTCAAACAGCATTAGGATTTTGAATAAATGGTTTCAATTTAGGGAATCAAAGGCTTTCTCTATATCTAAGCCAATTATGAGTGTTTTTTTATTTTCTTTATTAACATAATCTATAAAAGAAATTATCTTTTTAATATTGTCATGTGTGTCTAAGGATATATAAATCCAGTTTGATCATTATTTATTGTTTTGATAGTGGTGTTTTCATTCTGTTAGTTAATATTGCCATAAATATCTTATAGTCATTATTTAATGAGGTACAGAGGTTTAGGGATTTGTTTTCCTTTAGTATTGGTGTGATTAAGGAATATCTCCAAGAGGGTTGTATTAAAGCTTGTGACTGAATTTCTAATAGAGTTTTATGGAAGAGGGATAGTATCTTTGAAGGAAAAAGTTTATATATTTCCATAATTATGCCATCTATAGCTGGAGCTTTATTATTTTTGCCCTCTTTTATTGTATCTGTAATTTCTTTGTAGGATATGGGTGCTTGCAGATCTAGTTTTAATTTTTCTGGCATTGTTTTATATTAGAAATTTTTTTCAGCTAGATTTAATTGCTCGATATGTATATTTTCTTTTTGGAAATGTTCCATATAGTGATTTCTATAGGCATCAAGAATGTCACATGTATCAGAGATATTTTCCTTTTCTTTTCATGGAAGATACTTTTAATGCTATTAGCATTTGATTGTATTTTGATTCTTGTGGATAAATTATCTAGATATTTGGGAGAAGTGGCCAAGGTATTCATTTTTAGTTTTTCTAAAGCTAAACTAGTTTTATGTGTTAGAATTTCATTGTATTTATTGTTTAATACTTCTACTTTCTTTTTCATCTCTAAATGATTTTGATTTTTTTCAGCTTTTACTGACAAAAGTTTGGATTGTAGATCTAATAATTCAGAATCCTATTCTCTGATTTTTTTATACCAAGTTAGGGTTTTGCCATATATGTAAGCTTTTAATGAGTCCCATATCATTATTTTATTTTTCTCTGTGGTGTAATTAATATCTAAGAAGAACTGTAATTCAGATAATAACCAGGGTTTGAACTCTTTAATTTTAATTATATATGGTAGAGTTCTGGAGTTAAAGATTAATGGTTTGTACCCATTTTGACGTTTTAGTATCAATGAAGTGTGGTCTGAAAAAGGGCAGGGAGTGATAGAGAAATTAATGATTTTTAGAGTGTAAGTCATGGGCAGCAAATATTTTATCTATTCTAGTTTGGGTACCAAATCTGTGATCTTTATGGAAAACAACGATTTATCATCTTTAAATTTGAAAGTATCTAACAGATGAAATGATTCTACCCACATGTTTTAAAGGTTTGATATAGCAGATGCACACAACAGTCTTTTATTTGTAGTTTCAGAAATATCAAATGTACAGTTAAAATCTCCTGCTAATATTAAGTTGTCTTTATAATTATTGCCATGGAACAAATTATGATGGCAATGATCAAGGACTTTGTCAGTCTACAGACACTAGACCCATCCCAGTTTAGCTTTGGTAAGGGAAGGTCTTGCCTACTTAACTTGGCAAACTTCTTCGAGAGGGTGACCAGTGCTATGGATAAGGGGAAAATGGTACATACCACCAATGTTCACTTGACCAAGGCATGTGATACAATACCCTGCTTAAGAATTTTTGTCAATCTCTCATAACTAAGCATAAATCCTTGCACAACTTACTGGATTGCCAGCTGGCTCACAGACAGCACCCAAGAAGTCAGGATCGGTAATACCACCCCCACCAAAAGACATGTCGCCAGCAGAGTACCCTATGACTCTGTGTTGGGCTTGCTGCTCTTTGACATCAACTTCTCAGAAGTCATAGCTAATGTCAAAGGCCTCTGGCTCCCCAAGTTCACAGATGGCTATAAACTGGGAGTGATCTTAGATTACCTCTATGACACCATCATTCTGCAAGGGGGTCTAACACAAGCAAATAACTGGTATGAAAGCCATGGGTTAAAACTCAATGCAATGAAATGCATTGTAGTGCCCTTTGGGAAAGCATCCACCTAAGCTAATGATTTCATGGATAAAACACCCTTAAGAGTTGACCCCATAGCGATCTGGGAACATATGTAGACAGTAATCTGGCATTTGACCAGCATGTAGCCAAGACAGTAAGAAAATCATTCTATGTCACCCAATTCATAAACAAGGGTATGACATCCATGTCCAAGGAAATAATAATATCACTCTGCTTAGCTGATATTAGACCCATTACTGAGTACAATGTCCCCTTTGACATGTATCTAGCCCACCACTTGCAGCAGTTGGAACACCCTTAAAAGTTCCTCAACAGGAGAATCCAGGGTATGAATACCCTCTCTTATACAAATCACCTTAAGGTCCTATCTCTGTACTCAGTCTCCTGCAAGTTACTGAGAGGCGATCTATGCCTACTATATAAGGCATCCTCAAATCTAGCTCTGATGAATCTCTTGCACATCTGCAACACCAGAAACACTAAATCCAAGGACCTGAACTTTGTCTGCAGCATAAATAGAATCTGCTGGAGGGACCGATACATCTCTCAAAGGATCCCCTTGCTATGGAATAAGTTTCCCATTTGTGTGAAGTAGAGTGGATCTTTGACCTTGTTCAAAGGAAAGTTTGATCATTGGATGAGAAACTGCAAATTCACCACCAGCCTGGCCCCCATGACTCTGATGGACAGAGCTCGACAGTAAGTAAATTAATCCCCAACTAACATACCCCCCCCTTAACCTTTAGCTACCTCCTTACTAACATACTTCATTCCAATTTCTTTTTTCATTTTATACATTTGTTAACCAAGTAAGTGCACTAAACACAAGCATCCATTTTCATGGGGACCCAGGAGAAATGTCTAATTAAGTGACTTGCTCAGTGTCACAAAGTGGGCAAATGGAGGTGGAAAGAATCAAACACTGTGCACTTTACTTCAGGATGCAGCTATCTACTGTTTTGAAGCCTTAAGCACCTGAGCAAACTGCCAGACTAGCTCATGGTTACAAGCAACAATTCTGCTTGCCTTTTTACCTTGTGGCAACATGACTGGTGAGCATCATTTTTGTCAACCCAGCCACTCTCCTCCACTAAACATATTATCTAATAAATTTCTACAACATTCCTAAAATCCTCAGAAACATCAACAAAAATGTTTGTTAAATTTGTGTACTTCTGTAATACTTGGCAGAGCTTTTCTCCCTGGACCTCCACTGAAAATGGGTTACTTACCCAGTGGACTTTCCTGATCAACAAATGTCAATAAATAAATAAATAATAAATAAATAACCACTCCATGTAATCATAGTAATACTCTAGTAAGTGTCATTCACCTATGTTTCCTGTACTCTGCCGTCACCAGTATGAATATTTTATGTATGTATTTTGTTTTATTTATACTTAGTTGACCATGTTGACCCACTAGACCAGTGGTCTCTTTTCAGTGGAAGCCATAGGTGGTAGTCAGGCTGGCTAGGAGAAATTTGGCCAAAGCAGTGGTGAACTTCCCCTACTCATAGCTTGTACAACTAGTGAGTATATGCGCATGTGCCATTCGTAGTGTAGTAGCTGGGAGGATGGTGTGTAAGATGGAGAGATTGGCAGAAGGAGCAGAGGCAAATGCTAGTGTTTTGCTGGGCAGATGTTACAGGACTCAGAAGATTTTATTTCAGCAAAATTTGTTTGCTGAAGTAAAGAAAGGAGAATTAATATGTGAAGGATGTATAATTACAGCCCTCCAGTCGTGAGGGTTGTGGGTTGATATATTAAGTGAAATGCGAGTAAAGAGTGAACCAGAAAGTGGATAGGAGATGTCTTGGGGAGAAATCATGGATGAGTAGATGACATTTTAAAGGGCAAAGGTTAATGGAGGAAATCTTATGCAGAGATGGTGAAAGAAGGTGGAGGTGAGAGACAAGAATAGAAGAAAGATTAACTAAATGTAAAGTGCAAACAGGCATGAAGTCTGAGGCAATTTAATAATTCCCATTCACAAATGGAACAGTCTTCAGGTTGAAGCAAGCAGTAGCACAATCCAAAATAACACAAGTAATGTTAATCTTCTGCAAAAATACTCAAGATAAAAAAAGAGGATGAAACAGGGCAGGTCAAGGTTTATTTTCACACAGACAAGCGCTTTTGTTCCCCAGTGGAAACTTCATCAGATAAAAATTCATCAAATCAATGTTTCTTTTATACTAAAACATCCCCTTGACATCATTCCAAAATCACACCTCCAGTTTCATTCTTAAAAAACTATTAACAAATATTCCACCCTACAACTTATAAACATACATAAAAAATCTTATATATGCATATACATAAATAAATATATACATATATACAAACATATACAGACACACACACACACATATGTATACATATATATATATATATATATATATATATATATATGTATACATATATATAAATCTTTCCATAAAACTATGTATATAATTCAGTGTGTAGAATTCAATAATGTTTCCATTAGTAGCATTTTAAAGCTGAAAGCAATGAAAAGGTAGAAGGAATTGTATACACTGAAGGTTCTATAGTGTAGTGGTAATTACATGTGCGTAATATACAGACGATCCTGGGTTTGAGTCCCAGTTTTTACATACACTGAATGGAGGATGTCCATGAGTTCTTGTATCTAGGCTGTAAAATGTCTAACAAGTTGTCACATGATAGTGAGATTAACAAGCGCATTGGAAAAGTTGCAGCAATGTCTCCAGGCTGATAAAGAGAGTATGGACTAATAATAAGCTCATGGTGCAAATCAAGGTGCAGGTTTACACAGCCTGTGTTTTGAGCACAGTGAAATGTGGACTGTGTACTCAAAACAGGAGCAGTGGCTCAATGTATTCCATATGCACTGCCTTAGGTACATACTCGGTATCTAATGGCAGGACAAGATCCCCAAAAGCATAGTGCTTGAGAGGATGGGGACCATCTCCATGTTCACCATCCTAAAACAGACACATATGTGTTATTTGGGTCATGTCTTGTGCAAGAAGGATGGTTGAATACCGAAAGACCCCCTTTTTGGAGAGGTGGAGTCTGGAAAGAGGCCAAAAAGGCAATTCATATTGTGCAACAAGGACATATGCAAGCGAGACCTCAGTGTTCTCTTGATCCAAGTGAACACCTGGTATTCTCTCACCTCAGACAAGATTGCCTAGAAACAGGAAGTGAAGAAAGCTCTTACTATGTATTTAACCACCTTGGCAAGGAAAGGAGAGGATAAACTAGCCCTCAGGAACATCCATGCCCATGATATCAGACTGACATCTGCCTCCTGCTGCTGAGAATGTGGAAAGAACTGCCACCCTAGACTGGATTGCACAGCAACAGAAGATGCTGGTTGAATCAGTCCAATAGAGGTGCAAGCCCATGATTCCTTGGGATTGAAAGATATCTACCTTATTTTATATTATCAAATGGGTTAAACGTTGCTGAAGAGGAAGGAATTGTAACAGGATTTTCAGATCATTTAGCGATATGAATAGAGTTAAAGGAGAATAAAGACATATAAAAGTAGGAAAAGGGTTAAGAAAAATAAATGAGAAAATATGGGATGTAAATGGAAAGAAAGTAATATTATAGCTATGGAAAGATCATATTACTATGAGATTATTTTATAAAAATTGTCCTGAATGGTGGTTTGTTTTTAAAGAAAAATATGTATTTTTTAGAATGGCAGAAGGATGAAAGAAAAGTAGAAAAAGAGAAATATGAAAGAATGTGTAAGTATGTTTTAAAGGACTTAGAAAAGAATAATAGATAATATTTTGATAAAGAAAAAGTGGCATATATGTATATGTATGTATGTATGTATATATATATTATGGTTCCCATTCAGAAGCCTGAAACATCATAAGCCTGAAAATCAAAATCCTGAAACCAAAAGCCTGAAAATTCAGAATCCTGAAAACTCAAAATCCTGAAAGCCCAAAATCCTGAAAGACCAAAATCCTGAAACTCAAAATCCTGAAAACACAAAATAGACATACTGATGTCATTGTGGCTTTGCTATTGTTAGCCCTGTGGTGTTAGGTCATGTGTTGGGGTCAGGTAAGTGCGGTTGGTTTTATTTTAGGGTTAGGGCGGTTTAAGTGAGTTAGGGTTAGGGCGCAGGTTAGGCATGTATGCAATAGTGACAAATATTGGGGTTAGGGCGGTTTAAGTGGAGTTAGGTTTAGGGCGGGTCAGGTGAGTGTGCGATAGTGACGGACCTTAGGGTTAGGGTTAGGGTCAGGGTCAGTTGATAGATATTAGTGTCTTTATAGTGACATATTAGCATTATTTGTGTTTTCAGGATTTTGAGTTTCAGGATTTTGGTCTTTCAGGATTTTGGGCTTTCAGGATTTTGAGTTTTCAGGATTCTGAATTTTCAGGCTTTTGGTTTCAGGATTTTGATTTTCAGGCTTATGATGTTTCAGGCTTCTGAATGGGAACCATATATTATATATATATAAATACAAATTAAGGAATTGCTGTTTCAATAAAGATATATTAAGTAAAAAAGAAGAATCAACATATTTTTAGTTAAGGAAGATAGTAGGGCAATGAGAGAAATGAAAAATGCAAAAGGAGCAATAAAAAGAACCCAGTAACAGATTATGATATTGTAATAGATTGCATACAAGACATGTTTAGAGAAAATGAAAAAGAGCAGAAGAGAAGATGGAATGTTAAAATATTATCTAAGCAAGATAACACAGAATTGGAATGGGGAATTTCTTTATATGAATTAGATAAGGTGATGGTAAAACAAAGTGTTTTTAAAAGTATAGAATGAATGGTTAAATGAAGGATTTAAATGTAAAGAATTATGCACTAGGATACTTAAATATGTATGGAAAAAGAGGAAAAATGAACTTAAAATTGGAGACATATACTATTAATGCAGACTGTAAGATTTTATCAAAATAATTCAAAAGAGATGTTAAAATAAAATAGATAAATTTACAGAAGACAGTATATAGTATAAAAGGAGAAACAATGTCAGGAATTTCCACTGATAGTGAGGGGGATTGTGGATGACATTATAAATAGAAAAGAGGAGGATAAACTTATGATGGGAGACTTGAATAAGGGATTTGAGATGATATGACATGAAAATGTATGGGTAATCATAAAGGAATATAATATAAGTAAAACATTAGGAACATTTGTCGCTCTGTGTATAATAATAAAAAAGTAAAAATTTTATTAAATGGATGGGTTAGTAAAGGGATGGATATAAAAATGGTGTACTTCAGGGATGTCTAATGAGTACATTCATTTTTGTAGTTATAAATGTGTTACTAAGAGAAGTAAATATAAAAACGAAGGATGCAAGATATATGAAGGAATAAGAATTCCAATTATTTATTTATTTATTTAACATTTGTTAAACAGGAAGGTCTGACTTGGAACAAAGCCAATTTTCAGTGGACGCACAGGGAGAAACACTCCAGATGCATGTCTTTGTAATGTGGGAGGAAATCAGAGCACCCGGAGGAAACCCACACGAAAGCAGGGAGGACATGCAGACTCTGCACAGAAGGCACTCTAGCCGAGAATTGAACCAGAGAACCTCTTGCTGTGAGGCAACAACACTACCTCTGCACCATTGCACTGTCCAAATTAAGTTGGCATATGCAGATGATGTTATAGTGACAGCAAAGTTTGGATGAAAGAAGTAAAAGCAATAAAGGACTGGGTGATGCAATAAAGATAGGAGGTATAGAATTTACAGTGAGAAAAATTTCTGTATTAGGAATAAGATTTGTAAAATAGGAACATAAGCAGAGATCAATGGAAAAAATAGAAATAAGGGAAATTTGGAATTTTTTTGGAAAACATAGAAGTTATGTAAAAAAAAAGTTTTATTTAATAAATTCTGCCTTAATATGAAAGTTAGCATATTTCACAAGTGTACATATGGTGCCAATAATACATGAGAAAGAAGTTTTACTGGTGATTTTTTTTTTTTTTACTTATATATGGTTTGAGATTGAATCCTGTAAAAAGAGGGGTTTCTTATGTAGATAAAAATGAAGGAGGTTTAGGTTTAATAAATCCAATTGTGAACACTGCTTCATTTAATTTGTATGAAATGTTAAAGTGAATAAATAAAAATAATGAGAAATTGGTGATAAATTTATTTAAATATAGATATGAAGAATTTCTAGACATGCTGAAAAGACTTAAAAGGCGCAAATAATGTGTAAATGAATACGTGAAATGTTATCAAGAAAGAAAATATTTTTATAGAAGATAAAAACTGATGAAATTGAAAAAACAAAGAAAATTGTGGTACAAAAATATAATGATGTAGTTATATGTTAACCCATGGGCAAAGTTAACAGAAGAAAAGACTAGAGCTGTAAAAGTAAGAGTTGAATGGTGTAATAAAAAAGAAGAACATCAAGTTTTTTTTATAGAGATTGGTGATAAATTACCAGTTAAAAATAAGTGAAAGAACATGTTTAGATTGTGGAAAAAAAGAAACTACTACAGAGCACGTTTTTTGAGATGTAAAAATATAGAATAACTGTGGTTATGCAAAGAAATTTTTTGAAGATATTAACAAAGTGAATAAGATAAATATAAACATGACTATTGGTTTTATAAGAACAAGAGCAAAGTATTTGTTGAAAAGATACATAAAAAGATGTTTTATGTAATTTGGATTATTTGGAATGAAAGGATAAAATTATGTTTAATGGAAAATATATGTTAGCAACAATATTATGAAAAATTAGATGGTGGTTATAGAAAAAGGAGTGGGGGGGGGTCTAATAAGAACAAAAGGGATAAAAGTTAAAAGATAATTGTGATTAAATGATGAAGGAAATAGGTAGAAAAATATATATTGTATAAATTTGTAAATATGTAAAATTGTAAATAATTTTGCAAAAAAATATTGAAAATAACATTGTAAATGAAGAACTTTACTGTTTTCAATAAGTGCTGTGGTTCTTTCACATCCTCCTGAGCTGCCATCCATTCAGGCAGATGGTACCTCAGTCTCAGTAATGGACAAATGATCCAGTCACTGAGGTGGGAAAAGTACCCACAGCCTTCCTATCTTGCAGGACCAAAGGGGTGTGGGCTAGGTGTTGAACTGTCACAATTTAACAAACCTAATCATCATAGCCACCAAGGGATGCATATTTTTCATTTTTATGCTGGGAAGGCAGGTCCACATAACACTTCAGATTTTCCAAACTCCTTGAGACAGCTCACAGTCCAAAGTTTACTGCATCTGTGTTTCTACACAACAACCTAAGTTCCACTGTTAAATAAAATCAGTTGATGTCATATTATCAAGTTAATCTTATTTTTATTATATTTGCTTCTTAATTTATGTTAGACTAGGATTTTATTCCTCCCCTCTGACTGGTAGATACAGTCTAGCCATCACCCACCCATTGGCTGTTCGCTGACTGCTAAATTTCCAAGCCCTGGATGTAATGTTTGGTCAGGTATACATTGTCCTGCTACTGGTTCCAGCCTTTAGGGTATGATTATTTCCAATAACTATCAGTTGCACCTTCTCCAATGAATAGCCCTTGGAATTTTTAATACATTTTGTCAAGAAAGTTACCATGTGAGTATAATATCAAGCTGGATTTCTTTGTATTTCTTTAAGGTCTTATGAAATCTAATAGATCAGTCAAAGTGCTCACTATCTTTAGATGTTTTACCTGTAGTAGACAAGACAATTTGATTTTCGCCCGTGCCTCATGTTTGCTTTACTGTACCTTAAAGTGTACATTCACACTTTTGGAGTATGTTGTGTACACTTTGCTACATAAAAGGTACAATGTATTTGGCACTGTACCTGATTAAAATTTAGCAAGCAGTTTCTTAATAATAAGCTTTGTAATTTTTTTATTAACTACTTACACACTTAATTCTAATGAATCCCTAGCTGATGTCATTCTAGTGCTTGTTTGGAGTGCATCCAGAGACTTTAATGGACGTGGCTTGTGACTGAATGCTGTAAATAATCAATCAAAAGATGCTTCAGCAAAGTATTAGTTTAAGTGTGTGCACATGTATGCAACCAGCTTATTGTACATTTTTTATTTTTTATATTTTTCCCCTAATGGATTTGTTTGTTTTTCAATTGAATTGTACAGGTTATAGGTCACATTAAAGGTTGGAAAAGTTTTGAAATGATTTTTTGTGGTCTCATTTTTTTATATCACAAAAACCTGGCATTTTAACAGGGGTATATAAACTTTTTATATCCACTATAATTTAGTTCCTTCTGAAGAACATATTAAACAA
Source organism: Protopterus annectens (assembly GCF_019279795.1). Classification (NCBI taxonomy): domain Eukaryota; kingdom Metazoa; phylum Chordata; order Ceratodontiformes; family Protopteridae; genus Protopterus; species Protopterus annectens. The sequence goes on from NC_056737.1 coordinate 1,095,089,454, forward strand.
TTTAACAACATTGGCTTGAAATTTTTATACTACTCTAACAAACCTAGAATGCCTTTGAGACATCATGTAAGAGATTGAAAAGATAGTTGAATAGGATTTACTAACCTAGAAACGTATGGTATAGCTTTAATTATTAATACAGTAGCTTTATAGTTAAATTCTGATTATTCAGCTAATGGCAAAAACTGCATTCAATCATTTGGTTAAGTAAAGGAAAATATCACTATACAATATATACAAGAGGGTCTTACACAAACAAATGATTGGTGCCAAAGTCATAGCCTTAAACTCAATGCAAAAAAAAATATTATTCCTTTTGATAAGAGCAGTGTTCCTGCTAACTACCACATCAATAGCAACACCCTAAGTGCACACTCAGTGGTGAGAGACCTGGGCACACAGGTTGACAGCAACCTTACCTTTGATCACCATGTCTCTACAGTGGTAAGAAGGGTATTATATATTGCTCATCTCATAAGTAAGGGCATTGCCTCCAGAAAAAAAGAAGTTATAACCTCCCTGTACTCTTCCCTCATCAGGCCAATAATTGATTACAACGACCCTTTTGGTATGCAACTTTCCAAGCACCTGCAGCAATTGGAGAGACCACAAAGGTTCTTCACAAAAAAATTCAAGGTCTTCAGCATCTGTCCTACGTGGATCTTCTGAAATCACTGTCGCTTTATTCTGTTTCATGCAGACTACTCAGAGGCAATCTCTGCCTTGCATATAAGGAGATCTCTGACCCTGCTTTATTGGAATTGTTGCATATCTCCAAGTCAAATGGTACACAGGTTACTCGCTGTAAAGACCTTAACCTGGCATGTGAATTAACAGAACCTGCTGGAGGGACAGATTTGTCTCCCAGAGGTTAACCCATCTTTGGAACAGACTCCCACTTCATGTCAAACAGAGCACCTCTGGCCCTCTTCAAATGCAATCCGGACAATTGGATGGGTAACAGTAAATTCACTCTGGGGGTTCCACTTGTGTGCCTTTTGGACAGGGGCAATGAGTGTTGATCGTGGATATAAGGGTAGAACTTGGCTAGGCTTGTAAGGACCTTAGGGCTCTTAGCCTAGTAACTTCCTATGATCCTAAATCAGATCTTTTTTTTAACACATTTATTAAGTTTTCACTTAAGGCATAGGCAAACATACATTAAAAGAAAAGAAAACAAGCCATTTTAACATTTTTCCATTTAAAAACAATATAGATCACATATATTTTCTTTGCTACTGTGTTCTCTGGAGTGCCTTCTGTGTGGAGTCTGCATGTTCTCCCTGCGGTCAGTGAACTTTAAAGACATGCAGGTAGGTGCGCGTGCATGTTTGCTTCTGTGGAGGTTGGGCACCGGGCTGGCAACTCGACAATGTAAAAATACACTGCCAATCAATAGCAGACCCGTGATCCACTGTGGCGACCCCTAACTGGGAAAAGCTGAAACAGACACACACATACACACACACACACTATCATTAGTCCAATGTTACAAAAAGTTCTGAGTTCTTGCCTTCCTTTAACCTCACTTCTCCTCCTCCTCCTGAACATTATTGTTAACATTCACTTCTATGTAATTTCGCCTTCCCTTTTCTAAACATCCCTCTTCCAGTTCTTTTATCTGTTTTATAATATTTAGTACCCCAAATGCAGTTGGTGTGGACTCTGATTTCCATTTTCTAGTAATTACTTTTTTGGCAGCAAACAGAACTAAACTTAATAAGGCCTTACTATGTCTAGGCGAGTCAGATCATGTATCCCACCTCAAAAGAATAATTTTCTTTCTTACAGACATTTGCTCACCCAATATTTCTAATAGAGTACTCTGTAGGGAATTTGTAAAATCTGCCAAGTCATTACCCTCCCAAACATGTTTTCTCAGATGCTGCTTTCTTCTGCATCATGCTTCCATCATTTGCTATATACGTGGTTGCATACTTAGAAGCCATACATATGTTTTCCCATTCTTTTATTGTACATTGCTTTTCCATTCTCTCTCTCTTCACAATGTTTTCTAACCTCCTCTGGAATATTTTATATGCCATACTATTTATCCCTTTTTTAAAGGCTGCTTCTGTTGTGGATTCAACTAAAACTTCTATCAGAGCAGGGCTTTAACTTAAAATTCCCCTATCACTTTCTCTTTGCCTATACTCTGAGATCAAACTCCGGTTGGGAAGGCAGTCTCTAGCCTGCATTCCAAATGTCTTCTTGGCCTCATCCAACTTTATTACCTTTCGTGATTGAGTTATTTGCTCCCAATATCTTGTTTCCTTTGTCAGGTTTCTCCAGTACATTCCAGCCCCCTCTTGCCTATTTTGTATACCCCAACTTGCGGTCATCCCTATTAAAAAATCCCATTCTTCATTCTCATATTGGCTTAGTTATTAGAATACTTTCTGCTATTTTATGTATATAATGAATTTTCTGTATGGTTATTGTTATTCTCCTTAAGGATCTGCATCCAAAATCCCAATCTCTCTGTATTTCTTGAACTTCCCCTTTGCTTCCACTTTGAGTTATAACCTTCTGCTTGTGTTATGTATGTGAGCCTTAACAATGTATCAACATTTTGAATAATAATCTGAATATGTTAAAATATTTATTAAAAAAAAACATTAATCCAGCAGATTATACTTTCATAAACAACATGTTGAAACATTTAAAAATTGTATATATAAATTTCCACATATAAACGTATGGTGTTTCACATTATTCCCTATACCAGTTACATCAGAATGTATAGATAGTCAGAATTTTCAAAAAATGCTTAGCTTAAAAATAGAGATTTTTTAAATTAGTTAATTTATTTGGAATCATATATTACAAAAGACTAAAGTACTTGACATAATTTGAATATGAAAAACTGGCTTATATTACAAATCAATTGATAGTTCTTTGTTTTTCAAACGCCTTTATTGAATTATCACTTGTGACATAAGCAAATTTACATTTATACAAATGAAATTAAACTGTATTAACAAATTAACATTAACAAACATTATACTTCACATATATTGCTATGTATCATATAACCTAAGAAACATTACATAAATTACTCAATTCCTGCCCCCTTTTTTAAAACTAGAAACATCTTTATTAAACCATCATTTACGACATAAGCAATCATACATTTATATAACTGAAAACAATCCATGGCAATGCAATCCTAGTTGCAAGCATTTTATATCACAAACCATACTGGCACACTCCCAGTTGCAAACATTATACATCACTTATAATCTACCCAATTATTTCAAACATTACATAGCTCATTTAAGTCCTGCCTTTATTTAAAATGGATTCCTCCCCGTTATGTATTTTTCCCATAATTCCCATTTTTTCCTATGTAGTTTGCTCCTACCCTTTTCTAAAGAGCCCATCTTCAGTTGTTTTAGCTCTGTTACTATATGCACTACCTCTACTATAGTTGGTTTAGATTTTGACTTCCATTTTCTAGTAATTGCTTTTTTGAGAGCCACCATAATTAGACACAGCAAGGCCTTACCATGTCTAGGCAATTCCGATTCTGTATCACAGCTCAGAAAAATCATCTCCCTCATCACACCAGTCCACCAACCAGCATCTCCGTCAGTGCATCTTGCAGGAAATCCTTAAAGTCTGCCAGCCTACCGCACTCCCAGAAAATGTGTTCCCTAGTACCTCTATCTTTCCTAATCTCAGATGTAATTGAAAAAGACCGGGAGATCATATCTATCCAAAATATGTAAATAATTTAGAATTATACATTTCTTGTCAGAGATAACAGTTGGGTTTATGCTGTCCCAATGAGTGGCTCAACTAGATTTTAATATCTTAGAAATTTTTACATAGATTATTTATTGTTCTACATAGAATTTAATTATATACAAAAAGGAAAGTGTTGGTTGTTGGAGTTACAAATCCTCAAAGCATATTGATAGCTTATGGTTTATGATTTGAAAGTTGCACTCCCTTTTTTGGGGGAAAAAAATCCCTGTTTCCTATAAGCATTGGGGTCTGATAAATTGATATTAACTAATGTATTGATGTTTTTTAATGCTCCAGTTTCTGGATGTGTACTCAGTCCTCGGTTCCCACTTTCAAGGAGCTTATTCACAATAACCAGGAAGATTGATAAATGAGATCATGCCTTCATTAACAAAATTCACAAATACCGTCACTGTGTCATAAAGAAATGACTGCTGTTAAGATGAAAATAAACGAAACAACCACAGAATATAATTACTGGAAACACTGAGATCATTAACAGAAAAATATTAATCTGTGTTATATGATCAGTTTATGGCTGTCTAATAAATTTTAATAATGTATTTAGAGAGAGCTGATGCAGACACTTTTGTAAATAGTAATTTGTTTTATTATGTCAATGTGTTATTATATATATCATTTAAATAAAAATATAAAAAAATGAGGGATGGTAACCTAGCTGCAGCCTTAGCGATGTTGGTCTGGCTAGAAACCTCAGGAGGTGAGCAGAAAGGAGGAGAGTTTAGGAGTAAGTTACTGGTGTTGGCTTACTGGTCTTGGGGGGGGGGTTGGAGAGGTGCAACCAGCCGTACTGCAATGACACCATGTCACAGTAGCTGGAAGGTGCTGCAGGAGAAATAACATACTAGTGAGCTCTGCAGGCACATCAAGCAATGTACATTACTATAGCTGGGGTCTCCCTCTGGAAACATAACCAAAACTCCAGCACTGACTCAGCTAGTAGTTTACCAGCTACCACAAAGGGGGGTAAAGGCATAAACATATTCAAATCAGCCACAGATGATGGCTGCACTGCCTTTTCTCACCTGTACTGACCACTTCAGTAGAGAGCAGTGGATAATGTAATTGTCTGTTGTGGATGTACGCAGGACCATGAGTTCTGGCTGGAGGAACACATTTTCTTCAGTATCCTTTGATCTAGACATTTGTTACATCCATGCTAATATTCTGTAATCCATTCTACAGCCAATTTGTTCACTGACCTTTGGTATTATATTGTGTATAATGACATGCTAAACTCTGAGTAGGTGACATCTACATAGAGGATTGTGATCAGATTTCCAATAATAAGCAGGTTATGTATTCAAGAAATGGATGTGAAGAAATTCTTCTTGTGAGCAGAGTGAAGCTTGAGAAAGTCTGAGGGTGAATCATAACATCTATGTCAAGAACACATAACAAGTAGTTATGATCAGATAAAAACAATAATAATTTTTTTTGTACATGGAGCTTTAGCAGCTCAGGTGTGCTACTAGTGACACAGAAAGTATAGTAGTGCAGGAAAAATAGCAAACTGTGAACTTTCAAAGTTGTAAAGTACATATTACTGCCACAGACAGTGGATAAAAGTTGTGTACCTCTGATAGACTGCCTACGTTAATACTTCACAGCAGACCTCTCTACTGTCCCTATTTTTTAGGGACACCCCCTGATGTTTCTCAAAGTTTTGTTCCATGCCTCCTAAAAGTGGAAATCATTTTGAGAATTTTTAAGTTAATAGTGCCAACATTTAAAACGTGTCCCTAATATGTGGCATTTTCCTTAGCTCTTTTTTTTTGTTCCAAATTATTTATTTATTTTATTTATTTATTTACATTTGTTTACTGGGAGAGTCCGACTGGGACTATGTTGCTATGTTGCTGTGGGGACTGTTGTTGAAATTATGTTAAGTTGAGAGTTTTGCTTCACAGTGCCATTTTTGTTTGTGCATTTCCTGGCACGTTTCTGTGGATGCTTTTGTACATGTTGTAATGTGAGACTACAGCATAACAGCCCTGAAAGGTGCATTACAAAACTTGTATCACAGGGAGAATGCTGATTATCCTTCAAAAGTGAGAAAAATTTAACCTTCTGACATCAGAAAGGTACATAACAAGTTCTGTTATGTATAGCTTTCAGACAGCAGGCAGAAGCAAAATGCCCCTGTGTAGAACTACTAGCTTTAAAGTTGTTAGATACTTTGTTCTGATACACTTTTTATTTATAGGTGTGGTAGTGTAAAGTATTTAACAATTTTTAAAAGCTGTTTTACTTTCTACTGCTGTTTTTCACCATCTGGCATTATCCATTGTTAGTCCCTTGTGCAAGACCCAATCTTTAAAGTGCTTCAGTGTTTTTTTCTTAAAGATCATTCCTCTTACCCCATTTTCTGATCAGAAATAAAGGCCCAGTACAAGTCCAGAAAAATGCAGCTGCTCTCTCTTTCTGGTCATATAACTTAATCTCTTCCTACCCTTCTTTTTTCTACATGGCTTTTTCTGACCCTAATTTCATTGTGACTCGGCTCCAATCAGTTTATAATGTATTCATATACTGTGCTTGTCAGTCAATCTGTATATCACATGTATGTATTGCAATTATACCTTCAAGCCATCTGTTATATTCATTTTGTATATAATACATGTTTATCTTGCATTTTATCTTTCATTTTGTATATATCATATACCTGTTGTGTTTACCCCCAGTCCTTTACAAGCTTTTGTTAAGCATCCCGAAATGCTGTTGATATTAACTCTCATGATTGGGATGTCCTTAACAAGTCTACCGATTTTGTTGCATAATTGTGATATTCTGTGCACTATGAATAGGTTGTAACTGGAGACCCGGTCATATATCACTAGTTGTGCACCTCCTCGACATCAGAAAGGTACATAACAAAGTTATATTAGTTTTGGAGTTTAATCAGTATGCTCCATGTACTACAGACCCTTTCTTGTTTCCTGTCCTGATAATACAGTAAAAAGTTCCTTAATGTATGTTAGATAGGTAATGTTTTTTTCTACAGTTTGAAACGCTGAAGATTTTTAAACAGAAACAGTAAAATTCAATAAATTTAAATAGGAACATTGTGACAAGCATCTAAAATTATGTTTCATACAAGTGACATGTTCCCAAATCTGATTTCAGTTTGAAGCAAACACACAGCCAGAACCACAGACACCATGTTTTCTAATGTTTCTGTTAGAGATGAACATTTAATTTCTCTGGGTTGTTACTGTTGATTATATGTGTGATTCCATGGTTACAGTTTCACTGCTTAATGCCTTTGAAAGTACTGTAATAGAGCTATAACCACTAATACACTTGTTTCCTTATTTTGTAGGTATTGGTGATGGAGGAAATGAACTGGGAATGGGTAAAGTGAAAGAAGCAGTTAAAAAACATATTAAGAATGGCAGTACCATTGCTTGCGATGTCGCCGCTGATTTTGCTGTTATTGCTGGTAGGTTTGCTGAGTATGAAGAGTCATACTAAAGTCTTTTCTATTCATTACTAAAAGCACATATGTTGTCTGTGATTTGCCAGACTCACATTTTATTCTTTTAACACTTGGTCAGTTGCCTTGCAATTATTAATTAGAATGGTATCCAACTCGATTATTCCTTAAAAATAGATGGTACAAAAGTTTCAAGAAAACTGACTCTGTTTGCAGATGATAGTATTTTATACCTGCAAAAACCAGAAAGAGACATTACAGTGTTGTGGAACATTTTGAGACAGTTTCAATCTTTTCGGGATACAAAATTAATGAAGCTAAAACAAAGGCAATAGCAGTAAATTATGTACCCACATATGAATTGGTTCAGCAATATACGTATTTATGGGGGCATGATAAGATGATGTATTTAGGAGTATGGGTTAAAAATGAATCTGTTGTGGCAGCTAAGGATGTGTGGGAAGAGACTAAACAATGGATAATACAAAAACTGAGAAAATAGAAGCTTTGTTTTGGATATGATAGTAAGATACAAGCAGTTAAAATGTTTTTAGTCTCCTTAGTCTTGTACACAGACCAGGCATACTTTTATGAACCAGAGGAGAAGTTGTGGATAGCATTTAATAAAGAGCTAAAGGACTTTATCTGGGAGGGGTAGAGGGCAAGAGTCAAGTGGGATAAGCTGATTCTTCCAGTAGAACAGGGGGGATTGGTTTACCCGATTTGAAGGGGTATTTCAGAGCTACATAATTAAGGTTCCTACACATAGCTCAAGCAGGAAAGTATAATTCAATATGGAAAGGGATGATGATGAAACAGTAGGGATGCTCAAGAAATAAGGAGAGACTGGGATTTTGGATGCAGGCCTTTAAGGAGAACAACAATAATCATACAGAATATGGTATTCATAAAGCAGCAGAAAGCATTCTAAGAACTAAGCCAACATGGGAATGGAGAAAGCAGATTCTACTGATCGAGATGATTGCAATTAGGGATGTAGACAACAGGCAAGGGGGGGCTGGCATTTATTGAGGAAAACAAGAATGGGAAGACATTGATCATTTATTTGGACTGCAGGTTAGAGATTGCCTTCCCTGTTAAGGACTGATAACAGAGTATAGACAAAAAGAAAAAAGCCCAGCACTGGTAGAGTCTTTAGTAGTATCTAGAACATAAACTGCCATTAAAAAAGGCATAATTAGTACAGCATATAAAATATTGCATGATAACTACAAGAATGTATTGGGAAGAGAGATTGGATAAACATTTCACAACGAAAAAAATGGGAGGATATATATATATATATATATATCTCCCAAATATGCAATAAAATCTAGAAGATTTAGGCTTTTTGCTTGGAAATGTTTACATAGATATTATTATACCGGAAGTAGACTCTAGAGAATTTTTCCTCAGGTAGACAGCAAATGTTGGAGTGACAGGGAAAAAAGAGGTAGTTGGGAACATATATTCTGTCAGTGGGGTGAGTTGGCAGACTTTTAGGATTCCCTGTGGGATGCGCTGTCGAAGATGTTGGGTGGGCAGATTGGTGTGATGAGGGAGATGATTTTTTGAGCTATGGTACAGAATCAGAATTGCCTAGACATGGTAAGGCCTTGCTAGGTTTAATTATGGTGATTGCCAAAAGGCAATCACTAGAAAATGGAATTCAAATACTAAACCAACTATACTAGAAGGAGTGAATATAGTAAAAGAGATAAAACAACTGGAATCAAGATCTTTAGAAAGGGGTAGGAGCAAACTACATAGAAAAAAAAATGGGAATTGTGAGAACAATGCATACAAGGGAGGAATGAGGTTTAAAAGAGGGCAGAACTTAAATGAGCTGTACAATGTTTAACTGAAAATGATTGGGTAGATAAGTGATGTACAATGTTTAACTGAAAATGATTGGGTAGATAAGTGATGTACAATGTTTAACTGAAAATGATTGGGTAGATAAGTGATGTACAATGTTTAACTGAAAATGATTGGGTAGATAAGTGATGTATAATGTTTGCATCTGGGAGTGTGTCACTATGGTTTGTGATGTAAAATGCTTGCAACTAGGCTTGTGTCAGTGTAGTTTGTTTCCATTTATGTAAATGTATGATTGCTTATATCGTAAGTGATGGCTTAATAAAGATGTTTAAAAAAGGGGAGGTCAGGAAATGAATAATGTATGCAATGTTGCTTAGGTTATATGATATATAGCAGTATAGGTGAAGTATAATGTTTATAAATGTGAACTTGTTAGTGTACTTTGATTATTTTTATAAAATGTAAATTTGCCTATGTCACAAGTGATAAATCAGTAAAGGTATTTAAAAAAAGTTTGTATTGACTGGTAATCGACTGTATATAAACAGACCTTGTGCTGGTTAATCATGGAATTGTCATGTTACACTTGCTGATAAGTAGCTGGTGTATCCGATTAGAAAATATATTTCCACCACTAAACATGGCTATCAGCGCATTCACTTGCACATACCAAACAGACACTGACCTGGTTAACAACAGGCACATCATACTCCTCTTTAAGAGTGAACCTGCAAGCCATCCCAAGAACTATAGACTGATAACTTGGTTTCCCACAATATACAAATTGTATACTGGAATTAATGTAGAGTGTATAGTCATCTAGAAAAAAATCACATTGCAATAGAACAAAAAGGTAAATAAAAGACATTCTTGTGGAACAAAGGATTGTTTATTATACAGAGCCATAATATAGATCTGTGTAAAGAGGAAGATTCTATGTTTGCCATGAATATATCACAAAAAAAAAAAAAAAACAGAACTGAACAGCCTCCCACATTCATGTATAATGGAATGATTACAACTGTATAAGGTACATCTTACAAAGCTGTTATTAACTCCACAAGTGATGTTGACATCCTACAGAAAGGCATCACTGAGACCAGCGACTGGTGTCAGAACCATGGCCTTAAGCTCAATGCCAAAAAATGTGTTGTCATCCCCCTTGGGAAAAACCTGGTTCCCTTGAATTACCACATCAATGGTAGTCCACTGAACACAAAAGTCATTATAAGGGATCTGGGAGCACATGTTGACAGCAATCTCTCTTTTGACCACCACATTGCCACTGTGGTTGGAATGTCCTTCTATATGGCACATCTCATTACTAAAGGTTTTGCATCCAGGAAGAAAGAGGTCATTGTCTCCCTCTACTCTTCCCTCATTAGGCCAGTCATCGAGTACAATACCCCATTTGGCATGTACCTCACTAGATACCTACAACAACTGGAGTAGCCACAAAGGTACCTCACAAAGAGGATCCTAGGCCTTAAACACTTGTCCTACATGGACAGACTCAAAAAACTCCAGCTATTCTCTGTCACATATCGCCTACTTAGAGGTGATGTCTGCTTGACTTACAGAGCCATGTCTGACCCAGCTCTGTTAGAAATGCTGCATCTAAAGAAATCCCAATCCCTCCGCACCACACCCTCCAGAGACCTCAACCTCATTATCACAATCAACAGAACATGCTGGAGGGGCAGGTTCATAACCCAGAGACTGCCCATGCTATGGAATAGACTTCCCATACATGTCAAGCAGAGCATCTTACTAGCCGTCTTCAAGGGAAATCTTGATGAGTGGATGGGAAATAGAAAATTTACCCCGGGGGTCACTGCAGTGGCTCTTCCCGACAGAGGCAATGGGAACTAAGGTTGGGTGGCATGATGCCAGGGTAATCCTATTGGCTAGACTTGTAAAGGCTCCAGGGCCATTAGCCTAGTACACACCTATGATCAGTTACATTACAGTAAGTATAAAACAGGGCAACCCCTTAGCAGCTAAGCTATGATAAAGGGCAAATTATAATCCCAGAGATAAAAATTCAAAGGAATATTACAGGGTGATATATTTTTAAAATGACTGTTGTTTTGTCTTGGCCTTAGCAAATTAAGCTATTTACTTAATAGATTAGGCTGTGGTTACAGCTTAACTCCAAGAAACCAACCCTGTTTAAAGACATGTCTTCTCTGCTTTTTGTGGGTGATTTAAAATTGTATAGTTCATCAGATGAGGATCAAAGAGCACAATTACAAATGACTAAAAGTTTCTCAGATGATGCAAGAGTGACATTTGGTCCTGATAAGTAAGCAAAGGTACCACTCATAAAAAGAAAGCTGCACCACTAATTACATATCAGCCTGGATAAGAATGATATAAAGGAACTGGAGCAGCAGGGAGAGTATAAATGTTTGGAAATAGATGAAGGGTTGGCAGTAAAATATTAACAAATGAGAACAAAGCTTATTAAGGAATACTTCAGAAGACTAAAGCTAATATTGAAAATTACTTTGACATCTAGCAATAAAGTCCAAGCTATGAATCAATTTGCTCTTCCTGTTTTAACTTACAGCTTTGGTGTGATTGACTTGCCCCAAACAGCAATGAATTGGTTGGACAAGAAAAGAAAAACAAACAAAAAAATCCTCCATGCTTATCAAATGATATAAAAATCCAGTGCATACTAAGTTAGGCATCCCCTGCTCTGAAGGAGGTAGAGCCCTCCTCAAATTTTACTATATATTAGATCTGCAGTTGTGGGACTGTATACATATTTGGTAACTTCATCCGTTCCCAGCATAGTGAAAGTTTTAAAGCATGAAGAGAAGAGGTCTAAGATGACATCCTTACTTAGTTTAGCAGAAACATTTTGGAGAAGAGTGGGAATAAAAATCAAACCATAAATAGACATGAATTAGATATCAACTGAAAGTGTTTAAAAAAACACACAAAAAAACAAAAAACAAAAGAAAGAATATAAAGAAAATAATCAGAAAAGAAAGGAAAGAAAACTGGAAAGGCCACAAATGTAGTGGCAGGGGTCCAATTCAGAAGACTGACTCAATGGAAAGTTGAACTTCATATGGTCGAGTCAATATGATCAACTTTCCAAAATGTCAAAGCTTTTGAATGGAGATCGCAGTGCAGTGGGGGTCAGGGAATCCCCACTGAAGTGCAACCTCAGAGTTGGTATATATAATATGCAGGGGGCTTGCCCTCTTACAAAAACATAGATGTCTGTTCTTTTCTGTCATTCGACTTTTCAGAGTCGATCATATGGTCTTTCTGTTGTGTTGATCTTCTGAAGGGGACACAGTGGCAGATATACAGAACGTCTAGGACAATCTCATGTTGAGCAACATTTGATGCAGGAATGGTGAACAAGATGAATTGAAACCAAAAGATGAAAAGCTAATAATGTCAGCTTAAGATAGTGGACTACATACAAGTTGGTTTATAAACTCCATTGAAAAAGTGGGAGAAACAGACTAATGATGTAAGTTCTGTGAAACAGAGCTGGAAACAGTTGCCCATCTTGTTGCTGAGTGTGATGCACTTGTGGCTACGGGTTTGTATACTGAAAGGCACTATAACGAGGTAAGACTGTTGCACTGGGGATTGTGGAAACAATACAACAGAAAAGTAGCTGAGAAGCATTGGAAACAGAAACCACAAAGCATTATCAACAGTGGTGAGTTGTATATGACATGGGTTCACCCAATAACAACAGTTAAAACATGGATGCAGAAAACCTGATATAGTTGTCCCAGGATAAAAGATAAAAGTAGCATTAATCACTGAAATTGCAACACCTAGTAATTACACTGTCTTACATACGGATAAACACAAAGTCATAAAGTGCCAAGATCTTCAAGCAAAAACAATAGCGGTGTGGAAGAAAAAAACAAGACAGTCCAAACTATAGCAGAAGCAGGACTAATGAAAAGAGTTTACCAACTACCAAACTACCAGTAGCAGGTGTATTTTCAAGGATTGTTGAGTTTCAGTACATTTTCAAAGATGTTGACTTTCTGTGCATTTTCAAGGAATGTTGAGTTTCAAGGCAATAGAAGCTTACTGCTGCTCATACAAAGTCTTTTTTTAATCTTCAACTGTTTTGTGATATCAAACTTTTTATCAGTGTTAGTAGCACAACAGTTAGCATACTTGCTTTTAGTATGCAAGACTGTGAGTTCTACTCCCACACCCTGTTGATAGAGTGCCCTTTAAGGGAGGATGAGGGAGCTGCACGTAAACCCACATGAAGTGCAGAAGGAGAGAATTATGGATATATTTTAGATGCTCAGAAAAGACAAAAGATTGCAGCAATACTGATTTCATGAATTCCAAGCATACCCTGACTTAGGAGTGGGAGGCCATTCCTGTCATGTTATTAGAAATCCTAAACACTAAGAGAAATTAAAAAGTGGGAGTAGATATATTTTATTGATAGCAGCCTGGTTAACAATCAGTTTGTAGTCACTACAGATACATACGACTTGATCCCTTTTAACAGCAGGAACAGTTAGATCTCCCCATTCAGAATGCTCCTCCTGACAAATAATCATCCCCCCTCACCCCCCGAAACACCAACTCGTCCGGAGGCTTTCCCTCTCCCTGGCACGAATCCCCCCAGCCATTCCAGTATCCCATTACCTGGCTATTTCTTCCCATTTACATAAACACTGTTTATCTGTCAGTATCCATACTATTTTCTTCTTTGCTTCTACAATTATTAGAGATATTTAAAACTTTTATTTCAAAATTTATAGTGCAAACATTGCTAGCCATTTGCTAAACAAATCAATAGAGTCTTAGAGAAAACAGAAGTAGGATGAACAGTAAGCTTCTCTGGCCTAGAAACTCATAGTTATTGAAACAACATTGAAACCCACATTCAAAGAAAATGCATCTGGCCAATGGTGAATTAAGTTTACCTTGGGCTGTTTGCAAACCATAGGCCCTTTGCACTCATTTTTAAGACCATGCATGCATACATGCGTTCTTTGATGCACCATCCGGATTATAATACAGCACCACATGTTAGAGTGGTTTTAAATTTGTAGGTTTGAACATTTTTTCTGTAAACAATGAAACAAAACATATGAACCAATAATGACAAAGCTACCCATTACAGAACATTTCAACCACAAAAGGCCACTCAAACTTCTGTCATTACAATCTGCCAGTATTAGTAAATATACACAATCTCTGCAGAAGTAAAAGTCATCTGAATAATTCCACATTAAAGAGATCTGTAACCAATGAAAAGGTTACTGCTGGCAAATAACTTTACATTTTAGTGTTTCATGTACAAATTCAAAGCCTGCTGCCCTTGAAGAATAAATTCTTCATGTTAGATTTAAAAAAAAAAGTTGGTAAGCTGGTAACATTGCAGTAGGGAATGGTTGTCAAACCGGCAACAGGTTCATAGTTATTAGGCATGTCATCCAAAGGGGAGGATACACTCAGGAGTGCAGCTCCCTCATCCTCCCTTAAAGAGCACTCTATCAACATGGTGTGGGAGTAGAACTCACAGTCTTGTATACTAAAAGCAAGTATGCTAACTGTTGTGCTACTAACACTGATAAAAAATTTGATATCACAAAACAGTTGAAGATTAAAAAAGACTTTGCATGAGCAGCAGTAATCTTCTATTGCCTTGAAACTCAACATTCCTTGAAAATGCACAGAAAGTCAACATCTTTGAAAATGTATTGAAACTCAACAATCCTTGAAAATACACCTGCTACTGGTAGTTTGGCAGTTGGTATAGAGGATTCAGGCTCTAGTATCTTGTAAGCAAGGTACAGGGTTTGAGCCTAAAAAGGTTAGCCAACCTGCCATGCCTAATTGGGGCATTTCTCTCACTCACACACACACACACACACACACACACACACACACACACACACACACACACACACACACACGGTTCTGCCACTTATACTTCTCCATAAAAATCCTCTGCTTGCTGTTTTGAACAGAGTAGCAACTCTCAATTCTCCGTAAGTGCTGTAATGTACAGATAGATGGGAACTGCTATAACGTGCATGTGCACACAGAAGCTGCTATGGACATATTCTGTGTGTGTCCTTAAAGGAGAAATGTAACCTATGCAGAATGTGTTCTTAAAGAAGATATTTAAGCATTGTGGCAGTGGGCCCCTCAAGCCAGTGTTGGGTCACTTCCAGAGTGAATGGGCCCTAGGAACTGCCTAGTTCAACTAGTGCTGGATCTGGCTCTACTGATAATGGCTTCTCTTTCAATTTTTTGTGCTCCTTCCTCCATTTCAAATGGTAATGGTATGCTGTACAAAACTGTGATATTGCCATACAAAAATGACAGCTGTAACACCTTGCAATGTTTCCTTTTTTCTCTTGTAAATTAAAGAAAAACCACACCCAGAAACTGTAAAGTGTAAAAACATGTTTATCTCATCATAACTTGATTTTTTTTCTGCAGTTCTAACCCCTTTTACATATATATATATATATATATATATATATATATATATATATATATATATATATATATATATATATATATATATATATATATATATATATATATATATATATCAAATTTACAAGCTCAAATTTTCAAAACTTCGAACTCTTTTTTTTTAGGTTTGCAAGCCCCCCTGCTCCTCGCACACCCCCTGCTAAATAAATATAACAACTCCAAGATCTCACTACAGCAAGGAAAATGGTAAATTTCCCATTCCGCACTGTACGTCAATCTGCATTCAAAATGTTTGAAGTTTCAAAACTTGGATCTTATAGTCTCGACCATTTGCAGTTCGAAGCTGCTCATTAGGGATAAGGTTAAGGTCAGGGTTAGCTTGCATTTCTAAGGTGGACCCTTAGTAATATGTACTAACCCTAATACTGCCATGGTCCTAACCCTAAGATGCAGTTTTCATTAATAAAAGTCATTCTCATAGCACCATCACTACACAAGACAGCCTGGACAGTCATCTCACACTCACTGACACACACACACACACACACACACACACACACACACACACACACTACATAAAAACCCCTAACACACAGTCGCACACAGACACACACTAAATCTACCCTTTACCTAACCCTTACCCTAGCCCTAAGATACACAGATACATATACACAAACTAAAGACATCCCCTTACCCTAAAACACATACAGTCACACACAAACTCTGTGCTAAAATACTGGCCTTTGTTGACCAACTGAAACTCAGCCAAATCATCAACATTCGCACAAACACTCTTTCCCTCAATAATTACATCAGCTCGCTAGCATTGCACAAATGTGCTTTGTCCAAGACAGCTGCTGTAACTGTATATATATATATATATATATATATATATGTATATATATGTATATATATGTATATATATATATATATATATATATATATATATATATATATATATATATATATATATAGAAGCACTACAGAATCCCGAAAGCCCAAAATCCTGAAAACTCAAAATTCTGAAAACACACAGGGTACCAACACTTAATGTATTCCAGCACAAGTACATATAGAAACATATTACCCTTCAACTATATGCAGGGGGGCAAGCCCCCCTTGCACCCCCCCACACCACATGCTTCTTAAATATAACAACTCCAAGATTACACTTCAGTACACTAGGTGTAATTTTGGAGTTGATATATTTAAGTAGCAGGGGGTGTGGGGGCACAGCCCCCCCACATGGGGGGGTGCCCCCCTGCTTATACTTGGAGAAGAGTAGTATGGTTTGTGTGTTTATCTTATATATGTACTTGCTGGAATATAGTAAGTGTTGGTATCCTGTGTGTTTTCAAGATTTTGAGTTTTCAGGATTTTGAACTTTCAGGATTTTGGTCTCAGGATTTTGGTCTTCAGGATTTTGGGCTTTCAGGATTCTGTAGCGCTCCAATACACACACACACACACACATATATATATATATATATATATATATATATATATATATATACACACACATATACGTATGTGTGTGTGTGTGTGTGTGTGTATATATATATATATATATATATATATATATATATGTGTGTGTGTGTGTGTATGTATGTGTGTGTATATAAATACATGTTTTTATGTTTTACCCCCCCCTTGCCGATATGGGGTCCGCCAGCATAACATGCTTTTGATTCTTTAAGCAACCTGTTGTTATCCTACAATCCATTGTGCATCCCAAGAAGATTAAGAAGTTAGAAGATTCTTGTCCCTCCTTACAGTTTACATGAGAGTAAAGAGGTGTCACACTTTTTGACTTAGTCAGTTAAAAGCACCATTTCTTATTTTTCAGTTTCAGCCCTTTATTGCCTTTGAGACTGTCTCCCAAAAATAGGTCTTTTTATATGCATTTTAGTGTAACTCTTTAAAAAATTTCAAATTTACCTTTTTAATTCACCTCATTTGTACTCCTCTAAAGTCCCCATCTTTCAGGATATTTCCTTGCCTAAATGACAAACAGCCAGTGGTGGTTCGTGATATTGGACTGCAGGACTGCAGCCCCCCCCCCCCCCCAGCTGTAAACCAAAATAAAAAAAAAAATCCCCAAAATAAAACTTTTCAGAAACTTGAATCCGGACTGCTGTTTAACCAATCCAGATTCGGAAAGAAGACAACAGTCTGCAGATGCCCCAGAAGTCTATGCGGTTGACTGGAAGGGGATCAGACTGCAAGGTTTGCAGTCTGTGCATGCTTGGAATGAGCTGAAGCAGCACACGCATTGGTGGCGCATTCTAGTGCTGAGAAACAGGAACTGCTGCTGCATTTCAACTCAGGAGAACTGGAACTGGCTTATTCATTCTGTGGACTTTGAATTTAGTACCAAGAAGCATTTGGCTGTCGTGGACTGGCTTATGACAAAAGCTGGATTCACTCAGGGGTGTGTGTGTGTGTGTGTGTGTGTGTGTGTGTGTGTGTGTGTGTGTGTGTGTGTGTGTGTGTGTGTGTGTGTCTGTGTGTGACATATCCCAATTAACTATAACTGGTGGCTAGAGAGAAAGTCAGGCTCAAACCCTCAACCTTGGGTGTAGGTAGCAAGAGCCTGAATTCTCTACCCACCATCACTTGTGAAAACTATTCAGATTTTTGCCTCATATTTTTGTTCTGTTCTGTTCCTCATAAAATCTGTGGTTTTCTGGATTTTGAGTTCACTAAATAATTACAGACATTTGAAATTTCAGACATCATATTCTTCAGAAAGTACATGGTAACACAAAACATTTAATTCTAGCAATTTCTAAGATCATTATTTGAAATTTGTCCCTATTTTTGGGGCTGTATTCCTCCATTATTGCTTTTGTCCAGGTGTTTTGTGCTAAGACGTTGAGGGCTATGGTGAGAACTGAATTCAATAAATGATAGCCATTTAAGCTTCAATCTTCCTGTCTTTCAAAAAACAGCTGATTTGGCATAGTGGTATGATGCTCTGACTGTAGTGCACAGGGTCCTGGGTTCAAGATTGGCAGTGAAATGCATGGCAGTAGCACAGCATTTTATTCTAGCAACTTTCCAAGGTTATACAAGCAACGTTTAAAATGTGTCCCTGGCATTTGGGCTTTTGTCCCCACCCCAATAAATTTTGGCTTTTTCCAGATTCCTTGTGCTCATGTGCTGCAAAGTTGAGAGATACAGTTGAGTGGATTTTACAAGGAGCTAAGAGCTTCAGGGGAAGAGAAGTTTAGTACTGCTTATGCTGAGTCAGCTTGCATTGTTAATAGCATAACAGGTTGAGTAATTGCTTTGGATGCAGAAGGCTGTGGGTTCTACTCCCACAGTATGTAGATGCATTGCCGATACTGTACTGTGTTATACTTTTAAAGGGGGTGGATGCTGCAGTCCTGAGAATGTCCTCTTTGGCAGTGATACCTAGTAACAATCAACCTATCAGTTTAATATTCATTCCCTATTGCAATATTATAGCTTATCATTTTTTAATGTAACATGGACATTTTAGTTCTCAAGGGCAACAGGCACTTTATTTGTAGATGAAACAATGAAATATAAAGTTGTTTGCTAGCAGCAACCTCTTCATTAGTTTCAGATCTCTTTAATGTAGAATTATTTAGGTGACTTGTACTTATGCAGAAAGTGTGCATATTTACTGATACTGGTGGATTGTAGGAGTTTGAGTAGACATTTATGATGGAAATATTCAGAATTTAGCAGTTTTGTCATTATTGGTGCATGCATTTTGTTTCATTGTTTACTGGAAAAATGTTCAAAACAATAAATTTAAAACGCCCTCTAACAACTGTACTGTATTATACAAGGAATATAATCTAATACAGTCAGGAAGGGGTATCAAAAAACACATGTATGTTTCTTGTGAAGGGGCCTATGATTTTAAAACAGCCCA
The DNA here is from genome assembly GCF_019279795.1 of Protopterus annectens. NCBI lineage: Eukaryota > Metazoa > Chordata > Ceratodontiformes > Protopteridae > Protopterus > Protopterus annectens. The sequence goes on from NC_056737.1 coordinate 1,095,108,854, forward strand.
AAGTTAATCTTTATATGCCACTGGCCAAATGTATTTTCTTTGAATGTGTGTTTCAATGCTGTTTCAATGAATGTAAGTTTCAAGGGCAGAGAAGTTTTAATGCTAAGTCTATTTTCATTGTGAGACTGCATAGCCTTGTTTAGTAGATGTCTATTAGTGTTTGTGCTGTAAAATGTAAAATAAAACTTTTAAATGAAATCCAAATCATCATAGAAGTAAAGCAGTATGCACATTACAGTGTTTATGGTAAATGGGATGAAATAGCCAAGTAATGGGACATTGGAATGGCTGCAGGGGGGAGGCCCCATTTGACCATGATTCTGTGAGGGGGAAGTTCAGCAAACTCAAAGACAGCCACTGTCCAGATTTACGCAGAATGAATAGACTTTTGCTTCTTATTTTTGGTTTGTTCCTCATAAAATGTGTGGTTTTCTGGCAAATCATTTAGGAATGAAGTCACTAAATAATGACAGACATTGAGTTTCAGACTTCATACCCTTCAGAAAAATGCATGCTAAAGACCTGTTATTCTGTCAACTGTCTTAAGTTTATACAAGAACAATTTTTAGTACTGTCTGTGTGTACACCCAATATATTTGGCCTTGTCAAGATTTCCTGCGTTAAGATGTTGAGAGGTACGTGTAAATAAATTGCTTTATAGAATTAGGTGTATCCAAACCTCTCAACAGTCCCCGACTTTGGCTCAAAATGTTGCTCTCCCCCTAATAATCCCTCCGCAAAATGGCAATTTTGGAAGAAAACGTGGAGGGTTTACAATTATATATAACTGTAATGATCAGAGTTATAGATTACTTTTATTTCAGAAATGCATGTAGATGATCTTATTTTGTCAGCTGCTCAAGTTAACAGTACTAATAGTAAAAAGTGTCCCTTCTTTGACAGCTTCCCAGGTGTTTTGTGTGGTTATTTTATATTTTTGCATCACATTTTTGGTCCATTTTTCATAAAATTGTGTTTTATTTTTGGCAAATTAGTGGCAAATCATTAAAGACTGAAGTTAGAAAATAATGCCACTGATCTGAGTTTCAGATTTCATACCCTTCAGAAAAGTCATACTAATGCAAGACCTACTATTCTATTGTCTTTCTAAGTTCATAAGAGCAATATTTAAAAAACGTCCTTATTTATGGGCCTTTGTTCCACTTCTGTTTATGCCTTTGACTATATTTCTTGCTCTGAGGCTGAGAGGTATGACAAATGTGTCAGGGCCATCACTGTCAGCCAGAGACATTTCAAATTGTGACATACTTGTTGCACCCCACTCCCCCACATAGGTAGTGACTTGATGTGTCCAAGCAAGGCAAGGAGCAGTTATGCAGTGTAAGTGTACAGAGTATCCCCCATCCAAGGTAGACACAAGTACTGCAGTGGCTTTTCATCTGTCCATGATTTTGCAGAATGTTCTGGTTTTCTGTCATATGTTTATACTGTTGATTTATGCTTCTTATTCAGCAAATGCATATTGTTGCAGTGCCCGTTGCTCTGTGTTTAAGTAGCAATGCTTTAATGACTATCAGGTAAGCTTGTCTGAGATAGTAAGATGTAAGTAAGCTTTAATAAGCATACTGTTAAAGAATTACCAACAATGAAAGCCTTTTTGTTGTTGTCATGCAGATAATATTTACATAACTAGATAGTGTATAATCCTTAGGTATTGAAATGCATATGACTGTATTTGTAATAAAGGACAGGATTACAGTATTTTCAGAAGCTCATTACATTTGTTGGAGACTTGCAGTCATCTTTGCAGGCTTTACCCATAAACTAAACAGAATGCCAATATATCATGAGTGGTCCATAACCTGTGCAGTAATCCTTTAAGCAGTTTATCTTGAGCTTGTTTGCTGTTCATTTTTTACTTTGATCATGTTTTCCCCATGAAACAAGTAGATAATTGTTGTCAGGCAGCAGGTCTTTTTTTGGATAAGAAACATTTTTACAAGTAGGGGTATCACAGAGATTGCTACTTTCAGCATGTTACTTGGTACTTTTATAAAGATGAATATAAATTATAATTAGAACTGCAGTGCAAGGAGAAGTGGTTTGAGCTGAGTGCTGCTTGTTCTTTTATACTTGATTTTGACTGGCATTCCAGTAATGTATTTAAAAATAATTTATTTTTTATGCCTCACAACCTTTTTGTTTCCATCTAGATATTAAGTAAGCTGTCATGTAGCCAATGCATTGAAATATTTTTTCTTCTACACTTAATTTTGTCTTGATTGGACTCTCATAGTGATGGTTTGGCACCCAGGGCAGCATATTTAATTAAAGTCCCAGTTTTTATGGTTTTGAGCATAGCTCCGCCCCTTCCCAGTTGGTCACACCCCTTTCCATTATTCCCAGCCATTCAACTGTCTCCTGCAGCCCCCTTTGATTTGAAGTCACCAGCTGCCACTGCAGACAGCCAGAATTTCTTGCACTGATTTAAAATCATGTAATGAACTTTGACTCAGAAACTTTAATTCATCTCTAATTTAGCACCAATTTCTGCATCCATTCCCTCCAGTGCAAAGGTGCTCCTTCACTTTTTTTCTTCACTGTAGCTGATAATTAGCTGATGTCAGATGCTCTGCTCATTCCCTTGTTTTGCTAGGCCCACGGTAGCCTCTCATGGATTCAACCCAGCTGTAGTCTAAGGCCAGTGAGGAAATCAAGGACACTGGTGCAGTGCTATGCTGCATACTGGAGAATATTTCCCTAACTCCTGTTTCCTTTTAGCAGCCCAGGCAGCTCCATGATTGCTGCCCTTGGGAGGTGCACATCTGCACATACGTAACCTCTCACCTGCACAGCTCAACCCCTGTATGCATAGAGCTAGCCAGGCTTGTATGCTGCATACACCAGTGAGCCTATATTCTTTCTCCCTTTCTCCATGGGCAAGCTAACATCAACTGTTCACTTCCATCCTCCCCTGTGACCACTCCAGCACTGGTACAGCTAATTGAACATAGGTCATCTCGGCTGCAGTAAGGGCTTTATCCCTCTGTACCATGGAGCCACTCAGATCTTTCCACTTTTATCACAAATGAAGGCAACTATTATTTGCTTTTTGTAGCACTATTTATAAAGCAGACACACTCTTACATGTGTGTGTTTCAAGTTTCATTGCAGCATTTTTTAGAAAGCAATGCATGAAACATTCATTCGGGTATAGCAAGAAACTGCTATACTTGTATGACTCTGCATATCCACTCTTATTATGTATAGTAGTTAAAATAAGTGCAGTCTGGTGATAAAACTGGTAAAATGAACAGAGTTCCCTCAGAAAATAAAAAAAACAAAATCACCGGATCCAAGGCAGCAGTGGAATAAAACTTTAATACGCAACTTTAAAAGTTTCTCTTACAAGCTTCATCAGGCATAACACACGAAAGAATCAAACAGTTTAAATGCTAAAAATTAACAATTATGTGATAAACCAATTAATCAATTAAACCTTCTAATGTAACTGTTTAAGCACTGGTTTTAAAGACACAGTGGTGTTTAAACCTGGTAATATACATGTATTAAGCCTCAATATCCATTTAAATTCTTCTAGGTCAGTTAAATATATCAAATCACCACCTTGAATAGGTTCTGATATTCTTGATAAAATTGTAAATAAGAAAAAATGTGACAAGTCAATATCAGAGGTATGCCTGTAGAGTGCATTAGTATTAATTCTTCTATTGATTTCTGAAATATGGATGTTAAGTTGTCTATCTCACCTTCGTTCTTGCTGTTTGGGTTCGGAGCCAATCCTCGGCTCTGACTCGGCCATCTTCAATAGCTCAAGAGCTGTTTACTGGCTCAAGGCTACCCCTTATCCCATGATGCCTAGTGAAAGCTACCCAGATCTCGTTTGCCGTTTCAGCTACGAGGTGTGTCGTTTCTGGCTCAGGCTTGTATACTTTTGTATATTTATATAATTATATTTGTTTAAACTTCTTAAAACTAGTATACTTCTCCTTATAGTTTTATTCTCTGTGGGTGTTATTTGTGGATGTCGCTTCTTTCTGCAGTCCTTTTTTTCTTAAGAACTCGTTTAAATTAGAGAGTTCTCCCCTCCCCCTCCCTTAGGACAGCCATTTAACTTAGAGGCTGTCCTTCCCTTCCTTTTTTGTTACTGTATATATAAAATAAAAAATAAAAAAATAAAAAAAATCTGTTGTGTTCGTTTAGTAGTGTAGAGATTTTTTTGTCTCTGTATTGTGGTACTTGGATTGTGTGTAGTGGTAGAGTTATGTCCAATGATACGAAAGTTTCTGGCTTCAAAAAGTGTGACTCATGCTGTCAGAAAATGTCTCTGACAGATAGGCACACTAGTTGCGTTTATTGTTTGGGCACTGTTCACCTGCAGGACTCTTGTTCTATTTGCCACGCCTTTAGTCCAAGGGTCCTGCAGGAGCGTAAAAACAAATGATTCCTTCGGGGTTTATTGAAGCCTCAGGATTCACCGGCAAAGAGTTCTCAGACAGTGAAATCCCCAAAATCTGTCAAACCGTCGGCTCCACCTTCGGAGCCGACTCCTGTACTGGAACAACCGAGTATGTTGGTTCCGGCTGGCACCGACAAGACAACTCCTCCATCGGCTCCATCAGATGTTTCGGGGCCGTCACTGAGCCATAAAAGACTGAGGTCCCCTTCTTTAGAGTCCATTCACTCGGCTCCTCGGTCACCATTATTACAAAGTGAACGTAGCCACCATTCTTCACACTCCTCTCGATCCTCTAGGCTTTCGGATCATGATGTGGAGAGAGTAGTAAGTAGGTTGCTTAAGTCACAGGCACTAGCTAAATTACTATCCAGCCCACCTCAACAGGTATCGGCTCCAACCACCTCTATTTCCATTCCTCCTCTGACTCCATTGAGTTCAGAGCCGGAGTTTGTTGGTGTGCAGGTAGTGGAACCGTCGGCTCCAATCACCATCTCTCCTTCAGCTCTGACTTTAGCTCTGATTACCTCGATTGTTCCTTCTATCGAGGAATCTGGATGCCAGGGCTCTCTCGTCGGTTCCGAGGGGGGGAGTGGCATTGGACCCTTGTCCAACCCCATTCTCCCCCTCGGTGCTTCAGTGCAGGTGAGCTCAGCTCCAACATCGGCCTCGCAGCCGTCGCCCTCGGTGCGGAGAAAGATTCCTATTTCTTTGGAACCAGAGCTTTCTCTGCCTCGAGGTCGGGATGCCTTCGAGGTCATGCGGAGTGTGCTGTCCCCCGAAACAGCTCCACTACCAGCTCCATCGGCTCCGTCCCCCATAGTGTCTATGCCAACCTCTGCTCCTCCTCCAGATCCCAAGCGTAGGGAACCGATGCCCCAGGACACCCCATTGGGTGTTCCCTCTTCTTCCGAGGCCTCCCATGATCACTCAGAGGAGCCCCCTCGGAAGAAGAAGTGCAAGAGGAAGCACATTGACTCCCCTGAGTCTGTCACTTCACATACAGACTTAGATGAATCAGAAGGGTCCCCGAGGTCCCCCACTGAAGATGTTTCCTTTTCGGACATCCTTGAAATGCTTAGGCAGAGGGAGAACTGAACTTTCCTAGCCCCTACCGAGGATGAGTCTGTATTGCTGGACGCAATCGGTTCCCGACCTTCCACCTCCTGGGTTTCTCCTCCTTTTGACCCATTCATGTCTGTGGTGGCTCGAAAGGCTTGGTCCATTCCAGACACTGTGGAACTAACTCTGAGGAGACTTAACAAGTTTATTACAGCCCCCCAGGATAAGCAATTCCTTTTCAAAGGGGTGCCTGTTGATGCCATGGTGGTAGCAGCAGCCACCAAGAAAGAGTTAGCAGAAACCTCTTCATCTTTTCATCTCCCTAACAAAGAGTCTTGGACAATGGACAGATACGGAAAGTGAATGTTTGCGTCAGCAACCTTCTCGATGACATCCCTGAACTATCCATGTCATTTTACTCGTCTTTAAAGGGGTCTCCTGAAAGAGTTTGTAGATGCCCTTCAAGATCCTACAGCTGAGGGAGTACAAGCCAAAGTAGCTTCCCAGCTGGTGACTCTTAATTCCATAGTCAACTCCTCCATGAGACTGATTTCCTATGCAGCCAATGGAGCGAGCAGAGCCGCTGGCACAGGTGTGGCCCTCAGGAGACATGCTTGGATGCGGCAGTGTCAGTTTGCGGAATGCTTTCAAGCGTCCTTCACCAGTACTCCCTTTGATGGCTTCTTTCTATTTGGGCCTCAGGTGAAAGACACGTTGACCAGGTGTGAGCAAGAAGGCAAGACTCTCTCTGCCATGGGAGTCCATTTTTCCACTCCCTCTAGACCTTACCCCAAGGGTCAGAAGAGTGGGAAGATGTGGTTCTGGAAATCCCAGGGATCCTTGCCTGACACACGTGGTGATTTTTCCTCCAGAGGCAGAGGGGGAAACAACAATAACAGATGCCGCCCTCATGGCAGAGGGGGTCAGCAGAACCAGGGTGACAGAGAATCCTTCTCTGGCAAGCCCTTCCAGCATCCCTGAAGGGTTGCCCGGCTGCTCACCTCTGGAAGCAGTCGGGGGAAGACTTTCGCTGTACCCAAAAGCCTGGCAAAATTTAACAAGAGTCAGGTGGGTACTATCCATTATATCCGGAGGTTACAAAATTCCCTTCCATCAATCCCCTTTACAGTCAAAAAAGGCCCTTCCAGATGTTCCACCCAATCTGAGGGAGCAAGCAGTCATAGAAGTTTCAAAACTGCTAGAAAAAAGAGCCATTCAGGAAGTCCCCGCAGACCGGCTCAGATCCAGAACTTACTTAAGATTCTTTCTGGTACCAAAAAAGACAGGGGACTGGACACTGATTCTGGATCTCAGCAGACTAAACAAATCTGTACAAAGAGAAAAGTTTTGGATGGTCACGCTACAGTCCATTCTACCCTTTCTGGGTCAGGACAATTGGATGCGCTCGATAGATCTTCAGGACGCGTACTACCATATGAAGATGGACAGACGCTCCAGGAGATTTCTTCACTTCTGGGTAGGGGCCAGTCATTACCAGTTCAGAGCTCTGCCCTTTGGTCTCCCCTCAGCCCCCAGGATGTTCACCAAGTGTATGGCAGTAGTCACGGCTCACCTGAGGTGTCAAGGATTCCAGGTGTTTCCATATCTAGATGACTGGCTCCTCACTGCTACCACCAGGCATCAACTCTTACAAGCGCGGGATTATACAATCACATCATGCACTCAAGTAGGCATCACAATAAATTTCGAAAAATCTGCCTTGTTGCCCTGTCAGTCTATCACTTACATAGGAGCAGAATTAAACACAAGAGAGATGTTTGCAAGATTACCATTGGAAAGAGTTTCCACAATTTGTCAACAAGTGTTAATCCTAATGCAGAGCAAAAGAATTCAAGTCAGATATGTCCTTCAAGCTCTGGGCTCCATGGCAGCTGCCATTCTTCTAGTTCCATTAGTGCGTTTCCACATGAGAATTCTTCAGTGGATTCTTTTCACGCAGTGGTCCTTTCAGGAGCTTCCCATGTCTCACAAGATTCTGATTACAGAAACATGCAAAAGGCACCTGTCTTGGTGGATGGACTCCCCACTAGTGTCTCAGGGCAGACCTTTCATAGAGCCTCCACTGGTAGCCACAGTGACCATGGACACCTCCCTGATAGGGTGGGATGGGCATTATCTGGACAGGACAGTCCAAGGCACTTGGCAACCTCACAAGTACCATCTGCATATCAATGTCCCAGAAATGAGAGCCGTGCTTCTGGCGTTGCAAGCCCTTCAAGACTGTTTTCCTTCTGGGACCATTGCAATTCAAACAGACAACATGTCAGTGGTGTGGTACATCAGCAAACAGAGCGGAGCCAGGTCCTACCCCCTGTGTCGAGAGGCACTCAGACTGTGGCAATGGGCGGTTTCCTCCCCACATTTTCTAATTGCGATGCATATCCCTGGGAGGTCTAATGTCATAGCAGAGCTATTCTCATGCCTTACAAGTGGTCTCTGAATCAGGAAGTTGTGGATCTTATCTTCCGCAAATGGGGACAGTCTTGCTGCGATCTGTTTGCCACCCCTCTCAACAGCAAATGCAGCAACTATTTCTCCCTTCTTCCACTTCCAGGTCACATACCCAGAGACACTGTAGTCCACGATTGGCCTCAGGGACTCCTTTATGCTTTTCCCTCGTTTCCCCTAATACCAAGACTCATACAGAAAGCAAAATTGTTGGGTTGCAAAATTATCCTCATTGCCCCTTATTGGCCTTGACAGATATGGTTTCCATTCCCACACCCCTACCTTGTTGATCAGCCCTGGATTCTGGACCTGATTCCAGATCTTTTGATTCATCAGTCAGGCAGGTTGCATCAATCCCTCCAAGCATTCCAGCTCACAGCTTGGTTACTCCAATTCCAACCTTAGCCAGGCTTCCCGGTATCTCCCCAGTAGTCCATGATATTATCATTTCCTCACATACGTCTACTACGAGGAAAACGTATGCTAGTAAATGGAAATGGTTTTCTTACTGGGCAGAGTCTAGAAATGTGGATCCTTTCTCAGTCCCAGTCTTTGAAATTCTTGAATTTCTAGCACAACTTTTTCAGTCCGGTGCCGCTTCCTCTACTATTAGAGTACAGTTAGCGGCCATTTCAAATTTTCATATCGGATTGTTGAATTCTGACATCATGTCTCATAAGCTCTGTAAGGCTTCTTTGAGAGGAACATCTCTTCTTAGACCTCCAGTGAGAGATCCCCTTCCTCCTTGGGATCTTAATTTAGTCTTAACTTCCTTAATTTTGCCTCCTTTTGAACCAGCAGCATCATGTTCCCTTAAGTTTCTGTCTTGGAAGACACTTTTTCTGGTTGCTATCACTTCAGCTAGGCATGTCTTCCCTCCTTACCTGGTGTTTCACAAGGACAGAGTTTCTCTGAGGACCAATCCATCCTTTCTTCCTAAAGTTTGCTCAGAGAACAATTTAAATAAATCCATAGATCTCCCAGTGTTCTTTCCCAATCACTGCAACAAGGCAGAATACAAGCTCCACCAACTGGATGTTCATAGACAATTGCGTTTTTACCTTCATAGAACTAAAGGACTAAGGAAGTCAGACCAGTTATTTCTCTCTTATGCCTTCAACAAACAAGGCCTCCCAGTTTCTAAGGTGACCTTATCCAGATGGTTATCTAATACTATTACCTTTATTTACCAGTTACGGAATAAAGAGTTACCAGCTAAACCAAAAGGTCATTCTACCAGGGCATTAGCCACCTCCATAGCTTTTCAGTCTAGGTTGCCCATAAATTCAATCTGTGCAGCTGCCACAAGGGCAAACCCTTATACCTTTATATCTCATTACAAGGTGGATATGTTCTCCCGGAGTAGAGCTGACTTTGGTTCCACTGTTCTGAAGAGTCTGTTCCAATGAGCCACCCAGGATGTTAGGTGCTAGGGACGCTGCCCCAAACAGCAAGAACGAAGGCGAGATAGACAACATAACATAAAGAAGTTATGTACCTACCATAACGTTCCACGTTAGTTGTCTTCATCTTGCCTTCCTTCTTGCGTCCCTCCCTCCTTCCCCCGGCCTAGTGGACAGAGAGGAATTATTGTTTTCACTGGCTGAGTATTTTTTTTTACTTATTGTTCTTCTGGCCAGGTTTTTCGTAATCTATTCTCTAATTAGATGTATTGAACAACTGTTTTTTAGATAACTGGTTTTCTCAACTTATGTCTGGCATTAGCTATTACAAACGAGATCTGGGTAGCTTTCGCTAGGCATCATGGGATAAGGAGTAGCCTCGAGCTAGTAAACAGCTTTCGAGCTATTGAAGATGGCTGAGTCACAGCAAGAAGGAAGGCGAGATGAAGGCAACTAACATGGAATGTTATGGTAGGTACATAACTTCTTTTTACTAATTCTCTCCTCTAACCTCCTATTAGTCATGCCCACATAATATATATTACATGTTTGACACAAAGCTAGGTCAACAACGTTTCTAGAGTCACAGTTCTCATATGCCTTATCCCATAAACAGCAACCCCCTAAGCACACAACCTGTGGTAAGAGACCTAGGTACTCAGGTTGACAACACTCTCACTTTCGACTGTCATGTAGCCACAGTGGTCAGAAAAGCCAGTTACTTGGTTCATCTCATAAGTAAAAGGACTGCATTCAGAAAAAAGAAGGTTATTACTTCTCTGTACGGCTCCTTCATTAGGCCAATAATTGAATATAACGTCATGTTTGGTATGTACCTCTCCAAACACCTGCACCAACTGGTAAGGCCACATAAATACCTCACAAAAAGAATCCATGGCCTCCAACACCTCTCCTGTGCAGACAAGCTCAAATCACTATCACTGTACTCAGTATCGTACAGATTGCTCGGAGGTGTATCTGTGTCAAGCCTACAAGGCAGTATTGGACCCTGCCCAACTAGAGATGCTCCATATCCGTAAGTCTATCTCCTCATGCATTACCCATTCTAAAGGCTTAAATCTAATATGCAACATCAAAAAAGCCTGCTGGAGAGACAGGTTGGTCTTCCAGAGGCTGCCCTGTTTCTGGAATAGACTTTGCATACATGTCAGAGTACCTCGCTGACCCTTTTCAAGCGCAATTTTGATGTGTGCATGGGAAACTACAAATTTGTCCCAGGGCTTCCCCCTGTGTCCTTCATTGACAGGGGTGACAGGTGCTGACTGAGGTTTCTTTTTTGGGGATAAACTCTTAGGTAGGCTTGTAAGGGCCCCAAGCCCATTAGCCTAGTAACCTCCTATGATCCTATGATCCTATTATTGCTTGACCACCCTTTTGTTTTAATTAAATAATTGTTGTAATTCTTGATTAAATATTGGGAGGGGTATATAAGCAGGCACAGCTTCTTATTCATTTATTTCTACATCTGATGAAGTCGAGTGGACGAAAAAGCTTTGTATTATGTGGCATTTATGTGTATAAATTCGCTGTTGCTTTCACCAACAGGCCTGTGGCTTTATTACCTCCTGCCTCTTTGGGTGCTTGGTTTGTACTTTACTGGTTCTTGGTTTTGTGGCACCCATTCTTTTGGAGATTTTTTGGACATGGAAACATTCCTACAATGGAGTTAGACCAGGCTCAGTGGGAGGATGGTCCCACTGTTGTAGAAGGAAATAGCAGTCCACAAAAAACACAAAAACAGACAGGGCAAAAAAGAGCCATAAAGATGATAGAGCAGACTACTGAGGATAAGAAACCCAGAATTTCTGGATAGAAGATGCTCAAAAAGATTAAGAAAGAAATTAGAGGAAAGAAAAATACTTGCACAAGAAGAACTGTCAAAAGCTTCAAATGAAAATTTGTGTTCATTAATACAACAGATTCATGAAAAACATTATATAGACCAAGAAATCTTGGGCCATTTGGAAAAATAAGTGACTGTGGAAGTGTCAAAATATAAACAGTAAAACCTAGAGATTTTTGAAAGGTATAAAAAAGAAACATGGACATGGGAAAGAAAGAAAGAGAGATTGGATATGGTGTAATATTTATGCAAAGTAGAAAGTCAAACTAATCAATACAAAAAAGCAGCTCCAAAGATATTTGAAGAGAAATACAGGCAAAGGCACCCAGATATGAAACATTTCGCAATACAAAAAATAAAATCACAAAGGGAAAATGTAGGGCAGAAGATTAGTAAAGCTGAAGTTAAACAAACAGAAGATGAGGTTATGGAATACCTGCAATGTAAAGGATTTAGTATACAAAGTCTAACACAGGTTATGTCACAGCATTATAGAACAGTGACTCCCCAAATTAAGGAGAAACAGCTGGTGTGGGAGACAGCTGAAGAAGAAATATGGACATGGGAAAGAAAAAGAGATTTAATATGGTGCAAATATTTATGCAAAGTAGAAAGCAAAACTAACCAATACATAAAAAGCAGCGCTAAAGATATTTGAAGAGAAATACAGGCAAAGGCATCCAGATACAGAAAAATTTGCAATACAAATAAAAAAAGAAACAAAGGGGGAAGTAGGAAAGAGGATTAGTGATGGAGAAGATAAAGAAATAGAAACTGAAGTTGTGGATTACCTGCAAAGTGAAAGTTTCTGTCTATAAAATCCAACTGTGGTAACATCACGTCATGATAGGACAGTGAGACCCCCAAACTAAGGAAAAACAGGTGGAATGGGACGCATCTGATCAGTTGCCATATGAAGATACTCTGAGCCTTCAGCAGAAAACCATTTCAGAAGTTCAGTAGGAGTTGCACAGCAACACAAGGAACAGGAAACGGTGGCAACTCTAACGTAACAATGTTGTGTAGTGATAGGCCAATACGTTACCATATGAAAGAACAATAGCTCTGATGCAACAATGTTGTGTAGTGATAGGCCAATACATTCCCATGTGAAAGAGCAACAGATGATGCAGGATGCAACTGAAAAGAATATGTCACAGGAAAATGTTCTTAAACTTTCTGTTGAATGCCCATAGGAAATGGAGAGCAAAGAATGTGGCCTCAGTTTAGAAGACTATGATCTGAGGGAAGGGCTGCTTGATTTAATAGAGATGGCTAGAAATATTAAGACTGATGAAAGTAATACATTACAAAAGTCAATATGACCCAAAATATTAAAAATCTGATAAAACAAGTCTACACAGTAATCAAGACTATTAACAAAAATTCATGTGACATAACAGAAATAAATAGGGTATATTACTGTGCAGCTAAATTAATAACAGATAAACTCTTACCACAAAAATACATGCTAATACACGAAAGAAAGGGAAGAAATCAAATGCCATCGATCGAATAGAGAAAACTATAAAGTAATTAAGTATCAACAAAAATTCGTGGAAAGATAGATATGATAAAAACAGGGTGCAGCATTAGAATGGACCAGGATCTGTCAGACACTACTACAAATAATAAACTAAAGATAAGAGCACAGGCAGAAAAACTTGGAAGATATGCTGATAAATATAAAGGAAAAGTACAAAATAAACAATTCATTGAAGACCACAAAAAGTTTTATAGAGAACTGGGAAACAAAGCAAAAGGAATAGAAATACACCAAAGAAAGAAGAACTAGACATGTTTTGAAGAAATATCTATGAAGATCCTCTGGAACATAATAAAAATGCTGAATGGACAGAAGTAGTAAAAGAAACAGTAAGAAGTTCAAATCTACATGGTATGAAATGGGATGAAGTAATGGCTGGGGAAACTGAACCAAAATTAGGAAAAGCTCCTAAATGGAAAACCCCAGGCCCAGATGTATCACCTAACTTCTGGCTAAAAGTTTTAACATCTTTACATGAAGATTTAGCTCTGAGTAAGAACTACTTATATGCACACCCTAAACTGATACCAACCTAGTTAACAATAGCAAAATGATACTCCTCCTTAAGAGTGAATCTGCAAGCTATCCTAAAAACTATAGACCAATAACTTGTCTTCTGAAGATGTATAAACTATACACTAGAATTGATGCTGACAGAGTGTGTAGTGATTTAGAGGAAAACCCAATCATGGCAATAGAACAAAGGGTAACAAAAAGTCATATGGAACAAAGGATCATTTGTTGTTAAAGCTATAACGGAGAATTGTAAAAAGTGGAAGAGTCTAAGTATGGCATGGATAAATTAAAAAAAGCATTTGACAGCATCCTAAATTAATGGATAAAGGAGTGCTTATAGATGTAGAAGTACACCCCTACATTAATCAGTTACATTACAGTGGCAAACCACTTTACAGCTAAGCCATGTTAAAGGGTTACAGTCAGCTGCCTATCCACAGGGATAAAAATTCAAAGGGGGATATTCCAGGATGATTCTTTGTTAGCCATTGTTTTTTGTCTTGTCCTTAACCCATTAAGCAGTCTACTTACCAGATTAAGTCATGGTTCCAATTTGGCTTCCAGAAAACACAGTGTGAAGACTTATCTTCATTTTGTAGATAATTTAAAACTGTATAGTTAATCAGATGGGGAGCTGAAAGTACTACTGGAAGTGGTCAAAACATTCATAAGAATGCCATTTAGTCTTAATAAATATGCAAAACTAACATTTAAAGCAGGAGAGCTGCAGTCCAAAGAAAACATAAATCTGGGACATGAATGTGATATAAAAACCTTGAGCAGGAGGTAATGAATAATTATACAATGACCCCCCCCATTAATATTCCAAAATGTGCATGCTGATTGGTCAGCGTGCACGTTGTAAATCAAAGACTTATACTAATGGAAAAAGGTCCGGTCGCCTGGACTTTTTCCATTAGTATAAGTCTTTTTTTTGGACAGCAATGGAGAACGAAAGAGCTCCGTTGCTGTTATCTTGCTGTGTTAAATGAGTTTAACATAGCGAGATATCTTAAAAAAAAGCAACGGAGATATTCCTTTCTCTGTTGCTTTTTTTAAAGCCGACTCACTATGTTAAACCAGTTTAACATAGCGAAACAGCTTTTAAAAAAGCAACGGAGAAAGGAAAATCTCCTTTGCTTTTTTTTAAAGCTATATCGCTATGTTAAACTCTTTTAACATAGCGAGACAAGTTTTTAAAAGTAACGGAGATCTTCCATTCTCCGTTGCTTCCACACACACAGTTCTGATTTACTGTGTAACCATACACATGCGCAGTACATCAGAACTGCTGTAGAATACTGGACAGCTGCGGAAGGGCAGCAAGGATGCATTATACAATGCCATTATTTAAGAAAAGTAAGTTTTTTTCTTAAATAATGTCATTGTATAATAGCAATAACCCACTTCTGGGTGTGGGTAATGCTGGATTTACCCATGGTTGTCTTTGTTTGGCCACTCAGGCTTCACCCTCGTGACCAAACCACACCAACCGTGGGTAAATCCAGTGTTACCCACACCCAGGCGTGGGTTATTGCTTAAATATTTGGGAACTGATGAAGGATCAACAATAAAACTTGAACAAATGCCAACAAAACTCAGTAAGGAATATTTTTGAAGACATAAAATGCCAGGATATGCAGGCAGAAACAAGGGCAGTGTGGAAGAAACATACCCAGACAGTTCCAATATAGTAGGGAAATGGATCTCATAAACAAGAATTTATAGCCTTATTTAGATATGCTACTGATACATGTAACTTCATATGAATTGCAAAAGGAGTAATTTCTGGACATATTACAGATGCTGCGAAGAGAACTTTTTGCTGACATCAAAGATTGAAAGAATGCTTATTTCATGAACTCTAATCATACTTTGACTTAGGAATGGGGTCTATTCCCCATGAGAGATCTGGATACATAGGTTGACAGCAACCTTAACTTTGATCACTGTTTCTTCACATTGGTAAGAGGGGCATTTTGTATTGCTTATCTCATAAGTAAGGGCATTTCCTCCAGGGGAAAAAAAGGTTATAACCCCCCCCCCCCATACTCTTCCCGTGTCAGGCCAATAATAGAGTACAACACTCCCTTTGATATGTTCCTTTCCAAACACTTGCAGCAATTGGAGACGACAAAGGTTCCTTACAAAAAAATTCAGGGTCTTTAAGATCTGTCTTATGCGGACAGACTGAAATCATTGTCACGTTACTTTGTGTGTTGTACAGACTGCTCAAAGGTGACCTGTACCTTGCATATAGAGCAGTCTCTGACCCAGCTTTAATGGAAATGCTGCACATTTGCAAGTCAAATGGCACACAGGTCATTCACTTGAAGGAGCTTAACCTGGTATGTGACATAAACAGAACTTGCTGGAGAGACAGATTTGTCTAAAATACATTTTTTGGTAAATACCATACTTTAGAAGAAGTACTGGGAAGGATCCCAAAGAGGAGCTGAGAGAGGCACAGAGCTCAAATCCTACTTTATAGGACTTAAGGAAACTATCCATGGAGACTTCTGACTCAAAGGGCAGAGGGAGATTATATACTAGAACTAGGTTTTATTCTATAAAGAATTGATGAAAAGGAGCCTGATGTACAAAGAATTGACTCCTAAAGGAAGGCTGGAGTGAAAAATGATATGGCATCTGGAGATCCCAAGGACCGTACCATGGGACAATTGTAGCTATGCCCATGATAGCCTTTTTTTAGGTTAATTTGGGCATGTACATAAAAAAAGAAGTATATACAGAAATTTTGTTTGCTAGACATTGCCAAAGATGTAACATGTGAGCAGAGTGAAAGGAGTAGCAGGACAAGACAGAAAGCTGAGGTTGCTTTGTTAATTTTGCCTCTTACTGAGGAATTATGTCAAATGATAGCCTAATGGACATTAAGGAACCTCTTAGTACCCCCAGGTAACAGAGAAGAGACATATATTGGTGATGGTCAGTTTTGCTTCTGGGTATTCTGAGGTGGTGGTTTTATCTTGTTCTGAGGCAGAACAAATACTATGATATCATTTTTCTGAAAAAAGGGCCTTATATAGGATGTATTAGTGGATGGGATGGGGGATTACCTCTTGTCAGACTCACTTTTATAGAAACAATTCCAGTGTCAGAACTATGAAGTTCCATTTTTGGAGTGTGAATAAAGGGAACAAAAGTGCTTATAACCTTACCTGCCTGGAGTCTGTTTTTTTTGGAAGAGAGTTAGCCTGTGTTTTTTCTAGACAACTGGTTTGGACTTTTTGATTTTATAGTTTATTTTGAAATATAAGAAATTATTTTAACATCCAATTCTGCTATTTCTTGTAAGGGTACATTTTCATAATAACCATAATATATCATGTCCATATTTATTTCCTTTATATGTTGTCCTTCCCAAATATCTTTACATTTATTTCCCCAGAAATTCCTATGCTTTCACCATCTTTCAAATTATTATAGTTTCAACTTCATTACATTTGTTGCATTTCTTTTCCTTACTACTTTTATACATCATTAACCCTTTTACAGGCACTTCTTAAGGTCAAACTCTGAATAAAATCTTCACATTCATATATACCCTTCAGTCATCTCTTTCCTTAATTGCCTTCCTCTGATATTCATTTAATTTAGCCCAAGGATCTACATAAAATCTCTGATATAATTCTATCATACCACTCTTTTCTGTATCAGCTTTCCACTCCATCATTTTGTATACTAATTGTATATCCCCCTCTTCTTTTAAAATGTTCCTCTTTGATACTGTTTGAAAGTGAGGCATATATTTACATTTAATGTTTGTTATTCCCTTCTCCTTATTTTCTTTCATTAAAGTTAACATCCAAAATGTATAAAAAATTTAAATATACTACAAGATTAACCAGACATAATCCATCATTCTTTCTCTTGTTTTAAACTATACCTGTCTTAATAGGATTTAACCTAGAACCCCACATTACATAAAAATAAAGCTACCAACTTTTTCCATATTTTCCAAAAAGCTAAACATTCCGCCCATACATTTTAATTTATCACAAAGGTTCTAATTTCTCCCAGTATCTTGTAACTCACTTAAATTTGCTTTCACTGCTTTTTTATTACTTCTACTTCCTCAAATCTGATATCCAAAATTTCACTTTCTTTTTTTGAAAAGTAAATTCTACCTGTTTTCTTTACACTACCAAATCCTTTACTTTTTTCCAAATTTAAACCAAGTTTTGCTAAGAATAGATTCCTCTTTTATTTATTTATTTATTTACATTTGTTAACCGGGAGAGTCCGACTGGACACAGGTCCGTTTTCAGCGGAGGCCCGGGGAGAAAAGCTCCACATTAAGTATTATTTGCATTATACAGTTAAAAAAACATAGCATTTAAATATAGACATTAGTCCAGTTAAGGACACAAGACAAGAAGAAAACAGATGTAAAACAGCTGTAGAGCATAGTACAATTTTAAAATATGGTGACATACTAAACATGGTTAAAATGTAGTTGAGATTCAGTGAACAATTGATACAAACTGTTTTTGAGGTACATAACAGCCATCATAATTTTTACCCACACATTATTTTACACTATAACAATTATGTTATCTAGCTTCTCCTTCTACATTTTCTAAACTAAAAAAATCCCTTCATCCTAAACTAAACAAAATATTACTGAATGGGCACCTTTGTTTCACTTTTGTTTATACTTAGCCGCCCATTAATACTGGAAATACATAAATAATTTTTAAAGTACTTTTAATAGTATCTACTATTTCATCTGGTATGTCATATAATTTTAATATCTACTGTAATCATCCATGATTTACATTATCACTATATTTTTGAACATCACAAGCAGTAATTAATCCTTCCAACCTTTGTTTATCCCATCTACTCTACTTTCTTTTTTATATTCAACTTTTATTTTATATTTATGTTGTTAATCCCTAAAGCACCACTTCCTGCAACCTCTTTCATCACACTTCAAGTCTAATTTGCAATATTGTCATTGCTATTTTATAATCTACATTATATAATATGATCAGTCTCCAGTTCTTTAGATTTTTTGTCCTCATTCTTTCATAATAATTTTATACCTCCTTTATAGATTTCTTTTCTTTTAATACATTTTTGTAAACCATTCATTATTAACCTATATAAATAATGTTATTCTCTGTTTCATCCATCTCTTTTTAAAGTCTGTATCCAGTGCTATCAAATCATAAAACAGTATATTCTCTTCATTTTAATATCACATTATTTAACTTTTATGTTATAACAGAACTCATCAATTCCTTTTCTTAATTTTCAAAGGTTCCTTTGCTTTCTAATCTTGTTGTTTGTCTTTCAGCTTTTCCCAGTTAGTGCTCGCCACAGCAGAACTCCGGTCCGCTAATGATTGGCAGTAGATTTTCACGAACACCGAGTTGCCAGCTCGACGTCCAACCTTCAATGAAGGCACGCCCATTTACGCATGTCTTTCGAACGCCACCCAACCATGGGGAGGACATGCAGACTCCACACAGAAGGCACTTCCCACACTCCAGCCGAGAATCAAATGGGAGAACCTCTTGCTGTGAGGCAACAACGCTACCGCTGCACCACCGCGGCTGCTCCATGTTCTTCATCTCACATTGCTGCAGTCATAACCTGTGGGTAGTCCGCTGTCCTCGGTCGGCCCGAATACCAAAGTATTAGGCTGGCGTCGGTCATGGGCGCTCAGATCTGACGTCAGTGCATCATGGTATTAAAGCGCATGACCGACGTCATATCCTCAGTCTTTTTTGCCGCATGGTCCGAAGCAGAAGCAGCGTTTGCAAGTGCCGTTCGGCGTTCTGAAATTTTCGTATTTCGAGTTTCAGACCGAAACCAAGTTGGGCTAAGTACCCCGTTGGGGAATATTTTTGTTTTTTCTTGCCTCAGTTAATTCCGGATGTCAGAAAAAGTGAATAATTGTATTTCTTGTGGGAAACAAATACCGCATAGGGATTACCACTCTCTCTGTATTCCTTGTTTGGGGCCTGAGCACGACGTAGTTGGGTGTCGCTTTTGTGCTAGGTTTAATAAGCGCACCATTAAACGTAGGTTAGATTGCGCTAGGCTTGTCTTTGGGAAGCGGTGTAATTACAATATGCCGTCGGATCCTCCGACACCCGCTTCTGCTAAGAAGCGCAAGGATAAGTCGTTAAGGTCCAAGCAGGATGAGTCGTCCGTTCCGGACGCCGGTTCTTTAGTAACTACGCTGGAATCTGTAGATCCAGCCGAGGTTTCAGCTGAGTCTCAGGGGGAGACATTAATTTTGCAAGATGTGGCCTCACAGGAGTCAGGTCAGGCTGAAGGGGCCTCTCAGGTTGCTGTACTCCCTTCTTTGCCTAAGGTGGTTAGGCCTTCTCCTTCAGTCTCTAAGGTACCTTCTAAGGGCAGGCCTGGTTTGCCCTCCTCAGGTGTCAGTCCTAGTTCTGCAGGCTCTGTGCCTAAAAAACACATGCTTAAAATGGCAGAAGATTTAATTTCCTTAATCAGGGTTCTATGCCCCCTCCAGATAAGAGGCCTAGGGTGGAGCCAGAAGTGGAAAGTTTGGAACAGGCTTCAGATTACTCAGAGTCTTCGGCTGAAGACACTCAGGATTTTCCTCCTTATTCAGATTCGGACGCAGAGGATTCCAGTCCTTTTGCTTCTCCTCCAGAGGATTTTTCCTTCTCAGAAACCTTGCATTCTATGAGGGAGCATTTTAAATGGGAAGGTCAGGATTTCTGATTCGAAAGAGGCTTAGGGAATTTTTGTTTTGCCTCAACATCGGCCCTTAGCTATACCTCCTGTTTTGGATGTTGTTCAGGATGTTTTCTCTGAGGCTTCCCTTAATCCAGACTCTTTGCCTCCTGCCAGTTAAACCTGATAGGTATTACAGGGTGCCTGAGGCTCATAAATATCTGTATAAGAGCCCAAGGGCTGACCCAGAAACTATTAGTCAGGGACCTAAGGGTGTCAGGGCTTCTGTTGTAAAGAATCCAGTTCCTATGGATAAAGAATCTAGAGCTTTGGATAGGTGGGGTAAAAAAGTGTGCACCTCTTCCACTCTAGCAATGAGGGCTTTGAATTGCCAGTTTCATATGTTAAAATACCAGAATTTTCTCCTTACTCAATTAAAATCTAAGGTAGATGCTTTGGCAGAGGGCATAGAGTGTAAGGAATTACAGGAGTTGGTTCATGCCTCTGATCAGGTGGGTAAGCATTCCTTGCAGTGTGGTTTCGATGCTTTACAGGCTTCTTCCAGGGTGGCTGCCACTGGATCAGTTATTCGCAGGCACGCCTGGCTTAAGGATCAGAGTTTGTCAGAGCATGTTAAAGCTAGAATTTTGGATGCTCCTTTACAGTCTGAAGTTTTGTTTGGTCCTCCTGTGGAGTCTGTTTTAAAGAAAATGGAAGACAAAGCTAAGTCTATGCAGACTGTTAAAGATTTTTTGCAGGTGCAGCCCCCTAAGTTTAGCAGAAATTGGCCTACTAAGGGATGGGCTTACCCTTCTTCTGATTTACAGTCTAGGGGCAGATCTAGACGTGGTAGGGGCAGAGCTCAGGGTTCTTTCAGGCCTAGAATGTGGAGTTCCCCTGCACCATCTACAAGTGAGGGCAGGGGCCAGTCCTTTCATAAACAGGCCCAATGACCTGCATCTTCAGCTGCCAGATCCCTCCTGTCTGGCAGCTCCTTTGGGAGGAAAGTTAGCACTTTTCAAGCAAAACTGGCTTTTAGTCACCCAGGACAAATGGGTATTGGACATTATAAACCGAGGCTACAAGTTTTATTTCCACACATTGCCTCCTTTCAAAGGCATGCCAGACGTTCCTCCTCAGCAAAGAGTAGAGGCTCACAAACAGATTTCTTTACTTCTTCAAATGGGGGCTATACAGCAGGTCCCTATGTCAGAAGTGGGCCTAGGATTTTATTCTCGCCTGTTTCTTGTACCAAAGAAAGGAAACACTTGGAGACCAATTTTGGATTTATCTATCCTCAACACATACCTGGACATTCCAAAATTCAAAATGTTGACGTTGCAACAACTTCTGTCTCTGTTGGGCAAAGACCACTGGATGGTAACTCTGGATCTCAAAGAGGCTTATCTTCATGTTCCTATCAGGCCCAGTTGCAGGAGATTCCTGCGTTTTCGGGCTGGGACTTTACATTATCAGTTCTCTGCATTGCCCTTTGGCTTATCTACTGCGCCCAGGATGTTCACAAAGGTTCTGGCCCCGGTGATAGCCTTCTTAAGGTTAAGAGGAATACAAATTTATCCTTATTTGGACGATTGCCTGATTCTTGCTCAAGACGAAAACAAGCTTCTTCACCATCTACAGTATGTTATGGCAGTGTTAAGGTGCCTAGGGTATTCTGTGAACGAAACAAAGTCCAGTCTAGTACCCTCTCAGGAAATGTGCTTTCTGGGTGTGAGACTGAATACAGCTTCCCAGATGGCTTTTTTGACCCCGGACAAGCAAAGAAACCTTACACTTTACTTCCAGCAATTGTCTCTACAGTCCAGGCTGACTGCAAGGACAGTCCTTCAAGCCTTGGGGTTCATGGCATCTTGTATTCTGGTGCTTC
The DNA here is from genome assembly GCF_019279795.1 of Protopterus annectens. Classification (NCBI taxonomy): domain Eukaryota; kingdom Metazoa; phylum Chordata; order Ceratodontiformes; family Protopteridae; genus Protopterus; species Protopterus annectens. The sequence goes on from NC_056737.1 coordinate 1,095,130,724, forward strand.
CCAATGCCAAACTGCATATGAGGAAGCTACAATGGTATCTCAAAAATGTATGGACACAACACTGCCACGATCTGGACACTGTCATTCAAATAATACCTTGCATTCAAAAGGAATTTTTGTGGTGGGCTCAGGAATGTCACCTAAACAAGGGACTCTCTGTGACCCGACCAGAGGTGAGTCAGATCTTAATGACAGATGCCTCGGACAAGGCTTGGGGAGCACACCTCAATGGAAAGTGGGTTCAAGACACATGGCCTGCCAGACTTCAACATTTACATATCAACTTGAAGGAGATGTTAGCAGTCCAATTTGCATTGATGGCTTTCAAGGATTTACTTCACCCGGGACAAGTGTTGATTCAAACAGACAACACAACTGTCATGTGGTACATCAACAAGCAAGGGGGAACCCATTCGTACCCTCTTTGCAGACAAGCTATGATTCTGTGGGAGACTGCTCTCAGTATGCACCTCACTCTTCAGGCAAGGTTTCTGCCAGGAGCACAGAACTCCTTAGCAGATGTTTTGAGCAGACAGATGGTGGATCCCCACGAGTGGAAGTTGGATCCTCATATATTTCGACAGTTGACAGTGATATGGGGGACTCCAGACATAGATCTGTTCGCTTCTCCACTAAATTTCCAGTTGCCAAAGTTTTGCACAAAGATGTTTCATCCCACAGCTTGGAAAGTGGATGCTCTATCATTCAGTTGGAGCAATCTTCACGTCTATGCCTTTCCTCCTCTGCCTCTTCTTCCCAAGGTGCTCTTGAAGGTCAGACAAGACAAGCCCTCCATGATTCTAATAGCTCCAGATTGGCCTCAACAGCACTGGTACCCTCTGCTGAGGAGTTTAGTACGGGAGCCTCCTTGGCCTTTGCCTTCAATTCCACACCTTTTGTCCCAGGCAGGCAATCATTTCCTCAATGTCAGGATACAGTCCCTGCATCTAACAGCCTGGCATATTCTGTTCTAGAACCTGGAGGGTCGAAGCTTCCTCAACAAGTTTTGAATGTTATTTTGGAGGCCAGAAGGCCTAGTACAAGGAAAGTTTATGCTGATAAATGGAGGAGATTTTTTATTTGGAGCACAGCAAGGAGTTTTGATGTTTCCAGGCCTAATTTGAGTGTTTCTCTTCAATATCTTACAGAATTATTAGACAAAGGTTTGTCTTTCTCCTCTGTAAAAGTTCATGCTGCAGCCATTTCTGCTCACTATGACTGTGACCCACCATTATTCTCTCATCCTTTGTTTAAACAATTCCTTAGAGGGGCAAAGAACATAAGACCCCCACGTAGAGCTCCTACTCCTTCCTGGGATCTCAATTTTGTGTTGGAAAAGCTAACTTTACCTCCTTTTGAACCTGCAGCTACATCTGAGTTGAAGTTTTTGTCTTGGAAGACTGCTTTTTTGTTGGCCATTACTTCTGCTAGAAGGGTTTCTGAATTACAAGCTCTAATGGCAGTTGAACCCTTCCTGATTTTTCATAAGGATAGGGTATCTCTGCGTACTAACCCTACTTTTATGCCTAAAGTGGTTTCAAATGTGGCCTTGAACCAATCTATTCATTTGCCTACTTTTTATGCTGATCCTCAAAATAAAGGGGAGAAAATTTTGCACACTTTGGATATTCACAGGCAGTTGCGTTATTATTTGAGCAGGACTAAAGGGTTCAGACAGTCTCAACAGTTATTTGTTTCTTTTGCTTTGACCTCTCAGGGGAACCTGTTACAAAACAAACTATTTCTAAGTGGATTGGCCATTGTATTGCTTTTTGTTATTCTAATCATGGTAAGGAGATTCTGGCTGGAATCAGACCTCATTCCACTAGGGCTACTGCCACTTCTACTGCCTTTTTAAGGGGTGTAGCTACTAAAGATATTTTGGAAGCAGCTACTTGGAGTTCAGTGCACACTTTTTCTAAACATTACCATCTCCCTCTTTATTCCAAATCTAGGGCTGGATTTGCCACTGCAGTCTTACAGGGCATGTTAGCAGCTCCCAGTGCTTTATGATTTTGCCAGCCTCCCTTTACCTTTGCTTTGGGATTCTACCCACAGGTTATGACTGCAGCAATGTGAGATGAAGAACATAGTACAGTTTTGTACCTACCATAAATGTAGATGTTCGAAGATCCACATTGCTGCAGTCCAATTTACCCTCCCTCCTTCCCCTCTGTAGTTTGGAGTGGTTGTATAGTTTGGGTGGTAGAGGTGGTTTGTACATAGGGTTTTCCATTTTTGGCTGTGGCCTTTCTTCTTAGGGCCTTCTGACATCTGGGGCAAGAAAAGACTGAGGATATGACGTCGGTCATGCGCTTTAATACCATGATGCACTGACGTCAGATCTGAGCGCCCATGACCGACGCCAGCCTAATACTTTGGTATTCGGTCCGACCGAGGACAGCGGACTACCCACAGGTTATGACTGCAGCAATGTGGATCTTCGAACATATACATTTATGGTAGGTACAAAACTGTACTTTTGCTTTCCAATCTAATTTCTCTATATTATTTATATTTGAACATACACAAATAATCTTTATTATTTCATATTGTATCTTAAAAAGAATTTTATTTTCATTTTTAACTTTTGCTATAATATTTTTCCTGTACTAAACTTGATTTCTCAACAAGAGATTAACTTCCTCTTTTTTCTTTATGGTGTATATTTCTACCTAGTTAAATAATCTCTTATTTTCAACTTATTCAGCATAAATATCTCCTGCTTCATAATAGTTGCAATTTCTTTACCTTTGGAAATTTACTTCTCTAATTCCTTATTTTTTTCCAGTAGATTAATTTTCTTTCCTCATAATAGCATTTTTCTATATTGTATATTTAAATTTGTATGCAACCACTCATGACTCCAAATTCTTATACAAGGGTGTCATTGTCGGTTTGCCTCCATTTGTTTGGAAATGGTATGTGCGATCATGCATTTGCGCGACTCAACAGGACGAGTTGCAGAAGACTTCCGAGGACAAATGTCGAAAATGATTTGTCAAAGAAATTTTCGACATTTGTCCATGTGTTTGAATGGCATAATGCATTTGCATTATAGCCATTCAAACCTATGTGAGTCGGTGTTGCGGTTTTGTGCTGTTGTCCTTTCGATGGAATGCATATTGGACAATGGGCACAGGACTTAATGGAGGTAAACTGTCATTGTCATATGTTCATTTAGAAATATTTTTCTCTCCATCCTCGAAATTATCATATTTTTACAAACTCTTGTTAATCTTTTCAGTCCTTTGCCTTCTTTAAATATATTCCTATTCTGAACAAATTCTGCTTCAATACCAACATTATCCAAAAACCCAATTTCATCACTGTTTTATGGGAAAATTTGCAAGCTTTGTGGATAAGTCATATAATGATTTTATGCTTTAAATTTCCCTCTTTGATATGCATACTTTTGGTCTTCATTTATTGCTCTTTATACACTCTGACATCTCCTCTCTGTTTTTGTTTAACTTTTCACAAATTACAATTTAAGTCAACAATATTATTATCTGTAAATTAACTGTTAAGTAATCCATTACTTTCCTAAATAGTACTTTCCTTTCACTTCCTGAAGTACATACAAACACTGCTATAATCCAAGGTATATCACTGGGTATCCTGCAGTCTACTAAACCAGCTGTACCTGGTTGAATGACTGTTACTTCAAAAACTTGACCATTAGAAGTATTCCAGAGAACTGCTATTCCATAGCATTTTTTAACCTGAGCTCCAAATTACAGTGTTCATTTATTACTGTTCAACTTATTTTTTTATTCACTAATTTAGTATCAAACAATAGCAGTGTTTCTATTTCACATTTGACACCATTTTAAAATACTAATTCTTCGTTTTTTAATAATAATTTCTGTGATGCCCATGCACTGGCCCAGTAATCAAGGAGCCTTAATCCTCACCACTAACACCAGTGAGGGGCGTCAAATAGTGGGAGGGATAAACAAATACACACACAGTAAAGTGCAATTTCCCTTAAGAGTGCACAGAGATCACAGTCAGTCTGGGGCTGTTTTCTGTCTTTCTCTCCAGATCCCCACTGGCACAGCTATAGGGTCCAGATCTCAGCCTAGTGGTCAAGCTAAAACCTCCAGCAACCTCTCTGTCCAACCAGTGCTTTGTGCTCCTGCCCAAGTAGCTGACACACACACACACACACACACACACACACACACACACACACACACACACACACACACACACACACACACACACACACACTCTCTCTTTAAGATATGAGTTATATACAAACACACAGACACTCCTGAGGAAGGCTGGCACGACTTCTTCAGCTACGCCCCTTCCTGCAAGGTTATAAGGTAGTAATCACCAACCACTAATATCAGCTACTAATAAGGCCCTTACCAAGGGGTGTCCAATTATTACTGTGCAATATTATTATCAAAATTGTAAGTATGACTGAGCAGCAAGGCGTATTTGGAGTGGCTTGGTACAGTATCTCTATATACATGCAATGTACTCTATAGCTTAAATTATCTCTACACAAAATAGCCACAGTTGAAAGGTTTAAAAATATTTAATAATAATTTTTTTTTTTATTTAACATTTGTTGACCGGGATAGTCCGATTAGGTTCAACAGAGCCTGTTTTCAGCGGAGGCCCGGGGAGAAATGCAGTAAATAATAAAAACACAAGACAATACTTCGTACTACACAGTGCTAGTCAAGAGTTCAGAGATCACAAAAAAATACTTAAAATAATCTTCCTATTTCCTAGCTATTTCTAAGCGAGGCACTAAAGTCTTAGATGCTACCTACATACAGACACAGGCAGAGTGCTGGTGAGTTGGATGTTCTCAAAATAAATCCAAAAAGCTCTCTTTCTGTCTCTGAGAAAGTCTTTTAAATTGTTAATACATCCTGCTGACTCATTTTAGATTACATCATTCTTAACAATTCTCTGGTTTCCCAGGCTAACAGAAACTCTACATTAACATTTCTTAGTAAGCTTGCACCTGGTCAGGAAACTACAGGAATTAAAGACATTGTATATGTAAAATCTAGCAATTAACTCTAGTCTCAATACAATAGGGAGTATTCCTTCATCCAGACATCTCGGCTCCGAGTTTTGAAATGCAACAATTATACAATGCTTGATTTATCAGCTTTCCTCCAACAGAGTGCATTGTGGTTACATTTTTGCAGTTCAATATCCAATACAGTCTTTTCACATTTAAGAGAACAAGCCTGTGGCTTATATTAATATTTACAAATGACAGAATTATCTACAAAATTCTATCTAGCTAGGCTGGCAGCCTTCACATATCTTCACAATTCTGTTAACAATTAAAGCAATAATTCTAAAATTAGCCATTTCCTTTTTAGAACCACCTTTCCTCACCATAGGATTCTTCCATTTTCTGCATCTTATCCTTCCCCTATAGAACTTTCTTTCTGTTTTTCTTCTAAAACATCCTCTTTTCCATCAGCTTTACAAAATATGCTATCACTTCCTACAACTGATTCATCAGTTTCCTCTCCTTCTGATTTACTGGATTATAAAACTTGTTCTGCTGTATGCATTATTCTGAGGTAACTCAGGTTTTTCTTCACTGATATTACATTCATTCTTATTGAAATACTCCCTACCAGGACAGTCAACCAACCAATACCCTTGTTCTTTACACTTAGTGCAAACAAGTTTACAATCTTTTGCTAAATGCCACATCTCCCCACAAACATTACATCTTCATTTAATACACATACTTATTAGATACTATTCACTGTAAAAAGCACATTTTTAGGTGTACTTGATACTGCACATTAGCAAATACACCGTTTATAACAATCCTATATGAGATATGTTTTGTTACTTCATTTTTAGTATGCAGTAATACCCACACTTCCCGTGCCCCAGTCCAAATCTTTGTTTCATCAAGCACTCTTTCAACTGAAACTTTTTCTTTGAACGTAGATGAACAAAAAATGTAAATGTCTTTTTCTTCTAGAGTCATTACAAAACTGAACAATTAGATGTTTCCTAGTCTCTGTAATATTTGACATGAAAAAGAATTCCAGGGATGTTCATTTTTTCATTTTTATTCAATAATGTCATAAACTTATGCAGCAAATTCTCAGTCAAAAATGTTACAGTGTAAAATCTTTCCTTCCATAAATGAATGCTCAGTCTTATATCCTTAGCAGAAAAAAAACAATGGACTTATAATATTGTCCCCAATAAAGTACCTGTCAAAGTTTTGTTTTACTTTCATGTAAATCCATAACACAGGTCTCTGTTTTCACCTGATTTTGATTGTAGTCTCTTATCCACGTCCTTCAAGGCAGAGGCAGCGTCAGCATATGACTTTTTGTGTACAGTCGTCAGCTGAGCACTACTAACTGCAGCATTCCATTACCCCTCCACTTCCTTTGTGTTGTGAGCGACAATGAACTCTGCCCCTTCTGATTCCTCTTCACTCGTGACCACTGAACAGCAAAAAAATCATCAGACTTGTCTTTGGCAATCATTTCATACAGACTATTAACATGCAGTCCACCAGCTGACAAAATGGCAACTTTTCCTGTAAATAAACTGTCCATATTTTCAATCTCAGATAATGCAACTTGATTTTTTTGATAGGCTACCCTCTTCCAGTTTACGTGGCTCAGCAATTAGACTCCCCTCCATCTTCTCAAAAGTATGCAAAATGGGAAGGGAGAGGTTTCCCAGTGTGAGGGTCATTTCTTTGTTGTGAGAATGATAAATTATGTTTATTTTGTAGTTGAATGTTCAGGCAGAAGGCAGAACTCCAAACTCTACCATGTAAATGCCATGGAACCCTTCTGTTATTAATTTTCTAGCACTTAGCATATACAGTTATGAGAGCTTGGCTGTCATCAACACTCATGACCTAAGTAATGTTGAAAGACTCTAAGCTGGGCCATAACTTGTCAGAATAAAATGACCCAGAGAATGGTCCAGAAGCTACCTCAACAACAGTGAGCTGTGAAAAGTTGCCAGTCTGAACAGTGCCGAGACTGAGAACCTGCTGTCCTTCATCATGATTCTTTCATTCCAGTTTGTGTTGTTGAAAGTATGAGAAGTATCACACTGACTCCCCCGTCCTCTGTACCAAGCCAGACTCTGGCACTGAGATGTCTGTCTCCTCAGTGGTGATGGGTCACATGACACTGACTCCCCTGTCCTCTGTACCAAGCCAGACTCTGGCACTGAGATGTCTGTCTCATCAGTGGTGATGGGTCACATGACACTGACTCCCCTGTCCTCTGTACCAAGCCAGACTCTGGCACTGAGATGTCTGTCTTCTCAGAGGTTTTGAGTCACATGACACTGACTCCCCTGTCCTCTGTACCAAGCCAGACTCTGGCATTGAGATGTCTGTCTCCTCAGTGGTGATGGGTCACATGACACTGACTCCCCTGTCCTCTGTACCAGGCCAGACTCTGGCACTGAGATGTCTGTCTCCTCAGTGGTGATGGGTCACATGACACTGACTCCCCTGTCCTCTGTACCAAGCCAGACTCTGGCACTGAGATGTCTGTCTCCTCAGTGGTGATGGGTCACATGCCACTGACTCCCCCATCCTCTGTACTAGGCCATACTCTGGCACTGAGATGTCTCTCTCCTCAGTGGTGTTGAGTCACAGGATAGTAAGGTTTATCTCTCCTCCCATGCTGTCCCCATGCTTTGTCTGGCTTTTAGTTATCTTCATGACAACATTGGGTTTCACTGGCTTGTTTGGTGGAGGGTTGGAGAGGCATGTAAGGTGAGAACAGTTTCTACAGGGTAGCACTGTCTCAAGTACCAGCAACTCATCATAGCAGCAGTTCCACTTTTTTTTGTGTGCACTTCCCCCAAAACACTGAGCACTTAACCAGCTCTTGTAATGATTCTCCATGTGCCTGCCTTTTGGAAGGACACACTCTTTCTGACTGAGAAATGCAGACGAGCTATTAAGACTTCCGGAGGAACTTCTCTTCACCGCCTTAGCAGTCTTCACTTCTCTCAGAATCTGGGAGCTTGGAATTCCCCGTAGGAAAATGGCAGGGCTGATGAACTCATTAGTTCCATTCAATCCAGTCTGCAGATCTTACCTTTAGAGAACATTCAGAATGGTAACATTCCACATTGGAATGACCTCCCTTTCCTTTTCGTTTACTGAAGAAATGGTTTGATACCTACCTTGGGCAGGCGGACGTTAAGCTTAAATTATGTCCATTAACTCAGTCGGACCTTAAGGATGCTATTTCCTAAGTCTGACAACATCCAGACTTGAACAGGTTCCCAAGAAAAGTTGTTCATCTCTATTCACCTCACAGTATGATGGATATGCTTGAGAACATATCCTAAGACAGATTCTTTAGTTATTCCTTCCACCTTGCAAATCTCTGAAAGGCTGTAGCATTTAGCCAAGCTCCATTCTGACATGAAATCCAAGGTCTTGGCTGTTATGGCGAGTGGGTTTACTCCTCTCCCATTTTGGCCTTGTGTTTATTGAAGTCTTTTAAAGTAAAGTCCATTTCAGATCTTTTTGGTACATCAGTCCGTGAATTAGTATGCTTCTGCCTTTCATCTACAGGAGAACTGTTGGGTGTCATCCCTTGGGTTGGGGTTCCATGTCACATAGTATAATTTAGATGTCACTGGTACTTTTGCTAGAGCAGCTTTGACTGGCATTTGTTTTCACATGGTAACTTTACTGCTTCTGTTCTCTTGATTACTGTGGGCCACTGAAGAAGACTTTGAACGCTGTACTAATAGTGAGGTCCATTTTAGTGATCCATTTAAACAGGTTATTGCTGAGCTTCAGGGAAGGAAGGCTTTGTCTGCAATGAAGCTTAACGACTCCTCTCCTTTAGCTATTGAGTAATCTCTAAATGTCTTTAACCAGAAAGTCTCTAAACATTAGATGAAGGCTACTAAATATCAGGCTTTATACTCTTCATCTGATTGTCTGAGCCCTGATCCATTCACAAATTGTCAGCAGCCCTGTCCTTTTCTGAGTTAGGATTTCCTAGAGACAGGGTTTAGATGGTTACCCTTACCTGGGGACCTATTCCTCATGTTTATTGATTTCTACACATGCTTTGAAAAGGCATGATGAGAATTAATCCCGAATCCTCCTGTGCTGTCCTCTGCGACTGTATCAGTGGTATTGTTTTTGTTGCCTTTCCATTGTCCAGTGTATACAGTGACCTGGGAATAAGGAGAATAGGTTTTACTGTAGAGTGTTACTTGTTCCCAAAACGTTACTGGTTTTCCTGAGACACTCCCTTATTCGGTTCAATAGCCTTTGTTGGAGATCAGATTATCTCTTCAGCATTCTTTAAAATTTTCAGCTATAAGGAATGTCAAACAATGACCTCTTCACCACTGAATAGAACTGAGTGTTCAAAAATTCTAGTTTCTGCTGCAGGCTGCAGGGCAAACATGAATGGGTGTCACCATATTCTTCTGAAACAGAAAAGATTGTTTGCCTACTTTAACACTGCTTCTTAATCATCTTGGCGAAGTTCATGACTGCAGAGTATGACTGTCAGTTTTTCCTGATTTTCCATAAAAAGTTTTTATCTATCAATCATAACAAATGTATGATTTTTGTGACAAAACAGTGTGGATTGTAATCATTAAAGAAACAGTGCCATGCATTATTTATATGGCTTTATTATATTTCATATAATTCTAGACAGTGACTCCCTTGCTCTCTACATGTTAATGCAAATTATTTTATTCTATCAGCTTTCTGAAGAACAGTGTAAAACCCCACAGCTAAAAAAGCAAGCATCAAGAAAAACTGTTTGTATGCTGAAGCGAACATGGTAAAAACAGTTTTATTATATAAAATGAAAACCCCTTGAATCAAGAAGTGATAAGCGCTTTCATTTTCTTTTATAAAAACTTCAGATCAGTGCCAACACTTTAGAAGTGTGTGTAATGCTGGGTTTTTTTTTTTTTTGCTTTCTCGATGATTCTAGAGCTATGAGTTAAGAAACAGACCCAGGCATATGCTGACCACTCTTTGATGTCCATTTGACAGCTGTAGTTTTCGTACTCTAGAATGAAATCTGGTTCCACCTCAGAGATTGGCTGCAACTTTCTCAGTTCTTTTGGCCTTTCATAATTTGATTAAAGGTGAGACTTTTTTTTCAGGATGACTGATTATATAGCTGCCAGGGGGGATGTCTTTAACTTTGTCCTCCCATCAAAACAGATTAATATAATAATAATAATAATACCAATACCCATTTGTTAACCAGGTAGGCCCACTGGATATACAGTCCCTTTTCAGGGGAAAACTAGGAGAAATGTCTAGTTAAGTGACTTACTCAAGGTCACACAGTAAGCAAATGAGGGCTGATCAAAAGGAAGAAGAAATCACAACCTGTACCACAGTAACTACAGCACACAGCATTAACCCTTTGCATTTATTCCAGGCGATATAGATAAGTCATTGCCCTGTATAGCCACATACATTCTATCAAACCCAAATGACTGAAACTGTTTTTTTATGTGTAAAATTGCAGTTTCATTAAAACTACAACAAAAGCCATAAAACTGTATTTTACCCAGGTCCAAACTTATCCTGCACCCCATTTGCTTAAATATGCTAACTACACAATTACACAGTAGTTGAGGAAGAAAAAAGATCACGTTTAGTGAAAGTTATCCCATTGCAACATGTTCATGCACACGTGTACACACACACACACACACACACACACACACACACACACACACACACACACACACACACACACACACACACAGTACATTTGGAGATTCCTTTGCATCAGCTTACAGTTTAAATTAAAATATACTTGGAAATGCATCTGAAGTAAACAACCTTGATAAAACAAGATTTCTTTGTGGGAATCTTGGATTTTGATTGACCTGCTGTACCATAACAACCCTTTCATCTAGCTGTTCCTCTCACTTAGATGCTTAGAACATACCTTACAACGTCTTAGAACAAGAAATCTGGGCAACGCTATAAATAAAAGTGGGACAAAGGCCCAAAAATATGGACAATATTTAAATACTATTACATGCTTAGTAAGTTTGTGGAATAACAGGTTTTGCAATAGCATGAATTTTCTGAAGGGTATGAAGTCTGAAACTCAAATGCCTATCATTATTTTCTAACTTCAGTCTATAATGATTTGCCACTAATTTGCCAGAAAAGCACAATTCTATGAAAGACAGATCAAAAATGTGTCTTTCAGCTTTTCCCGGTTAGGGGTCGCCACAGTGGAACTCCGGTCCGCTAATGATTGGCAGTTAATTTTTACGTAACGACTTGCCAGGCCTGACGCACAACCTTCAACGAAGGTACGCCCATTCACGCATGTCTCCACGCAGAAGACGCTGTAGCTGAGAATCGAACCAGACCGATCATAAATATGAGGCAAAAATCTGTACAGTTGAGAAGTATGGCTTAGAAAACCCTCTTGGTTGTCACCACCTTTGTGTAGTGGATTTCCAGGCTGTTAGCTTCGATGGCCAGGAAGCCATGTAAGAAATAACTTGAAAAATAACTTATACCAAGTATTTTAGCTCCCTGGCTTCTCTCTCTCTCTCTCTCTGCATTCTGCTTGTTCTGGTTGTTTTTTCAGCAGTGAATGGCCACATTCTTCTACGACAAAAAGAAAAAGCACTTGTAAATGGCTTGCAGATTGTACTGTATACTGCTGCCAACATGCCAACATTTCTCTGACTAGTTTGGTCAGGGTCACCACACTCGATATGTGGTCATGAAACAGTAGCTTTTAAACATGGTGCTGGCAGCTATCCATTGTCTGTTTAACTGCATTCAATTGTGTCAATAAGGCTAGACAGCCATTAAAACGTAAAGATAAAAGATTTTTTCACTCAGTAGTTTGTGTTTTAATGGCTGCCATGCCTTACTGACACTCACTTAATTACTTTGCAGTTTAATGGATGAGGCAGAGACTGCTTTCGGTACAATACTGTGTTTAAATCCTACCATTTCGTGCAGTAGATTATACTGATTTTTACAGCACAGTATTCATTAAAGTATGTACCAATAAGTAAAAAAATGAAACTTACATTTTTTTGCTTTAACAACTGCCATTCCTTACCACTTCTCACCAGCTTTAGCCCCTGGACTTATTTACTGTTCAATGAATTGTAATGCTTTTTTGTCTCAAACCTGCCCCTTGAATTATCCATAAGATTGTCTTATACAAAAGTATATATTTTCTTTTAATATGGCAGTTGACTGCTCTCCATATTCTACTTAGTTTGATTAAAGATATGACTAATGGTACGTTAAACAAACATTTTTAGTTGAATGATAAGTTGCCATAGCAAAATGTTCCATCAGCATTTAGCTGCACTATGACATGGAATAATGAAAAAGCTGTGAAGATTTATTTGTGATCCATTTTAAAGAATGCAAAAAATGTTCTGTTTTAAATGTCTAGATAACACTGTTTGTAGCACTTCCTGTGTTAGCTAATCACTGACTTACTTTGGCCTTTCCACCATATCTTGTTTTCCAGAATTACCTTTTTTGACTGGTCTTTTTGTGGCTTTTTTTGTCATACTAATACAAAATCTGTCTTCTGAAGACCGTATTCTCTCTAGTGTCCTTCAAGGATTCAAGCGTCTTTCCTACTGACTTAAAACTTACCAACATCATTCTGTATACTTGCAGTCTTGCTGTCTACAAATAAAATCCGCTCCCTTGGTTAACTCCATCAGGGCAGACAGCATTGATGATTTCAAGTCTCTCTTAAATAGATCAGCAGCAAAATCCTTGTGTTTAAGTGGCACAGAACTAAATCCATTATATTTGAGACTAACAGGCTATTTCTACCCATCTCCCCTTCTTAGCACTCTGTATCAGATAGTGCAGGGGCTGCTACAGGTGCAGTACTGTGTTTAAGTGCTACTGTTTCATGCAGTTTTATCAAGTACATTATGCTAGTTTACAGCACAAGATTCATTAAAATATTAAATAGTAAGTAAAAAAAAAAGTTAAATTTTTGTGAACTAGTCCCCTCAATTAGAAACCTTGGGTTGTACTTCCAGCTCCATAGTGTCCATGACTAACCATATTAACCAGTTTAAAGGAAAACTTACTCAGTATTTTTAGCACTTGATAGTGCAGAGGTAGAACAATTGTCTTGTGACTCACGTGTGGGAACAGACTCAAGCTGCTGGTAGAATTGGCTTGGAGAATAGGTTGATGTTGTCAAAGGCCATCTCTCCTATTCTGGATGAGAGTTTGGGGAATACTAATGTCTGGGAGACCTTTTGTGGAGAACAAAAGCCTCACAAGAAATTTCAGGATAACACAAGTTGATGGTGATGCCATCCTAAGGTCATTACACTAGCCACTCCTTAGTTAGGAGTCGTGACCAATCACCACGAGTGACATCTCCCAGCTCCGAACTCTCAACTTCCCCTTGGGCTCCTTCATCTCTGAAGCATAACTAAGAGTCCCCAAGAAGTTGTCTTCCCGAGGAGAAAGATGAACCCTGGATACCTGTCAAGGAGTAGTTGGGGGGGAGGAGTTAGAGCTAGAAGAGTGCAGGGTCCAGGGATTGCAGCTGGAGGCTGTATGGGGTTTGGGGGAGCAGTATATAAAAAAATATTCTTTTATCTGTTGATACAAAATATGTCAGTTTTCTCACTTAGTAACCATAATACTGTTTGTAAAGGCATAGTGTAATCCCAACTGATGAATGGCTTACCTCTCATTTCCTACATTTGTATGAAAAACTTAATGGAACATCTTAAGTGTCTCAAACATTTATCTAACTGAATCTGCAAGTTTATCCTAATCTCTTCTTGATAGAAACAGCACTACACATCTCTTCCTACAGCTGACTTCCCATCAAAGAACATTCATATCTTCATCTTTTTACACTCATATTCAAAATTCTTCAACTTAACATTCCCCTATTAGCTCACTTCTAAAAATCCATCCGAAAGTTACTTCACATTTTCTCAGGTCACTGTCTTGTGACACTCCAGTACTCCCTGTCCGCCTCAGAGTATGCCTTTATTTTGGGATGATTTACACACATTCAAAAGTTAAAAATCTACCCTCAGTTTCAACAACAAGGGGAAAAGTTTTCTAAAATATATATCCTTTTGTTTATGCTTCTAGCAGTGCGCTGCACCCATCTTCACCTCTTCCATTCTCCCCCCTCCATTCCGCTCACCTGTCACATGACTCCGGTGCATATTACTTCTCCTTGTTACCAACCTCGCGTCTATAGTTCTGCATCCTAACATTCCAGTTTGTTGTCTTTCCTCGTGCTTCCAGTTCACCTAACAATTTTACCACCTGTCACTCTCTGGCCACACTTCTGTAAAGCCTAGTATGTGAGCACTGAAGTTTAGTTTCTAAACATAATTTTACTGGTGGGCATCTCCAAATTAATGTGATTTCTTTTTACTCTGTTGTGAAATAATGATTTAAAATTGACTCATTGACAGTATATTTTTAAGCTTTTGTAAATGATGTTGATACATGTTAATGTTGTTTCCTGACATCATTGTGTTTGTGGCTGAAATGTGTCCCTGGGGACTGGATCGTTACTCCAGTTGACAGACATTGATTAGGATGCAACAGACTATACCTTAAACTGTTAGCTAGAATATCCCATCTTAGTTTGGGCCACTAGGGTGGGGGCAGTAAAATAACACTGTGGTTGGCATTGCCTGGTTCTTATGCCCAGTTCCCAAATGGAATACCTTCTCAGTGGAGTCTGCTTGGCCACCTTAGCTCCTATTTTGTTTTCATGAAGTTGTTTTCTCCCCCATCCCAAAGAGATACAATCAGGTGATTGTTTGAGCATTCAAATTGCCTATAGATGTGTACATATGTGTGTGTCCAGAAACTAATGGGCATTCTATCCAGGATTTGTTGCTGGAAAGGGCTTCAACTCATGCGTAATTCTAAATAGGATAAACAGGCCCTGGAAAATGAAGGAAAGTGATTAGGTTTATCTACAGATTCAAAGATCAGGCAGTGAGGCAGCTCAAGCGACCATATATAGCCTAGCCATGCACCCTGTTGAAAGTATTGCTGGTAAGTTTATATCCTTTCTTGATAAGGTCCATATTAGTTAATCGCTGGGGGTGGGGTAAATCCGTGTGAGCCCAGTCAGTCATCAAGATGTAATATGAAGGAGGCTAAAGAGTTTCACTATTTAACATGTAAGTGAAGATGTTCATCGTGTTACCCTGCTGCAGTCATCACACTTGGGTTATCCTGTCGTCAGGCGGTCCCGCAGTCGGCCGGATTTCCAAAGTCTTGGTCCGACGTCGGTTGCTGTCGCCTCATCCCTGATGTCAGAGCGCCAGGGGTACATATATTGCAACCGATGTCATTTTCTTCAGTCTTTCTTGCCGTGCGGTGCCCGAAGCAGAAGCAGTTCGCAAGTGCCGGTCGGCGGACTCCTGAGATTTTCGAATTCGAATTTCAGACCGAAGTCTTCAATAAAGCTAAGTACCCCGTTGGGGAAACTTTTCTTGCCTCAGACCGATGTCAGAAAAAGTTAACAATTGTATTTCTTGTGGGAAGCAAATACCTCATAAGGATTTTCATTCTTATTGCATACCTTGCCTAGGCCCTGATCACGACGTCACTTCTTGTCGTTTTTGTGCTAGATTTAATAAACGTACTATTAACAGACGATTTGATTTCGCACGACACTTTTTTTGTAGAAAATTTAACTATAACATGCCGTCGGAGCTACCGACTACCGGCGTGCACAAAAAGCGCAGGGACAAGGACCGACAGCCCAGGCCT
Organism: Protopterus annectens; assembly: GCF_019279795.1. Classification (NCBI taxonomy): domain Eukaryota; kingdom Metazoa; phylum Chordata; order Ceratodontiformes; family Protopteridae; genus Protopterus; species Protopterus annectens. The sequence goes on from NC_056737.1 coordinate 1,095,146,508, forward strand.
AAGCCCGATTCCGAGGCCTCGGTTCTCCGGTTATCAGTGAGGCTCCGACGCAGCCTCTGACTACCGCAGTTCTGGAACCCGAGACCGCTACAGATATTTTGACGGAATGTACTAGGCCGACGCAGCCTTTTACTTCAGGCCCTTCCGACGATTTACCTTCCAAGGACGTCAGTACTTCTGAAACGCCATTGGTTTCTGAAGGCGTTTTCAGACCGACGACTCTAACAGTCAAAACGTTTTCCAAGTCGAAGACTCCTTCTAAATCGAAAAAGGCTTCACTTCAGTCTCCTGTTCAAGGCCCTATGCCTAAGAAACAGATGCTCAAAATGGCTGAAGATTTGATTTCTCTTATCAGGGGTTCACAGCCTCCTCATGACAAAAGGCCTAGACAAGAGGAAGATTCTGCTTCCTCTGAACAACTGTCTATTTCTTCGGATTCCACTGAGAACCAAGACTATTCCTTCTCTCCTTATGAAGATTCAGATGCTGAGGACTCTATTCCCTCAGCTTCTCCTCCAGAAGATTACTCTTTTGGAGAAACTTTACACACTATGAGGGAACATTTTCACTGGGAAGGTCAGGATTACTCTGATTCCAAGAAAAGGCTCAGAGAGTTTCTTTTACTCCCCCAACACAGACCTCTAGCCACCCCTCCTGTTTTGGATATTGTGGATGATGTCTACTTAGAATCCAGTTTCAACCCTGACTCTCTACCTCCTGCCCCGGCCAAGCCTGACAGATACTACAGAGTACCTGAAACCCACAAATTCCTTTACAAAAGCCCAGTAGCTGACCCAGAGACTATCTCCCAGGGTCCCAAGGGGGCTAAGGCTTCCATGGCTAAAAATCCAGTACCTTCTGAAAGGGATTCAAGAGCACTAGACAGATGGGGGAAAAAGGTTTATACCTCAACCACTTTAGCTATGAGAGCACTAAACTGTCAATTTCATATGCTTAAGTATCAGCAATTTCTGATCTCTCAGTTAAAACAAAAGATAACCACCCTACCTCAACAATCTGAAATGAAAGAAGTACAGGATTTGTTGCATGCCACCGAGCAGGTAGGCAAACATACCTTACAATGTGGGTTTGATTCTTTAGAAGCCTCCTGCAGAGCAGCTGTCACTGGATCAGTTATACGTAGGCATGCCTGGTTAAAGGAACAAAGTCTGCCTGATCATGTTAAAGCAAAACTACTAGATGCTCCATTACAGCAGGATGTTCTTTTTGGTGTTAAGGCAGAAGAAGTATTAAAGAAAATGGAAGATAAGGCAAAATCAGTGCAGACAGTCAAAGATTTCCTACAAGTACAACCCCCACGCTTCAGCAGAAACTGGCCAACAAAAAATTTGCCCTTTCCGGCCACTGACAGGCCTCAGAGGGGTAAATACAGGCGCCCAAGGGGCAGAGGACAACCACAAGCTCAGTATAAGCCTCGCCAATGGGGCACTCAAACCCAGAAGGGAGGAGAAGACAGGTCTCAACCCACCAGAAGGCAAACTCAATGACTTGCACCTCAGCTGGCCAAACAAAGCTCTTTTGTCAGCCCCCTTGGGGGGGAAACTAGCACTATTTGCAGACAACTGGCACATGGTCACAAAGGACAAATGGGTCCTAGACATAATTTTACGAGGATACAGATTCCACTTTCACACCTTGCCAATAAAAAGAGGAATGCCAAACCTGCCACATAACCAAAGGGCAGAGGCTCAAAAACAAATTACAGCTCTCATGGCTATGAGAGCCATTCAAAGGGTACCAACTCAAGAGCAAGGACAAGGATTTTACTCAGGACTCTTCCTAGTACCCAGAAAAGAAAATGCTTGGAGACCAATTCTGGACCTTTCAATTCTGAACACTTACTTACAAGTTCCCAAATTCAAGATGCTAACACTACAGCAGCTACTTCCCATGTTGGGCAAGGAAGCATGGCTGGTAACGTTGGACCTCAAGGAGGCATACCTGCATGTCCCTATCAGACAAAGTTGCAGAAGATACCTCCGTTTCTTTGCAGGTTCAACCCATTATCAATTCTCTGCACTGCCCTTTGGCTTATCTACTGCTCCCAGAGTATTCACAAAATGCCTGGCACCAGTAATTGCATACTGCAGACAAAGAGGAATTCAAATATATCCATATCTGGACGACTGCCTCATCCAAGCAGAAAGAAAAGACATTCTCTTCCAACATCTGGCTTTTGTGAAGCATCTACTAAGTTGTCTGGGGTACACAGTAAACGAAAAGAAGTCAAAACTAGTACCCTCACAAAAAATGACATTCCTGGGTGCCAGCTTGGACACAACGGCCCAGAAGGCTTATCTTACACCAGACAAGCAATTACAACTGACTCAATATTTCGAGACAATGGCAACAAAGACCCAATTAACTGCAAGAAAAATTCTGCAGGCTTTGGTCTTCATGGCATCTTGCATTCTGATAATACCATTTGCAAAACTGCATATGAGGAAATTACAGTGGTACCTAAAAAGCGTATGGTCTCAACACAGCCACAGCTTGGACACAGTGATATCTCTTATTCCTTGCCTTCAACAGGAATTTCTATGGTGGGCACAGGCATGTCACCTCAACAAGTGTCAGCCTTTCACCTTGCCCCCAATCAGGTAAACTATCACAACAGATGCTTCAGACTATGCCTGGGGGGCACACATGGCAGGGCAATGCATTCAAGGCCTATGGACTGCAGATCAAAGAAATCTGCACATAAATCAAAAAGAGATGCTAGCTGTACAGAAAGCTCTGACAGCCTTCAAGGATCTACTACATCCAGGACAACTTGCAATAAAGACGGACAACACCACAGTAATGTGGTACATAAACAAACAAGGGGGCACACATTCCTACCCTCTTTGCAGGCAAGCAATAATCTTATGGAACACAGCTCTGGCCTACCAAGTCCAGTTACAAGCTCAATTCCTGCCAGGACAGAAAAACACATTGGCAGACGACCTAAGCAGAAACATCAAAGATCCCCACGAGTGGAAGCTAGACCCACAAATATTTACAATGATAACTCAAAGATGGGGTCTACCAAATATAGACCTGTTTGCCAGTCCTCAAAACTACCAGCTGACAAAATTTTGTACAAGGACATTCCACCATCAAGCTTGGAAAGTGGACGCTCTCTCCTTCAGTTGGAAAAACCTGACAGCATATGCCTTTCCTCCATTACCTCTTCTCACAAAGGTCCTTTTGAAGATCAAAAAGGAGAAACCTTGACTGATTCTCATAGCCCCAGACTGGCCACGCCAGCACTGGTACCCGCTATTGAAGAATATGGCTCACAGTCCACCATGGATATTGCCTCAAATACCTCATTTGCTCACGCAGCAAGACAAGCAGATACTACACAGCCAGATCAAAACGTTAAACCTGGCTGCATGGCAAATCAATTAAGCATCCCATCAGCTCCTCTTTCACAAGCAGTACTGGATGTTATTCTAGAGGCCAGGAGGCCAAGCACCAGGAAGGCTTACTCGGACAAATGGAAAAGGTTTTGTGCTTGGAACAAAGCTAAAGGCCAAGACACAACTCAGCCTCATATGCCTCATATTCTGCAGTATTTAGCGGAGATGTTGCATAAAGGACTTTCCTTCTCCTCAATTAAAATCCATGCTTCCGCTATTTCAGCTCACTACGACACGAATCCAGCTTTATTTTCAAATCCTCTTCTAAGGCAGTTCCTCAGAGGGGCAAAAAACATTAGACCACCTAGAAGAGCCCCTACACCAACATGGGACCTCAACTTTGTTCTGGAAAAACTAACGCTACCTCCCTTTGAACCAGCTTTTTCTGCAGACCTTCAGTTCCTATCTTGGAAAACTGCCCTGCTCCTGGCAATAATTTCTGCAAGGAGAGTCTCAGAATTATAGGCACTTATGGCAGTGGAACCTTTCCTCATTTTTCATCAAGACAGAGTTTCTCTACGAACTAATCCTTCCTTCATGCCTAAGGTGGTTTCCAGTGTAGCTTTGAATCAAACCATCCACTTACTCACCTTCTTCCCCAATCCACAGAACAAAGGTGAGAGACTCCTGCATTCCTTGGACATTCACAGACAGCTTCGTTTCTACTTGGATAAAACTAAGGCTTTCAGAAAAACTGACCAGCTCTTTGTTTCCTATGCTACAGCTTCTCAAGGGAGGGCCATATCCAAGCAAACCATTTCTAAATGGATAGGCCATCGCATACGATTCTGCTATACACATCATGGGAAACCAGTTCCTCCTACCATTAGATCCCATTCTACCAGGGCAACAGCTACCTCTACAGCCTTTCTCAGGGGGGTACCAACCAAGGAAATTTTAGAAGCTGCAACTTGGAGCTCTGTACACACCTTCACCAAACACTATCACTTACCTCTTTATTCTAAGTCCAGGGCAGGCTTCGCCACTGCAGTTCTGCAGGGCCTCATTGCCTCCACTAACCCTCTATGATGCCTCCACCCTACCTTAGCTTTGGGACTCAACCCAAGTGTGATGACTGCAGCAGGGTAACACGATGAACATAGTACAGTTTTGTACCTGCCATAAATGTAGATGTTCGAGTGTTCACCCTGCTGCAGTCCAGGTTACCCTCCCTCCAACCCCTCTGATCTACTGGCTAAACCTCTGCTATGCCTTTCTGATGTATTTGCTTATAGCTGAAGGGATTTTGTGTTTGTACAGTGTTCACACCTTTTGGTACTAATTTGGATCACCTTTTTGGGGGCACCTGACATCTGGGGCAAGAAAAACTGAAGAAAATGGCGTTGGTTGCAATATATGTACCCCTGGCGCTCTGACGTCAGGGATGAGGCGACAGCAACCAACGTCGGACCAAGACTTTGGAAATCCGTCCGACTGCGGGACCGCCTGACGACAGGATAACCCAAGTGTGATGATTGCAGCAGGGTGAACACTCGAACATCTACATTTATGGTAGGTACAAAACTGTACTTTTTTCACAGGTTGGGCATAAATCCATAAATTAAACTACCTGTCCAATAAGTCCTACTTGTGTTACAGTGTAAGTGGAGAATTTTGGATTTAGTCTCACTAACGTTATCAGTATTTCTGAGGTAGAGAAGCTCTAGTAAAACAGGGTCGTTAGCCCTTTAAAGCTGTTGGTTAGTAAACACTAAGTTCTTTCAAGGTGAAGTACATGCTTGGTATGTTATGCACCACTCAAAGCACTATAATTAGTGATGCACCTAAAAGGGAGAGCTAAATAGGGAATCAAGACCTCTTTGGATCTTGACAGTATACATTTTGTAATAAATTTCACAATGGAAAAAGATTTATTTGTGCAAACTGAGACTTGGTGACCAAAGGACAATTTAATTGCATAGATTGATTTATAGTTTATTAACTGGGGAAGGGGGTGTGGGTAAAAGACCCTTTTCAAACACTTTCTGAGTCATGATGCTAAGGCAGTAACAATTACAGTTGTTTATGAAGAGCAAATAACAAATCATGTTGTTTAAAATGTTTACTCAAATGGAAAATGTACCATAAGGAAGACTGGTAGTATAACAAAGGGCTCATGGGAATAAGAGTTACATTACAGAACAATTCTGTTGTCAGCCTTAAACAAAGTTCCATTTATGTGATAACCAGTAGGAAGGATTTGTTTCCCCAAATATGGCTACAATACATTTTTTTTGTATTTTTCATTAATTCTAAGGCCACGGTCAGAACACTAGGTACTGGCTTATTCAAGCTTTTCATAGAGAATCTAAAAGTCTCTGAAGGAAGCAATTAGGCACCCAATTTGGAGTTATCCACAGGCTGGTCAACCACAAAGCTTGGTCATCTGTCCTCACATTAGAGAAGTAGATATCAAATAGTAAATGGTTCCAGCACAGAGACCTAAGGGATTCCACTAATGACAAATCTATTTGTTTAGGCCCATGTATGTCTTAAGATAAGCTTTGATTGGTGACCAGGAATCTGATTCTTTGAGGTTTTATAGATAACCAATGTTACACAGATGTTAGATATCTATTTTCTTAGTTACGGAAGTATAAAACATGATGCATTATTTGTTTTGGAGACTTACTTATTTGTTTTACCGTTTTCATTTTTAACATTTTCTCACACACTGGACTTTTAAGGGGGGTTTAAGACTTGTAAGAATTCAGGTCAGCTCTACACAAACAATGAAATGGTTAATAGAAAACATGGTAAGCACACAGAATGCTTCATATGAAAAATGTTAAGAACTTCATAACTACTTAAATTACTTTTGGAAAAATAGCACGAAAGCTACAATACTGTATTGTGAAATGCATAAGCTTCAAAGGGAAATGTCCCCACTGGCATGCATTTTCACTTAAGATTTCTATAGTAAAAAAAAGCAGGAAAAAACTGTTTTGTTACTATGTTAAAAGTTTTGTGCTTGTAACTTGTCCATATGTTCATGTAAACGCTCGGCATAATTATTAATATGAAAAGTATAGGATAAGGTGATCTTAGTGTTTTGTGCTTTTAAGGTTTTTTTTTTCAGATAAATGTGCGGTTCTAAAGTTATCCTCTTTGCATCTTTTTTCATTTTGTGATGCATCATTATAATATTTATTTGTGTATCAGTGCGGTTTAGTTTTTCCTTTTGTTTTATATTAATACTTTATAATAAAATACATTTGTAAACAATTCTCAGTAATTATGGCCATCAGCTATGTACTATATTTAGTAAGAACTTTGTTTTTATTAATTGAAGGTGTCTCTAACTGGGGAGGTTATGCTGTTTCCTGTGCCTTGTATATTCTCAGTTCTTGTGAAATACATGACCGTTACCTGAGGAAAGCAGTTGGGTTCCCTAGGAAAACAGAGAAAGATGACTGGAATGCTGCTCTGCCTTCTGTTCATAAGGTATATGTTTACATTTCTACAACTTTATCCTTTTCATTTTTATTTACAATTAAAAAAGAAAAACAAAAACTTCATAAATGTAGGGGTGATTTATGTATCACCTCTAGTGGAATGTAACTGTTTCCACAGTATAGTAATATCTTTAAACGTACCCTTTCCTGTTGTCTTGAAGATGTATCTTTGGCTGTGCTTTATATGCTTTGCTGCTTCCTGTGTCATGAGTACAGCGTTTGGTTCCCTTCCACCTTCCTCTGCCTACTGTGTGACTGAGCAAATCATCCCCAAAAAGGGATAGTTTTCCAAAGGGCTTAACCAGTCAACAAATATGTAAAATAAATACATAAATATGTTAAGATCTTTGTGTGTTTGTTTTACCAACTTGTTGTGTACTTAAATATTTGTGCTGTAAATGAACCACTAAGTTTGTATTTTTGAAGTTACTTAATTCTATAAAATTGCCCTAATAAATTAAATTATTTATTATATCTTTAGACTAGTGATTAAGTATGAGCAATTGTTTCATGTTTTTTTTCCAACTTCATAACATATTAACTGCTTTTTCCGTATAGTACATACATTAATTATTAGGGCCCTGCTGCAATAGCCTAAGCTAATATGGGGTTATATCCTACACAAGATATGATGACTGGCCAGCTTCTAAAGCTTTAGGGCACCTCCCACATCACTGATGACTCGAGCAGACATGGGAGAAAATCAGAAGTCTGGGAGCCAAGCCCTTCAGAGCTTTTGCTCTGCTAAAGTGCACTCGTCTTGTAGGCTTTTAAGGCTAGTCTTTCTCCATTGCTCAGCAGGTAAGTTCCTTTCAGAGAAAAACCTTCAATAATTGTTTTTTTTTTTTCTGAGAACAGTAATTTTGTAAAAGAAGTTTTTAAGTATTGATAGGTTTTTCTGTTTTTTGGGACTGTCACAAGACATTCTTGTCAGTTGAACTTCTGTGTTTTAATTTACTGTTTTAATTGTAAACTTATTTTTAACAAGTTTACTTTTTTTTTATTAATAATAATTCTGTAAATTATTTTAGGCGCTGAGCACATCAAACATTTCTCCATTTCATTTCACTCAGATTTTCTGTCAAGCTCTGCTATATATAAATGCTTCATGATAGTTATCACACTAATATTCACTTGTAGAATAAGAACCCAGTATCTATTAACTTTATGTCATCTTTGTACACACAAATCTTCATTTTTGTGCTGCCTGTTCTCAGTTAGAGCTCTTTATTAGTTCATAATCTCCCATTCCACTATTCTGTATACCTTCGGCTATTTGTTTTCTTACGTGTACTATCCTATGTCTCTTTCTTTAACTCTTCTTGCAATATGGCTATTATTAAAGTACTATTTCCTACCTCCTTGTTCTTTACAATACTAGAAAAAAACTGTTATTTTATTAATTATGATATTTTATTTTATTAATTGTGTTAAATGAATCCACTATAAAACTGCTGGAACTTTTCTCCCTGGGCCTCCGTTGAAAAGGGGCCATTGCTGGACCATTCAGACTTTCCAGGTAAACAAATATAAATTATAAATAAAATTGATTTATTCCTCATTGTAAGTAGATTAGCCAAAATGCACAGTGCGCTACATTTTTTGTATGTCACAGAGGAACAAGCTTACAGGCATTTTATTTATTTTATCTGTTTAGACTCTTCTCTCCATTGTACTCTGTCAACCACTGTTTCTGTCAGTTAACTGAGAACTCCTGTCTGCTGCCCGTTTATGTTCTGGACCGAATTACAGCTACTGTCCCTATTGTGCTCTGATACTGCTATACAGCTGTATGTGAATGTGACTGATTTTTAAGATTGTTCTACCATGAATCTTCTTTGGACTTGTAATTGTAACTAATTATCAATACAGTTTATTGTAAATCTGTAAGAGTAACACCTTTCTTACTACTGTCGGCCCATAAGCTTACTTTGTATTGTTATATTATCCTACTTGGAAAATTATTATAACTTTTCTCTCTTTTGTGTACTTTTTCGGTTTTCATATTTATGTATGCAGCTTTTTCCCCAAGCAGCCACTGAAAAAAGATTACTTTGCTGACCCAGTCAGATTATCCTGGTAAAAATGTTAATAAATAAGTGAGTAAATAAATAACTAAATAAACAGATAAAATAAATAAAATGTCTGTAAGCTTGTTCCTCTGTGACATACAAAAAATGTAGCACACTGTGCATTTTTGGCTAATCTACTTAGGGTTGGGAGAGTGGCCTAATGGTTAAGATGTTTGCCTTGTAAACATAAGGTGCAGGGTTTGAGTCTCACAAGGGATAGTTGGCTAGGCTTAAAATGGCTCCCAAGGGCAGTTAGCTTAGTACTAATCTATGAACAATGAGGAATAAATCAATTTTTTGGATGTAGAGATTCCAGTTTTCTGCTGAGTTACCGTACAGTAAGATTTTGTGGTTGCATTTTGAACATTTTCCTCTATAAAATGCATTCCTGTTCCTTAGTATACATGAACCTTTGATAACAAATCTATTCCTTTACTTGTTCAGATATTAACAAAAAAGATTCCCAGCCATGACTGGTAATTTAATTGCAGATTAAACTGATTTTTTTAATTAAATGTAGTTATTAAACCCAGTGGTGCATCCTGTATTGAATGCACTGAAAACTATTCATGAAGAAGGCAAATGTGGCTTATTAAACAGACGTGTTGAAAAGAAGTTTTATAATTTGAGCAAAGGTGAAGGGTCTGTGATGACTTTGTTTTCCACTGACAGCAATAAAAGATACATGAAAGGGATAAGAGGTGGGTATTGGAGATCATGGATCATGAGCACTATGTGATTAAGATGTCTGAGATATCGACTGATATTGGATGATGACAGCAGGTTGATTTGAATGCCATTCATAAGGCATACAATTTAGCTGATGGAGCTCTCTATGAGAGCTCTTTTGCAATACCTTCAGCTAAGAACCACAATTGCATTACTTTTTGGTACAATAGCCTGTTATTCCTACATTTTTCTACATTTGTAGGATATTAGCATTGCGCAGGAGAGGGTATTATTTTGCCTTTTGATCCATAATTTCTGCAGCAGAATCAAAAAAGTAAACCTTTAATCCTAGATTGAAACTAAACTCACTTTTAAGAGCTTATTCCATCCTTTATTAAGGATGCATTGTGGAGAAAATAAGACAAGTTAATGTACTCACAGAATTTGGTAGTAACACTGGACATCAGGGTGTTTTATACTGTGATACCAGAACAGGATGGTAAGGTCTTTCTGAAGTCATTGTTGCTGGGTGAAGGCTGACTCCTACTGAATGGTCTTAATAGGATTATTTTCTTTCTAGATTTTAATCTTAGTTAATGTTTTTCTTTTGTTTCACAGCATCTATTTCAGGCTGATTTCCAGTTTGGCAGTCAGGGTTGTGATGCCCCCAGTATTATCAATGTAGTAATGGCCAAGTGGATATAGACCTATGTAACCATGTCGAAGTTTCCTTGACATATTCTCTTTTAGTGTTCTTTTTAAAGAAGACCTTTTTTCTTGAGCAGCAGGTTGGGCTTGAATGTTTTAAAAAGTTCTTGACCTACAGCAACAATATTACATTACTCAAAGGAAAAGGTGCAGTCGCAAAACTAAATTTAGAGAAATTGTTATGGCAGTAGGCATTAAAAATAAAAGTTACAGTCATCGTGTTTTCCACCACTCTAAGAAGAGGAACATAACTCAGTCAGTATTATCGTATGTAGAAACTCCCACCCTCCAGTACAACACATGCTGCTCCAAACAGCAAAATAAAAGAGAAACAGGAAAAGAAAAAAAATCCCAAAAATGCCCTCACAGGATGTCACAAGTGTGCACATTGTCAGCTGGATGCATTTATATTTACATGTATACTGATGTACTATGTACGTCTCATTTCTTACATGATGGTCATATGCAGGACATTACAACGTTATCCCCAGAGATGAAAATGAGCAACAGATTCTTCATACAATCAATTATTTATAAAGGTAAAAAGTCATCATTGTGTAACAGCAGTAATCTTAATGACGACTGTTTGATCAGTCAGGCTTCACTATCATCAAACCCTGAGCTACCCACACTAAAACATGAGTTATCACTAAACTATATATTTGTAGCTTGTTTGAATTTTTCCTATTCAATTTTGTCAGCATCATTTCCAGTAAAAGAAAGTTTACTGTTTTCCTTCTTAAAGATATATATATTTGTAACTTTTTTTACTATGTTTTGTAGCTTAAAGTCTGCCAACCATCAGGTTCTCTACCATCAGCAGTCCTCTTTCTACCTCATTGGCAGAGGGTATTCATTGTGGGCACCACAACCAAAGCAGCCATCTGGGTGTTTTTCTTGCTGTTCCTACCACCCTGTTCATGTTTGGCTTTTACACTGTGTTATTAGAAATTATAATAGGATCAGTGCTGGAATGCCCCTTACTTCTGCAAGGAGCATGAACCAGCAGGTCAGCGTGTGTCCACTTATCAAAAAATACCACAGGCAGAGTTTATCCTTTCTCCTTCAGGGAAATCATGATTTGCATGTTTGCCCCAGAGCATGTGAATCCCACTTCCTCCAAGAGTGGTGAGGAACATGAACCAGTAGGTCAATGTGTGACTACTTACCAGATAATACAACAGGCAGAGTTTATCCGTTCTCCTCTAGGGAAATCGTGCTTTGGATGTGTGTCCAGAAGCATGCACCCCCCCACAAAGAATTATGAGAGACTCTGCTCTTCAGTATTCTGTCTCCCTTTGAGCTCCTTCAGGTGCCTCAGCCACGACCCGAACCTTGGTCACCTGACTTGCAGTCAGAGCTTTATTCTGTGCCATTTCAGATGGTGTAAAATATATTTGTAAATTTTCATAAAATACTTCAGTGTTGAAAAATAAATTATAACCAAAATAATTTGAAAGTACTCACTAAAAATCCTTATGTAGAGTTGACCAATACTTGATTAGCGGAAACAAAAGTACATTGATTGAAAGACCTGCTATCAGGCATAGAGACTAAGTACCTTTTTTGGGAGTGAGCAGAGAGCATAAAATGCAACAGTGTTAATGTGATTCAGGGCAGAATAAAATTAATGAATTCTCTGACAACAATGTTTTGTTCAGATATAAGTTTATTGCAAAAGAAGAAGAAAGCAAAACACATTTACAGAAATAGAGTCATTTCATTTTTTTCTATTATTTCTGATTGACTGATCTTTGAGCACAGGGGCCTATTTCTTCTCTGACCCTGTTGAAATACAAAGGCAACATTGCAAAAGAGGCAATTACATTCATCTGAGTAAAGTACCAAAATATTTGTTGAAGTTATATTTACCTCAGAGGACTACTATTACCCTAATACCCTACTATTACCCTGGAATTCAGAGACATGGGCTGCAGCCACATAATCTACCATCTGATATTGTTAATCCTCGTTCAGTCATTACGTATGGGGTATCAGTTCTGACCTTGGAACCGAGCCGGCCATTTTCCATGTCCGCATCAGCTACAAACTCTTGAGCTAAACTCTTACCCAGAATTCCCCTCTCCCTGTTACCTCAGATTTCGTTTGCCGTGTTGCCATTCGATCGTGTCAAGCTGCTTCTCTTGAGCTAAGTGGAGCTATTTGTTGTTTGAATACCTTTTCACATAAAATTTTCTCAGAAAACTTTTATTTTGTTGCCTCTTACCCTATCGCATCTAGCGACCATCCTTTCTTGGGTTTTCACCTCCTTTTTCTACTATCTTTACAGCAAGGTATCTTTCTACTACCATCGTTGGTAATCCTCCCCTTTCATACCTTTGGGTATTCTTTTGTACCATTGCTGGTACCCTTTCTGTTATCCCTTTTTTCTCTATCATGGCAGATAAGAAAGGTAGTCCGGGGTTTAAAAGATGTTCCAATTGTGGACACAAATTTCCTACCTCTGATGCACACGCTTTGTGTGTTTATTGTTTGGGGGCGCCACATTTATCTGTTGATTCACCCTGTACTATCTGTGAGAAATTTTCTAATAGAACACTGTTAGAAAGGAAAAATAAGTTGCTGCTGAAGGGAATTCTTAAATCTCCCTTTTCAGAGGCTATTTCTGGGTTGGAGGCCTGAACCCCTCCTAGAACCCATAAAAAAATGTTGGAGGTATCTTCTAAGGCCAAGTCTTTGCCTTCGTCCCTGGCTGGGGACTCCCGCCAACCAAAATCTAAAAAGGCTAAAATTTCTGCTCCGGAGCATACTCAGTCAGCCCCAGTGCTTTCGGTGCCTAAACCTTTCAGCTCCATTAGTAATCTTGGCTCCGTCTTCTCCTGCAGCCTTCACTATATCGGCACCAAGGGGCTCCTCGGTGCAGACCTTTACTGCTATTGTATCGGCACCGACCACTCAGTTGGTGCAGACCTTGACCACTTCGTCTCCGACATCTTACATGGAACCGACGCCTCAGTTGTTGACTTCATTTTTGTCGGTTCCAGCATCGGTACCGACAACCACCACTTCAGCACCAAAGCTTGTGTTGGTGCAGACCGTGACCTCGGCACCGATGACTTCCTCGGTACAGACGTCCCTAGTACAGTTTCTCTCTGCACCGTTGTTCTCGGTGCGGACTGGGGAGGTAGGCACTGAGTCTGTCTCTGCTGTGGACAGGCCTGTCTCTCCCTCTGTCTCCATGAGGTCCACTAGAAGCCTCTTGGGACATGATGTGTTGCATCTTGCGGATCAAGTACTTTTGGCCAGAGGTATTCCACCACCTAGGACATATCCTTCCTTGGGAGGTGATCACCCGTCTCCAAAGACCCCTTCTTATTCTCCTCCTTCATTGCCTTTGAAGTCCATGGATATAGCACAGTCTTCCCCCTCTGCGGTTCCCTTTATGGATCTCACTAAGGAGCCGCAGTTGCCTTCGTGGCAAGAAAGTTTTGTTACGACCTAGGATAATTTGCTGCTCCACAGCCATCCAGGGACTCTGAGTAGGCAGACTGAGCCACTTAGCGGAGGGGTGATCCCTGTCCTGGACACTCACCCCTTTTCAGGTGGACCAGCCTTCCAACTGATGGAGAAGGCTCTGGCCTCTACTGGCGATGCTGTGCTGTCTATCCCCCTGCCCTCCTCTGGTACATTGTTTTCATAAGTCGCACCTAGCGGACACCAGGTGCAAGGGCCTCAGGACATATTCCCACAGGAAACCCCTTTTCCGCTGCCTTCCCCAGCTTCTCCCTCTGAGGATGTTCACCAGAAAAGTTTGTGCAAGAGGAAGCACATGGACTCCACAGAGGAGTCCCTCACTGAAGACACAGACTTTGATGAGAAGGAAGGATCCCCTTGGTCACCCTCTGAGGTATCCTTTGGTGATATCCTCGAAATCCTTAAACAGAGTGGTGACTGGCAGCCCTCTAATCCAACCTCTGAGGAGTCTGTGTTCCTGCAGGCCTTTCGTGCCCGGCCCCCTACCTCCTGGGTTACTCCACCTGCTGATGAGCTTGTCTGGCTCATCGTGCAGCGTGCATGGAAGGCTCCCGACACCGTAGAGGCTATTCCCCGGTGGCCAGACAAAATCTTCTCCCCTCCTGCCACGAACCCCCACTGGTCTAAAGATCTCCCTGTGGATGCCCTGGTGGTGGCGGCCACAACAAAAAAGGATCTGGCGGAAGAGGAAAGTCAGACTGTCCACCCGCCCAACAAGGAGTCCCGAGCCCTGGACAGGATAGGGAAGCGCACCTTCGCTTCAGCAACCTTTGCTATCAGGTCCCTGAATTTTATGGCACACTTTACCAGGCTTCAAAGGGATCTCATTTCCGAGCTCTCTGAAACCTTGGCTGGTGCCGTGTCTGATGAAGTCTGAGACAAAGTGGCCTCTCAGCTGGCCACCATTGAGTCTATATCTAACTCCTCCATGCAGCTGATATCTCACGCATCAGAAGGAGCAGCTAGAGCGGTGGGTTCAGCTGTGGTCTTAAGACGACATGACTGGATGCGCTTGTGTGATTTTGCGGAACCGTTTAAGGCTTCCTTCTTTAACGCCCCATTGAGTCCTCTTTTTGTTTGGACCCAAAGTTAAAAGCACACTGGCCAGATGTGAACAGGACGGTAAGACCCTTTCTGCCGTAGGTGTCCGTTACTCTTCCCCTCAACGTGCTTTCTCCCAAAACCAAAAGAGTGGAAAGATATGGTTTAAAAAATCTCAGGGTCATTTCCGTGACACACAGGCCGAGTTCTCCCCTAAAGGCAGAGGGGGAAACTCACAGGGAAGACACCCCTTTTGGGGAAGAGGGGGTCCGTGTAACCAGCGTTCCAGGGACTCGTTCCCTGACCAATCCTACCAGTGCTCCTGAAGAGCGGCCCAATCCCTTTCCTCTGGAGGTGGTTGGGGGTCATTTCTCCTTGTACCCTTCTGCCTGGCTAACCATCACCATCGATTCTTGGGTACAAAGGATTATAACCAGAGGTTATCATATCCCCTTCGATCTTTGTCCTGTTCCTTCAAAAAACCTTCCCAACATTCCACCCAGTCAAAGGGAAGTAGCAGCACTAGAGATAGAAAAGCTGCTAAGAAAAAGAGTTGTCCAAATAGCCCCTCCAGACCAGATAGGATCCGGATTCTACTCAAGACTGTTTTTGGTGCCAAAGAAAACCAGGGACTGGAGGCCAATCTTGGACCTCAGTGTATTGAACAAGTTTGTGAGAGTACAAAAATTCTGGATGGTCGCAATTCATTCTATCCTCCCGCTTTTGGAAAAAAACGATTGAATGTGCTTGATAGACCTTCAAGATGCGTACTACCACATAAAAGTGGACAGGCCATCAAGAAGATTTCTGCGCTTCCGTGTGGGAGCCAATCACTACCAGTTCAGAGTGCTGCCCTTCGGTCTCTCTACAGCCCCCAGAGTGTTCACAAAGTGCATGGCAGTTGTCACAGTTCACTTGCGACTACAAGGATTCCAGGTGTTTCCATACCTAGATGGCTGGTTCATTTCCGCCCCTACCAGGCATCTATTACAAGAAGCCCTGGTATACTCTCTCCTCACTACACAAAGGCTAGGCATAACCATAAACTAGCAAAAATCAAACCTCATCCCATCTCAATCCACAGAGTTCATAGGGATTATCTTGGACACAAAGAATTGCAGAGCATCCTTGCCAGAGCACAGAATTCTAAGGATAAAGCAACAACTGGTCCCAATCCTTTCAAGAGAGAAATCCACAGCTCACTCTGTCCTACAGCTGTTGGGTTTCATGGCAGCCTCCATCACCATTGTCCCCCTGGCCAGGTTTCATATGAGGCTTCTACAATGGCTACTGCTTACCCAATGGTATCCATTTCAGTATCCTCTTTCAGCCAAGATTCAAGTAACCCACAGGTGCAAACAGGATTTAAATTGGTGGATGACCCACAACCCATCACAATGATCTTGCCCCTTTCCCCCCAGCAACCCAAGGCCATAGTGACCACGGACGCTTCCCTGATGGGGTGGGGGGGCTATGTCAGGGACAAATAGTCCAAGGCACTTGGTCAGAGTTGGAGGCCCAACTGCATATAAATGTTCTAGAGCTGAGGGTGGTGCTTCTAGCGTTGCAAGCATTCCATCCCCTACTGTCATCTGGGACGATTGTGATTCAGTCAGACAACATAGCGGGTGTCTGGTACATCAGCAAGCAAGGTGGAACCAAATCTTACCCCCTTTTTTGAGAGGCCATGAGGATATGGCAGTGGGTGATAGTTTCCAACTGCTTTCTTGTAGCAATGCACATTCCCAGGAGTCCCAACGTGATAGCAGACAGACTCAGCAGGTGCATTCTACAACCTCACGAGAGGTCCCTGAATCCCTTGATGGCGACGGAGATCTTCCACCACTGGGACTATCCTTGCTGTGACCTCTTTGCATCCCCGGCCAAAGTTACAAATGCAGCAACTACTTCGCCCTGATCCCCCCTCCGGGACAGTCACCCAGGGACGCTCTAGTCCACGATTGGCCCTCGGGTCTTCTTTATGCATTCCCACCTTTTCCCCTCATTCCCCAGTTTCTGAAGAAAGTCAGTCAATTGAAAAGCAAGCTGATCCTCATAGCACCATATTAGCTTCATCAGATCTGGTTCCCCTTCCTTTGGCCTTGCCTACTAGATCAACCATGGATTCTCCGTCCAACCCCTGAGTTGATCTCACACCCGCAGAACCTGATTCATCCCAGCTTGAACAGCCTGAAGCTCACAGCTTGGCTCCTCCAATTCCCTTGATTGCCAGGCAGAATGATCTTTCTTTACCAGTACGGGACATTCTTATTGCATGTCATAAGTCTTCCACTAGAATTACTTATCTAAGCAAGTGGAAAAGATTTACCTGTTGGTTGAAAGGAAAACAAGTAGATCCCTTCTCAGCACTAGTGTCGATTATCCTAGAGTATCTGGCCGACCTATTTCAATTGGGCTTGTCGGCCTCTACCATTAGAGTTCATTTGGCTGCAATATCTAACTTCCATGAGGGTGTCCAAGACTCCTCTCTGATGTCACACAAATTATGCAAGACCTTCATAAAAGGTGTGAATCATTTGAAGCCCCCTTTTAGAGAGCCTATACAACCATGGCTCTGACTATGCCACCCTTCGAACCAGCCTCGTCTTGCAACCTCAAATATTTGTCATGGAAAATCCTGTTTTTGGTTGCCATTACTTCTGCCAGACGTATCTCAGAGCTTCAAGCTTTATGCATCAAGAGTCCATACTTGATCTTTCATAGAGACAGATTGTCTTTGAGAAGTAACCCTTCTTTTCTGCCAAAAGTGATCTCTGAAATGTCCATTAATCAAACCATTGAATTACCAGTTTTCTTTCCCAATCATTCAAACAGGGGAGCATATTGCCTACATACACTAGATATTCATAGGCAAATCTGCTTCTACTTGAACAGGACTAAGTCCTTTCATAAATCTGATCAGTTATTTTTGGCCTATTCTGGACCTAGATTAGGATTTGCTGTTGCTAAGGTCACATTGGCTAGATGGTTGAAGGACTGTGTGACCTTCATTTATACACAAAATAATATCCCATTGCCTACTACCATGAAGGCTCATTCGACAAGGTCGGTGGCAACTGCTGCTGCTTCCATGCCATAGCTTCTTTACATGACATTTATGCAGCTGCAACTTGGGCTACGCCTCATACCTTCATCAATCATTACAAATTGGATTTGGCCTCCAGGGGAAGACCATCTTTTGGTTCTATGGTGCTCAGGAATGTCCTTCCATGAGAGCCTCCCAGGAATAGAGGTAGCTGGGGACTCTGTCACATATGTATGGAATGAACGAGGATTAACAATATCAGATAAAGAAGTTATGTCTTACCATAAAGTTCCATCTGTATTGTTGATCCTCATTCAGTCATTACGACCCTCCCTCCTTCCCCCTCCTGTGGCTTCTAGTGGCTCTCACCATGCGGTTCTCTTAGGTCATTTGACCAGAGGTAGCCTCTACCTTCTATTGACTAGCAAACTCAATCTGAGGTAACAGGGAGAGGGGAATTCTGGGTAAGAGTTTAGCTCGAGAGTTTGTAGCTGACGGAAGCTTGGAAAATGGCCGGCTCAGTTCCGAGGTCAGAACCGATACCCCATACGTAATGACTGAACGAGGATCAACAATACAGCTGGAACGTTATGGTAAGACATAACTTCTTTTTCCATTGGTAGGTGCAGTGTCCTTAGCCACAGAAAAAGCAAGTCAGACATGTTTAGCCACAATGAGAAAGACCTCATTACAACTAATTTCCATGTCTTTCAACTGCCTGTAATTGCTGCCATTGCTAAAAAGGATATTATGGTGGTAGTTACTTCTGGTGGTACATGCATTAAATTAACACAGACGTCCCCCTCATTTATTCTTCTGCACACCTCCAGACATTCATAAACACACACACACACACACACACACACACACACACACACACACACACACACACACACACACACACACACACACACATATATCCACTTTCTCACACACACACACACACACACACACACACACACACACACACACACACACACACACACACACACACACAGGCACAGACATTTAAGTCAGCATAATACCCCTCTACTCAAACACATTTATGGACACACTCACCCATTCATCCTTACAGCACCCCTATACTCTCAAATATAACTAACCAACCTCCTGTGACAATCCAGAGCTGTTGGACATGCTACACTTAAAGAAATCCCAATCCCTCAGAGCCAAATGCTCCAGGGATCTAAACCTTGTCATCACTATGAACAAAACATGCTGGAGGGATAGTTTCCTGACACAGTGACTCTCCAAACTCTGGAATAGACTGCCCATACATATCAAGCAGAACACCTCTTTGGCCTTCTTCAAAAGGAACCTTGACGATTGGATGGGAGATAGGAAATTCACCCCGGGGATTACATCAGTCACCCTGCTAGACAGGGGTCCAGGGAAGTAAATACTGTGGGAAGAAATAGCCAGGGAATTCTTATGGCTAGGCTTGTATAGGTCCTAGGGCCGATAGCCTAGTACCAACCTATGAACCTATGAAGCTATCCAGGCAGACACACATACAAAGACATACTCATCCAACACCATTTATATCCTTGCAGACATGCATGCATGCGCACACAGATACATACATACGTCATACGTACATACATACATTCACATGCCCTCCATCACTACTTTTCTGCTGACCTTCCCGAAACTTACCTGCACCATGATCTCGCCCATTGATTGTAACAGAAGGCCAGAGCATTTTGGCCATGTTAATTATCATGGCTAGCCATGCAAATTTGCTCAGCCAAGCAATTCTTTGTATTGCTTGGCAGTGTAAATCCCTTCCTGCAGGAATTTCCAGGAAGAAGATATGGCTAATTAGCCTCATTACTATTTAACATAGCCATCGTGATGGCCCACTACTGTGAATCTACTGACTATATAAAATTACTACCGTGGGACTATCTCTGAACTGGAAAGGGCTACTATGAGAAATTATCTGCTTGTTTTAGAGCTTACCACTTGTGACCCTTTCTGAATCCCAAAATTAGAGTTATTATTTTTCTAAACTATTTTTCTGCTTGATCCATATGGTCCCAAATTAAAATGCTTGTGTTACTAATTTAGATAAAATATAGGGTCAGATGATATCCCCCATGTCTGTGAGACTTTGTTATCAAGCCTTTCACATGAAGTGTGCTAGATGATGATGAAACCATCAACACTTTCAGGTTATCAGTAGTTTAAAACATTTTTACATCTAAGGTAGCTTAAAGTAGAATTGCTGATTATCAGTTTGAGTATCTGTGCTTGTGTATTCTAGTGACTTGCCATAAGAATGGGGCTTAAACTCAGCAAGCAGCAGTCAGAGATAATTCTTTAGGCGCAAAGTAGGAAAACGTAAATTCTTAAGCACCCCATGTATAAACTGCACTTTAAGCAAAAGGTAACTATATTGATATCCGCCCTTTAATTGTACAAGTTGTGTGAGCCTTAGTTTATCCCATCGCTTTTCCTTTTGGTTGTTCTATCTAGGAGGAGAAGATGCTGGAGATCCATGTGAAGCACAAGATACGGAGTGGGAAGACTGCGACTCTAGGCATGGAGGTTGATGGGCTGCCATTTTATGATGTTCATTCTACTATGATCCAGCAGTTGCTTGAAGAATCTCTTAGAAAACCCTCATCGTGATCGTCTGAAGAGCAATTTTCAATTGTGTCTGTTTGATGTAAAACATTAAGATGATTATATAGCATAATGATTTATTAGTTCAGAAAGGATGCTGTATTTCTTTGTGAATACTTTCAAGGTTTACTAATGCTGCATGCTCTTGTCATTTCTGTTATTAATATGTATTTACAGTATTCTGTGTTCCTATAGCATTTAAATAGTATAAGGTGAAGTAAATGCTCACGTGTAACATTTATCTGAGCCAGTCAGCACTTCCCGTAATGTGAGATGTTAAGACTATGACTGAGCTGATACTATTTCTGTCTTTTACTGTCGAGTTTGTTGATAATGCAGTCTGCAAGAGCAGCATGTTTACAGTTGCACAGGGGTCTACCTGCTGAGACTTGATCTCACACACAGGGGGTCTACCTGCTGAGACTTGATCTCACACACGGGGGTCTACCTGCTGAGACTTGATCTCACACACACAGGGGGTCTACCTGCTGAGACTTGATCTCACACACGGGGGTCTACCTGCTGAGACTTGATCTCACACACAGGGGGTCTACCTGCTGAGACTTGATCTCACACAGGGGTCTACCTGCTGAGACTTGATCTCACATAGGGGTCTACATGCTGGGACTTGATCTCACACAGGGGTCTACATGATGGGACTTGATCTCACATAGGGGTCTACATGCTGGGACTTGATCTCACACAGGGGTCTAAATTATGGGACTTGATCTCACATGGGGGTCTATCTGCTGAGACTTGATCTCACACACAGGGGTCTACCTGCTGAGACTTGATCTCACATGGGGGTCTACATGCTGGGACTTGATCTCACATGGGGGTCTACCTGCTGGGACTCGATCTCACACGGGGGTGTACATGCTGGGACTTGATCTCACATGGGGGTCTACATGCTGGGACTTGATCTCACATGGGAGTCTACCTGCTGAGACTTGATCTCACATGGGGGTCTACATGCTGGGACTTGATCTCACATGGGGTCTACCTGCTGGGACAAAATCTCACACGGGGGTGTACATGCTGGGACTTGATCTCACATGGGGGTCTACATGCTGGGACTTGATCTCACGTGGGAGTCTACCTGCTGAGACTTGATCTCACACGGGGGTCTACATGCTGGGACTTGATCTCACATGGGGGTCTACCTGCTGAGACTTGATCTCCTTCTGCCAGCATTATAAGGTTGCTGCAGCTAAATAATTCTTATTCCCTGCATGCAGCAGCCTCAGAGCAGATATATAATTCAGGGAAGAGAACGGGTGATTTTATCTATTTTTATTTTGCTGTTATTGCAGTGTTTATGTTGGTTTTACACTCTTAGCAGTTTCTGATGAATTTAGTTTCACTCAGCATTATGGCTTTATTGGATTGACTGTTCAATCCACAGTGAGTAATTTATATATGCGTGGGTGTGTGTATATATATTTTGCCCTCTCACATGCCAAATCTTCAGAGGAAGCTTCCTTTGGCCTATTCACCTGGGTTACTGAGCATGCTTACTCCAGTGCTAGTTGGTTCTCTCCAGGGTCTGGCATTCTTGAGCCTTTACCAAGCACTCATTGTAGGAATGTGCCACTGCCCAATGCTAGTCCTTCCCCTTACCATTGAAATGATTCCACGGTCACTAGATTCCTTGTCAGGTCCATCACATGCAGCAACTTTTCTGTATCACATAAGGGAATCATGTTGCCAAATGCTATCACTATTTCACGTCAGCTACCTGCCGAAGGTAACAGCTGAAGGTAGAGACCATCAGTGCCACTGATTGCCTTCCCACTGGTGAGTTAATCAGAACTGCTAAATGTAGCTGTAGTACAACCTGCTCCTTCATCAAACTCCTTAGCATCTAGGGAGACGTTGTTCATAAGCTTGAGATCTTCTGGCATCAGGGAAGTCTAGCAGGGAAGCACCATCCAAGAACCCAGTTTTGAAGTGAGACCTAGATTTCATTTTCTCATGTTCTTCTTTCTCTGGCGGTGCATTTGGAGAAGTTCTTACTGTAGAGACTAGGAAGCCTTGATTCCTGTTGTTGTTGTTGTTGTTGTGTCTTTCGGCTTTTCCCAGTTAGGGGTTGCCACAGCGGAACTCCGGTCCGCTAATGATTGGCAGTAGATTTTTATGTGGCGAGTTGCTGGCCCTGACGCACAACCTTCAACGAAGGTACACCCATTCGTGAATGTCTCCACACAGAAGAAGCTCTAGCTGAGAATCGAACAGGACGTCTTACTGGGAGGCGACAACTCTACTGCAGCACCACCAGATTCCTGTTGTTATAAGTTCTGAATTTCCCTGGAGTTATGGGTTATGCATTTACAACCACCAAGTATTGATTGCTGAGTTAATGAGGCACCTGTAAAGTCCCTCTTATGTTGGACTGTATTTTTTCCCTTGACACTAAACTTCAAGAGTAATCAAACTTGGTGGTAGATATCCCTCCACGATCATAAGACATCTCTTCAGCAAGGTCACTGTCACTTATACTAGCTGTACGTCAGTTACTGACCTTCACTGATCTTGGGCATGTTGAACCTTGTGCCTCCATTGCATCATTAACTGGTTTCAGCTGTACAGCTGCTGGATCATGCGCCATTTTTATTTTCAATCCCTGCTGCAGTCTTTTCCCTTGAAGAATGTAGGATTTAAGGAAGACTTCCACATCAGGGAGTTTTCTCCCTTCCTCCTCTGCACTCAGTAGTTTTAGTAAATGTGAAGATTCTGATGCAGCTCAATCAAATGAATCTCCCTTATAGATTAATTCCCCTCTTAATGATCTGCCGTTTCAGAAAACCCTTATTTATTTTTAACTCCATCCGATCCCCTTCTGACCCTGCACAGCCCCAAGCAGTTCTCCATAGCTTCCATTCCCCAGTGACTCGTTGCTTGTTACACTGGACATATCCCTTCACTGGCTGGGATCCCAACTCCTTGGGAAGTCTACCTCAATGGTACTTATTGCTTACACCTGGGGAGTGAGGGGTGCAGTGGGGAGCAGTGAGCATAGAGCATGGAAGCCGACATCTTGTAGTGGCTAGTTAGTGTCCATAGCTGTGGAGATGCCTGGTGCATTGATGTCAGGATGTTGTTGCCACCCCCAGAGTTATTATGAGATGTCTTACAAGGCTTTCTATCTGCAGAAGACATTACATAGGCATCAGAGTTCTCCTTCTGTGATAGGTGAGTTGGCCATTGACTGCTTTATCCTGCCTCTCCTATCGGCCAGCTCTACTTGGTGACACAAGTCTGTTCTTGAATTTGGGTTGCTACCAGTGTAAGTGGACTTCCTTTCTCTGCACCATAAGGCTGGTGAAATCCCTTTTTTATGAAGAAATATGTCCTGACCCTGTTATTGTTGTCTGCCTTTGCACAAGCAGTAGAACACTTTCCTGGAACAGGCAAGCACGGAGGTACGGCTTATTCTTCTTTTGGAATTTTTTTTAACAATGCAATTTTTCAGGATTAAAGGCTCCTGAACTGTGGCTTCTGTTCCTCTAAGAAGGCATCTCACCTTCGTAGAGCCTTTTCTGATGTGTCTGATCTGCTGAAAAGTATGCTACATGGCAGAATATTTTGTCTTATTTTGTGCTTTGCAAAGATTGCAGAAGTCTCAATTTTTAGTCATGCTTTTGCCTGATTACATATTTGTAATAGGTGTGGTGCAACCCCTCAGCTAATGTTTGCATTTCTGCGCATCACGTTGCCAGTTCCTTGAGTTACTGCAGAATTAAAAGTTACCAAGTAATCTTTTTTTATATTAATCTGTTCCAATTTGCAGTTTACAAAACTGAAAAACTGAATCTGTTCTTACTTTCAGTCAACCTAATTTGCTCCGGTCTCTATGGCTTTGATTTTCTCAATGTACGATTTCTATTTTGTTTAAGGTAATGTTGAAAATACTTCAGATTCTGCTTATTATATTTCTAAGAGCTGGTTGTGGCTCTTAGATAATGAAGATGTTAATTAGTCTTCGGTTCCAGATTCAGAATTCAGCTACAGATTTTCAACTTTTGTTTAGTTTTTGGGTATGTAGTTTGTGTTGAGGGGTAGTGCCTGTAACTGACAAGCTAAAGCAGTAGCTGGTGTGAGGGGTAATCCTTTATGCTCTGTCTGTAAACAACATCAAACTGATGCTAAACATAGTTTGGGGACTATATATCTATTAATAAAATTTAGGATAGAATTATTTATAAGTTGATTAACTATCTCATTATTAAAGATATGCTACCATAGTCTGCTTTTTGATTATTATATCCAGGTCCACACTTCAATTTGTCTGATCTAATTATTTATTTTTTCTCTTTTTTTGGTGGGGGTGCTAACCTTTATGTTACTTAAAAGTAGCTTAATAAAGCATGTCTTTCTGACTGGACTAATTTTGTTTAAAATCAAATTACTTCTGTTAAATTTGTTACACTTTCAGGTACTTGCGTATTATCGCAACCGGATTTTCACGATAATGTCACTTGCTTCCCGCTCTGTAAATTTAAAAAGAAATATATGCAGAATCACACTGACAATGTTAACTTCATATAAAAAACATTGTTTAGGTAGGGAGAACATTGTAAAATTTAAGGAATGTGTGCTTGATTCAAGCTATGCTGTTTTCCGACATCTAGTCACTCTAAATACACGTTCCATATCCCCAGCAATCTTGACAGCAATAGCAGACAATTTCTCCCCGTACAAAAAGTGTAACCCAGCAAGTGAACCATCTACAAGTAAACCAGCAAGTGAACCATCTACAAGTAACCCAGCAAGTGAACCATCTACAAGTAACCCAGCAAGTGAACCATCTACAAGTAACCCAGCAAGTGAACCATCTACAAGTAACCCAGCAAGTGAACCATCTACAAGTAAACCAGCAAGTGAACCATCTACAAGTAAACCAGCAAGTGAACCATCTACAAGTAACCCAGCAAGTGAACCATCTACAAGTAACCCAGCAAGTGAACCATCTACAAGTAACCCAGCAAGTGAACCATCTACAAGTAAACCAGCAAGTGAACCATCTACAAGTAAACCAGCAAGTGAACCATCTACAAGTAACCCAGCAAGTGAACCATCTACAAGTAACCCAGCAAGTGAACCATCTACAAGTAAACCAGCAAGTGAACCATCTACAAGTAACCCAGCAAGTGAACCATCTACAAGTAACCCAGCAAGTGAACCATCTACAAGTAAACCAGCAAGTGAACCATCTACAAGTAACCCAGCAAGTGAACCATCTACAAGTAAACCAGCAAGTGAACCATCTACAAGTAACCCAGCAAGTGAACCATCTACAAGTAACCCAGCAAGTGAACCATCTACAAGTAACCCAGCAAGTGAACCATCTACAAGTAACCCAGCAAGTGAACCATCTACAAGTAACCCAGCAAGTGAACCATCTACAAGTAACCCAGCAAGTGAACCATCTACAAGTAACCCAGCAAGTGAACCATCTACAAGTAACCCAGCAAGTGAACCATCTACAAGTAACCCAGCAAGTGAACCATCTACAAGTAACCCAGCAAGTGAACCATCTACAAGTAACCCAGCAAGTGAACCATCTACAAGTAACCCAGCAAGTGAACCATCTACAAGTAACCCAGCAAGTGAACCATCTACAAGTAACCCAGCAAGTGAACCATCTACAAGTAACCCAGCAAGTGAACCATCTACAAGTAACCCAGCAAGTGAACCATCTACAAGTAACCCAGCAAGTGAACCATCTACAAGTAACCCAGCAAGTGAACCATCTACAAGTAACCCAGCAAGTGAACCATCTACAAGTAACCCAGCAAGTGAACCATCTACAAGTAACCCAGCAAGTGAACCATCTACAAGTAACCCAGCAAGTGAACCATCTACAAGTAACCCAGCAAGTGAACCATCTACAAGTAACCCAGCAAGTGAACCATCTACAAGTAACCCAGCAAGTGAACCATCTACAAGTAACCCAGCAAGTGAACCATCTACAAGTAACCCAGCCAGCAAGTGAACCATCTACAAGTAACCCAGCAAGTGAACCATCTACAAGTAACCCAGCAAGTGAACCATCTACAAGTAACCCAGCAAGTGAACCATCTACAAGTAACCCAGCAAGTGAACCATCTACAAGTAACCCAGCAAGTGAACCATCTACAAGTAACCCAGCAAGTGAACCATCTACAAGTAACCCAGCAAGTGAACCATCTACAAGTAACCCAGCAAGTGAACCATCTACAAGTAACCCAGCAAGTGAACCATCTACAAGTAACCCAGCAAGTGAACCATCTACAAGTAACCCAGCAAGTGAACCATCTACAAGTAACCCAGCAAGTGAACCATCTACAAGTAACCCAGCAAGTGAACCATCTACAAGTAACCCAGCAAGTGAACCATCTACAAGTAACCCAGCAAGTGAACCATCTACAAGTAACCCAGCAAGTGAACCATCTACAAGTAACCCAGCAAGTGAACCATCTACAAGTAACCCAGCAAGTGAACCATCTACAAGTAACCCAGCAAGTGAACCATCTACAAGTAAACCAGCAAGTGAACCATCTACTAACCCAGCAAGTGAACCATCTACAAGTAAACCAGCAAGTGAACCATCTGCAAGAAAACCGTCTGCAAGTATGCTTCTTAATCAGTGAAAGAAAATCTTCACAAATATGTTGCTCAAAACATCCGGAAGACATCCACATGAATACTATGCAAAACATCCCGAAAACATTGCAACAATAACTGCTATCCTCACAAAAACTTTAACTTTAGTTATTTACTGCTGTATGTCAAATAAAATGAGTTATTTACCTAAAAAATGTTTCTTCATATTTGTTATTCTAGTAATCCTTCACGCAGTAAAAACTAACGAACATTTCCCATGCTTTCTCAGTCCCAATTCTGCACTAAGACAGCAGTGCAACCAATTTTTAAGTACGCAAAGCAAGTTCCACATTACCGCATTACTTTACATTGGTAATTTGGGACAAACTAGGTTGTACCCAAAGAAAACACCAAATTGTGTCTTATGTTTAGTCCCACAATCCATTTTGGGGCCAACAAGCGTACTACCGCAACCTCGAAAATCTGGTTGCGATAATATTTAAGTACCCATTTTCAAAATACCTTTGTGTTTGTAAACAGCTGCCTGCCATAAACTGAGATGATTTTACCCCCCTCCCGAGAATCTGTTAAAGTGTGTATTGTTCTGTTTCTTATATTGCATGGGATACTAGACTTCAGTTTTATTCAGAAACATTTTGGCTAGTAAATTAGAATTAAGACTTTTAAGTTTTCTTTATTGTTAATGCATCTTATGTTATGGAAAATTTAATAAAATTTATGGTTAAATTAAATTAGTGAACTCAGTCCTTGCGGAATCATGTAAGGGGATCAGCACTTAGTAGGATTTTTTTTTCAAACTCATGTATCCTGGTGAGAGGGGGGAGGTTCTAAACAAGGACTGTACATTCTTAGAAGACCAGGAACTGTTGCCCAGCAGCATGTGCTTATGTAATGCACATTGGGTGTTGGTAAGTGCCTGCATATATAATGCATATTTGATATTAGGCAGCTTTGCATACAAAATTCACACTAGGCATTGGCCAATGCCTGCATGCATAATGCATGCTGGGTATTGGAAATTAGTGATTGGGATGTATCAGAAAAATGCTACATAGCTGTCAGGATGGTGCCAAACTGGCACATCCTGTTCTTCACTGCATTTACATTGAATGATGTTTTTCCGCTTGTTGGGTCCTGGTCTTTGAGTAGTGAGTCATACTGCTGTTGGAAAAAGGCAAAAGATTCAGGATGGGCTCCAGATGAGATGATGTAGGCAGTTATGGTGGGAACCCAAAATAAATAAATAAATAATAATTGGTTATTTACAGAAATGGCATTTATACAGGTTTCAATGTAAAATCTATTACTTTTTTACTAGAGAACCTGTTAGAAAAAGTGAGTTGTATGGTACATATTTTTCATGTAGCCATTGTAATTATTAAAAGTCCATCAAAGGAAGTAAATTTTTAGTTGCCCTAGTACTGGAGAAAATGTTACTCAACAGACTGTTTTACTTATTATACTTAATTTGGTGTGTGTTGCAGTTAGAAATAAAGATTTTCTGTTTGAAAAACATGCTGTTTTAAGGAGAAAATAAGGGCACCATTAGCAGACATCAGAACTGGGAAAAGTGAAAATGTACTTAAATTCCAGCTGCTACAGCTTATGTTGCAGATGAAGTGCCACGGCGCTTACCACTAATACACCGTATTCTTTTCTGGATGTCAGTAATGCATTGAGGATACAGAGAGCTACAAAGCTTCATACTGACCACAAATGTGGCACTGGCATTCCATGCTGGCAATGCACTGAAGAGTAATCGGGATGTGCTGCTTAGGGCCTCAGCACTTTACACCCTGTTTGCCCCATCCCAGCAATGCCTCTACTAAATGTCCATGCTGTGCTTGTATCTGTATATGGCTAATACTACAAATCTTGTGTTATGTGTTTGACACAGCTTAAAAACAGAAAATGGGTAAAAGTTATGACTCCATACAATTACTTTTAAAATGTATGTGGCAATTCACTCTAGATTCTTGTTGTGAAATTGGTATCACTGAGAGATTTAATAAAACGGCATTGCACTCACCCAGTTTTTATCTCATTGGCTTGTTTTGAGTTAATGATATGTTGTTTTTTTTTAATTTAAATATAGTGCACCCGCAGGTGTAGCTGAAGTAGATATGGGTTCTTTCCTACCTGACTCTGGTGACACCCCCTATAGGCCCAACACACCAAGGTGGCAAGAATGACAGATTTTATTCTGGGTGACACATCTAACTTAAAAGGCAATAGCACAACCACAAACAAATTATTTCAACAGTGCACCAATTAGCAATAAGGCAAGGTGAGATATGCATGCAGTGAAAACATACATTCACCCTCTTCCCCAGAACTCAACAGAAAAAGGTTTTGACATTCAAACATGCACAAAGAAGGCAATATCAATGAGCAGTAAAGCTTTATAATGCAGCAATACAAACACGGAAAAAATGCAATGTCATTAAGCAATAAAAGAGTTATAATACAACAATACATATATGAGAAAATACAATGTCACTGTGCAGCAAAATTCTTGAAGGCAGCAGTCCTAACATGAGCAAATGCAATGTCATTGAACAATGAATATTTATAATGCAACAATACAAATTTGAGAAAATACAATGTCATTGAGCAGTACTAACACCCTCAACCCGCTTGATCAATTCTAAACAGACTAACTATGAAACACTCTATTATACCCTGTTCACTGGCCAGTGACTACTTACAGTCTTGCTGCCGGCATGATGGGGCCCAAGTTGGAACTCATATGGATCCCAGACATTTATAATCCACAAAACATTGAGGGGGGGGGGGTCCACAATCATAAAATATAAAATGATGGCCAGAGCCTCTCACCACTCCGTCAAGAATATCCTAGTGACCAGGCACCATGGGTCCTCTGATGAGAAAAGTAGAAAAATCACCTGCCAGAACTCTGGTAATCATCTATGGCTTCTCTGTACTAGGCCCAAATGAACTCCTTTTCTTGCTGAATCATATGCAGACGTGGAACTACTGGTTTCAGACTTCTCTCCTGATTCCATAAAATACCATCATCCAGGATTTCAGCAATAGACAGATACAATCTACTACTTCACTTCCCTGTCCCAAAGCACTAGAAAAGAAAAGAAAATCCAGTCATGCTACAAACCCCTTTTTCCCTTCAGCTATCAGTTTCAGTCTTCCCTCTTTGAGCTAGTATCTCACTCTCTCCTTTCACTTTCAAAATTGTCTTTTATATTCCTGAGAAGAGCTCCACCCTGTGGTGTAATGAAAAATTAAAGTCTATTACTTCTACAATGAAATATAGTGGGAGCTACACTCTTCCCCAACTTGAAAATTTTGGGTTCCCCAAGTCAAAGGTAGAGTAGCAGCAAAATATTTACACTCACTAATGCACCATCAACTGAACAATATTTTTGCATTCAAAAGGTACATTCCACCAAGGGTAATCAGCCGTATGCTTAACTTGGAAAGGGATGTCACCACTGGAGTAGGAGGCATAGGGATTATGGGTGCAGACTATCCAATTAGCTGTGGTCACAGGTTCCTGTGTACTGTGTCCCAAACTGGTATATGTAAGTCTCTGTGGGGCCCGAATCAGTCTCTGCAATTTTGGTTCGAAAGAGGCAGCTAAGGAATTTTGCTCGGAAGGTTTGCCACTCACATCACATTCAATGTCCAGTTCTTCAGTAGGCATATTGTCTACTTCTAAGATCTTCTCTTGTATAACTTCACTTTCATTTTCCATAATGGTATGACTGTCCTTAGTACTACTTTCTGAAGTTTGCATAGCAGGGCCTCCATCAGTATCAGGTTCTGTAAAAGGCACAGAAACATTACTTAGTCTATTGTTAGGTCTGGGCTGCTCAGAATGGCAAGGAATGAATTCCGGTGCATTTTCATTGAGATTATAGCCCACGGGGTCTTTAACATCCTCACAAAAAAAGCCTACTGAAACCCCAGTCATCATCACTGTCCTCTCCTTCAGCAGGAGGAAGCATAGGCTCTTGAACATTGGAGAGGATAGTTCCTCTCCTCCGTAGCCTTCTGGATTGCCTTGAGTTAGGCTTCCGCTGAGCCATTCTTTTTCCTGACAATGACAATGGGAGAGGCATATGGACTTCTTGACTCTCGAATTATCCCTGCGGCTTTTAGTTCTTCCAAATGTTTTCTTAAGTCCTCCAGGTCTCCTGGAGCTACTCTTCTGGAACGTTCCCCTGAAAAGCCGGTCCTCTTTTACTCTTATTCGGTGTTCTGCACTTTTTACACAGCCCACATCTAGTTCACTAGTAGAAAAACAATTTTCTTTTTCATTAGTAGCTCTTTAACTCACTCAGGGGGCAAGAGACCACCTCCTATATCAATATCTTCCAGCTTGAACTCATTGGCCCTGCTCTCATTCCTTGTCAACACAGAGGCAGGTAAGGGAGTGGCAGCATAAACATTTCCCAAACGCACTTGTGAATGCAGGTCAATGGGAGTACTTCCTTTATTCTTTAACCCCACAGGCAAAGCGTCATAAGGATGCTTTAACCTGTCTGCAGGCCAAACTTCTGGGACTAGTTTCAGCCCCAGTGGCAAGTCACTTTCTGGATCCATTTCCATCATGAGATAAGAGGAAACTGTTTGTCCACACATCCTCACTTTGGTTCTCAAACAGGTGACCTGACCAGGATGAATTATATGCTCTTTCCCAGACAGGGACCACACATGACCAATTTCATCTTTCTCACTATCCTTATCCCTTTGAAGGGCACAGAAAACAGGTCTCAGGAGAGGATGTAGTGTTGGGTGTTCCTGGGCCAACTGAGGCATTAGCTGCTGAATCCTTTCCTTTTGGCCTGGGGCACACAACAGCATGAGTTTCAAAAACTTCTGTTGACCCAGCAACTGAAGTGTAAAATTCTAACTTGCGTGAGATATAACCATCATAAGGGAACTTAGTGTCACTTAGCCCCCAGATCTCCAAATCTTCTAACTTTTCAAGTGGCAAATGCTTTAAGTATTTTTGGTAGGCTTCTCTGTACAGAATGGTGATTTGTGCACCAGTATCCAACAGTGCTTTACTATACACTCCTATTTTTACAGACACAACAGGGGATGGTCCCAGTAGGCCATTGGGTAGTTTCTGTTTCTGGTGTTGTTCAGCTGTACGGCAGTCAGCATGTGATTGAGGTACCGCCGGTTGACCTCACCATTTTAAGGGATATGACTCTTGCTTAGTAGTGCTTTGTGGTCTCAGATGCTGAGATTTTGGCTGAGATGTCTTTCCAATTTGGTTGTTCACCTCAGATAAGCTAGAAGTATGCATAATAGGTAGTTTCTCTCCCCTATTACAAGGGTTTGTGTGGAAAGGAGATCCAGGATGCTGTCTCTTGATGTTAGATTTTATGGAGTTCTTTGTAAATGGGCACTTAGCTGGCTCCTTCACTGAGGCCCTTTAAAGTTTCCCTGCATTGCACTAGCCAATAATAGTTTGTTCACTTCTTTCAAGTTCTCTGCATTAGGGCTCTGTCGCTTTATATGCCCTGCATCCCCACAGCGAAAACAAAATCCATTAAGAGCTCTGAACATTGGCTGATTTGGTTCTTCCCTGAGTCCTTTCGTGGAGGTTCTAGCTGATGTATTCCTCCCTTCAGCTAAAGTTACCACGGCTTTCTGCAATTCTGCAACTGTCTTGGTGACTTGAGCTATGGTGTTGGTCAGGGAACACACCTGCATCTGCAACTGTGACACCTCTACATTGTGGACAGTCTGGGCCATGACTCCTGTTTAAGTAGTGAGCATGGCTATAGGCTCCTGCTGGTGTTCACTCACTGTTTTAGTTGTTGAACACTGAGATTTGGCTTCCAACAGGGCTTCCTCTTCCCTCACCACTTTAACCAACTAAGAATAAGTTAGAGTCCCTTCCCTATTTCTCATCCTCATTTTCCCCACAGTGGGGTCCATAGCTTGAGCGCCCTGTAAAATTTGTCTGATCAGTACTTGGTCAGCTACTTTTGGATCCACCCCCTTCTTTAGGATGATCTGGTGGAGCATTATATCTAATCGCTTAATGTAATCACCAACTTCTTGGTTTGTATGTTCAAACTGATAAAGTAGGTCAACAGCCCTCTCAGTCCTTCCAAACACATCCTGCAGTACTGTTAAATAGTCCTTGGTCGTGCAATCTTGCTTACCCATCCTTAGGTAGCATATGGTATCCGCAGCTAATCCCTTTAGACTTTCAGCTATCTGCTGCTTCTTCTGAGATTCTGGGATATCCCACTCCTCTAGGGCTTGTGAAGCCTGATCCATCTAGGATTCAAAATCTTCCTCTCCCTGTGGTGTGGGTTGTTTGCCAGAAAAAAAACGTAATTTGCAGTAGCCAAACCCAGTGAATGGCTGTGTAGGCTTTAAGCATTTTTTTTACAATACTTCCCAAAGCATTCAAAACTTCAGGCCCTATAGTATTTATGGGCAGTGAAGCTGCAGCTTCTGGTGTAAGGTTGTGACCTACTTGGATAGATTCCACAGATATTTTCTCTGTTGCTGAGGTAATGCACTTCTCAGGGATTACCACACAGACTGTACTCTCACCTGAAATTTGTACACTCAAAGGTATGTGCTCATACACCAAAGGACTTTCCCATTCTAATAAGACAAATGTGCTCTGCTCGGTAGGGTCCATAGTGCTTTCTAATAAAAATCCACGCCCTACAACTGGTAAGGATCCCGTGACTTGATGTATTTGCATATCAGCCCATGTGACCCCTGGCAACACCAGAACTAAGCAATGCTCTGACTGAGCATTGTGCTGTTTGCACCACTTAGCTTCAGCTTCTACTTCGGGGTTCATGTTTCTGCTGGATTTGCTTTCCACATGTACAGGGAATAGGGTGGAGTCCAAGGCAGTACAGGCAATCCTGGACGAGCCCCCAAATGTAGCTCATCCGCAGGTGTAGCTGAAGTAGATATGGGTTCCTTCATATCTGACTCTGTTGACACCCCTATAGGCCCAACACACCAAGGTGGCAAGAATGACAAATTTTATTCTAGGTGACACATCTAACTTAAAAGGCAATAGCACAACCACAAACAAATTATTTCAACAGTGCACCAGTTAGCAATAAGGCAAGGTGAGATATGCATGCAATGAAAACATACATTTACCCTCTTCCCCAGAACTCAACAGAAGAATGTCTTGACATTCAAACATGCACAAAGAAGACAATATCAATGATCAGTAAAGCTTTATAATGCAGCAATACAAACACGGAAAAAATGCAATGTCATTAAGCAATAAAAGAATTATAATACAACAATACAGATATGAGACAATGCAATGTCACTGAGCAACAAAATTCTTGAAGGCAGTAGTCCTAACATGAGCAAATGGAATGTCATTGAACAATGAAGATTTATAATGCAACAATACAAATTTGAGAAAATACAATGTCATTGAGCAGTACTAACACCCTCAACTCCCTTGATCAATTCTAAACAGACCAACTATGAAACACTCTATTATACCGTATACAGGAACAAAGTTCCCCAGCAAGCAAGCCAACTGTTCAAGCCCATGAAAAAGAATAAAACCGAACAGGTAATGGCAACAGTCAGCAGCATGGCAACCATGCACAGTTCCAAATTACTCCCAAAATGAATCGCTTTCAATGAAGCAAAACAATCCAACATTGCGGCAAACTCCGTTTAGTAAAACAGGACAAAAATCGGTAAGCGCTTTCACCATATAGAGTATGGCTTCCTCAGACCGTTATCATAAAGCATTACATTTATAAAACATTTATATAATAAATCCTAGTTAAAAACACTTTCAAGTCAACAATCTTTTGCCCCAACTCACAAGTCTTCATGATAAAACCCACTAAAACGTAATGACATCACTACAAACACATCCTTCATTTAAAGAAAAACAAACACATAAACATTAAGGCAGTCTATAACAAAATATCTGCATATAAAATCCTATACATAAATTTGTGTTACACATAATCACTTACATAAATTTCCTACCTAGGCAGACGTCTCTTATTCAACACAGGCTTAATAGACACTGTTCTTGTAAGAACTGTTTTGTGTCCCTGAGCACAACACTAGTCTTATCCAGAACTGGCCTCACATGTTTTTCGACAAAACTGAAGAAGGGCTCCGTGGCCCACCCCCTCCCAGCAACAATGGGTCTAAAGGGAGGGCCAACTGAGTTCTTATGTATCTTGGGCATGGCTTGAAATAGAGGTATCACTGTTAAATCCACCGTAAGATAGTTTATCAACTCCGTAGTTATAGAGTATCTCATAAGGAGGTCATTCAACAAACACTTGATCTGCCTTAGCAAACCTTGTATATATCTGTAATCAATACTTGACATTTTGAGTGTGAATAAAGACATCTCAATTGCTCTGAGTAGTACTCAGAACCCTGTGGTCATGAGGAGGAAAGAGATTACTACCCCTACAGCATCGGGGTTTGTGAAACCACCTTTTTGCATTCACCAGGAAGGTGGGAGAGGGGCGAGTTGGTCAAGAAGCAGAGGTCGGACCAAGAGGAAGGAACCGGTAGAGCCAGACAAGTATCCCACACTCAAGAAGATGTGGGAGAGCAGGAATCATTAGTAATGAATCTCTCTAAGAGAATCTTGACAGCTGGTGAGACCAAGGTACTGAATTTGAGGCTTACGTTTATACCAGCCCAAATGACAGATCTGTCCAGTTCTATTATTGACTTAAAATTGTTCTTGAGAAATGTCATGTTGAAGTTAACTTTACCGGGAACTGACGGAGTGGGACATGCAAGTTTTAAAAGGCTGAGTAATTTTGTGCCTGTAAACCATCCGATCCTTGAAGCTTTTGGCAAAGTTTGTGAGAATGCTTTGCGTAAGATGTTTGATGATAAAAGTAATGGAAGAAGATTTTATAATTTAAGTAGGGATGAGGAACGAGTGCTAGAAACATTAAGGAATGATCTGTCCATTGTAATACATCCAGCTGACAAGGGAGGAATGACAGTTGTGATGGATAGGGATTTTTATTTTAGTTCTATACATAATATGCTTCTTGATAGTGAGGTGTATGAAAGTATCGGTTATAGATATGTACAAGGTTTGCTAAGGCAGATCAAGTGTTTGTTGAATGACCTCCTTATGAGATACTCTATAACTAATAATAATCTCCATTTTTGTCGAAAAACATGTGAAGTCAGTTCTGGATAAGTCCAGTGTTGTACTCAGGGACATGGAACAGTTCTTACAGGAACTGTACACATTTGTAAAGGGTTTTGATGTGTCTAGGGGATACCTATTGATTACGCTATAAGTGGTATCCCTTTTTACTGTGATCCCTAATATGCAAGGGGTTGGATATCTGTATAGATACCTCCATGAACAAAGTAATTATGATCATAGGCTTATTGATTTGATATGTGAATTTATGAAGGTAGTACTTGAGAATAATGTGTTCGAGTTCGATAACGGTTATTATAGACAAAAACATGGTGTAGCAATGAAAGCTTGTTATGCAAATAGTTTTGCTAATTCTGTACTAGCACAATGAGAGTTGGAAGAGGTATTTGGGCTGGAGTTGTATATGGAGAATGTACTATTCTGTTGTCAATTTGTAGATGATGCTTTTATGGTATGGGGGGACACTGTGGAAGATCTGGGGAGATTTATTGTTAGATTACATGAGACCAACACGTTCCTGAGGTTTACATCCAAATGGTCAGATAAATCGATAGAATTTTTGGATGTTTTGGTTAGTAAGATGCCTGACTCGACCATAACCACTAGACTTTATAAGAAGGAGTGTTTGAGGAATTCCCTACTCCACCGAAACAGTATGCACCCTAGGGGTGTTTTTAATAATGTTGTGAAGGGACAGGGTATGAGGGTGTCCCGGTTACATAACATTAATGCTGATTATGATGGGGGCGAAATGTCCTGAGGCAGAATTTCTGTCTGAGAGGGTATAAGGGTAATGAAGTGGACCTGATATTAACACAGGTTGATGGTTTGCGGGCAGGACAGGTCAAACCATATTTCTCAGCAATTATTAATGATGGAGGGGTTGGAGAGGACAGATAGGTATGATGAGGTAGTGAAGGTCTGAATGAAGTATACCAGTAATGTGAATGCAGTAAAAGGAGTATTTCAGAAACATTGGTTGCTTCTGCTGACAGATGACAACATCAGCAAGGTAGTGGGTGAAATACCCAGGTTTGGACATATGAATTGTAGCTCATTAAAGATGATGCTATGTTACCCTGATAGAATGGCTAGGGATGTTGAGGGTGGGTATGGTACCCTCCCATGTGGCTCTTGTAATTTTTGTAAGTGGATAGACCCTGATAGCAATTTTGTACACCTGGATATGGGAAAAATCTTTAGGCTTAGAGTTAAGGTGAGTTGTAACGTGAAACATCTGGTTTATCTGGCACAATGTAATTGCTGTGGAAAATTCTACGTTGTAAAAACAAATCGTATGTTTAGAGACCATATTAGGGAACATCAGTATAGTATCCGGATGGATAGTGCTTCTAAAGCCCTGGCTAAATATGTGGCTGGTAGCAACAGGGTAGATGAATTTAGGTATAAGGCTCTAGAGGTTAAAAGTGTGGGTATGAGCGTGGGTGATGTTAAGAATAGAACTGAAGAGGCTGAACTTAAATGGATACTCAAATTGGGAGCCAATAAAGGCTCAGGATTAAATAGTGTAGTGTCTATTAAGCCTGTGTTGAATAAGAGACGTCTGCCTAGGTAGGAAATTTATGTAAGTGATTATGTGTGGCACTAATTTATGTATAGGATTTTATATGCAGATATTTTGTTATAGACTGCCTTAATGTTTATGTGTTGGTTTTTCTTTAATGAAGGATGTGTTTGTAGTGATTTCATTACGTTTTAGTGGGTTTAACATGAAGACTTGTGAGATGGGGCAAGAGATTGGTGAGTTCAAACTGTTTTTAACTAGGATTTATTATATAAATGTTTTATGGATGTAATGCTTTATGATAACGGTCTGAGGAAGCCATAATCTATATGGTGAAAGTGCTTACCGATTTTTGTCCTGTTTTATTAAACAGAGTTTGCCACAATGTTGGATTGTTTTGCTTCATTGAAAATGATTCATTTTGGGAGTAATTTGGAACTGTGCATGGTTGCCGGGCTGCTGACTGTTGCCATTATATGTTTGTTTTTATTCTTTTACGTGGGCTTGAACAGTTAGCTTGCTTGCTGAGGAACTTTGTT
Organism: Protopterus annectens; assembly: GCF_019279795.1. Classification (NCBI taxonomy): domain Eukaryota; kingdom Metazoa; phylum Chordata; order Ceratodontiformes; family Protopteridae; genus Protopterus; species Protopterus annectens. The sequence continues at coordinate 1,095,184,883 of NC_056737.1, forward strand.
CGTGTATTGCATATATTGTTTGGTTACCCACAAGAGCATGGCGGAGAGTCAAGCTCTAATATGAGTGACTGCAGCCCTATTCCACCGGGCCAAGGTAGAGTTATCAGGACTGGTGTGTTGAACAATTTATTACAGAACAATAGTAATCCCTGGCTGGACTACAGTGGTGGAAATATTGTTGAGTGTAATGAATCGCAAGAAGATTATGATAGGCAAGCATTTCGTAAGCAGATTAATGACATGGAAGACAACCTCTTTAAGCTTAAGAGGTTACAATGCCAGCAGTTTCATTTTGAGGCTTGTCTCCAGTTGAAAGTGGTACCTCAAGGCCCAAGGGTGCTAAAAATGCCAACATATGGCATGCAGTACCCTGAACTGCTTGCAAATTGGCAGAAGTTGAACTTGGAGACATGCCTTGGGTACATGCTCCTTATGAATGAATTTTTTAGACCAGAGGAGGAGAGACTGATTGGAGATGTAGAGAAACAACAAGAGTCGCTGTACAATGTATACCCACAAGGAGTAATTGATAACGCCATCAGTGGGGCAGTGGATTCCATGACCATATATGAGCGGTGACTTGCCAGTCAGAAAAGGAAGAGGTTGGATTGTGACATTTCTGATTTTTGGCTGGGGCATGTCTTTTCATGGCCTCGGGTGATGTTGAGAATAGAACTGAAGAGGCTGAACTTAAATGGATACTCAAATTGGGAGCCGATAAAGGCTCTGGATTAAATAGTGTAGTGTCTGTTAAGCCTATGTTGAATAAGAGACATCTGCCTAGGTAAGAAATGTATGTAAGTGATTATGTGTGGCACTAATTTATGTATAGGATTTTATATGCAGATATTTTGTTATAGACTGCCTTAATGTTTATGTGTTGTTTTTTATTTAAATGAAGGATGTGTTTGTAGTGATGTCATTACGTTTTAGTGGGTTTAGCATGAAAACTTTTGAGTTTGGGAAAGAGATTGGTGAGTTCATACTGTTTTTAACTAGGATTTATTATATAAATGTTTTATGGATGTAATGCTTTATGATAACGGTCTTAGGAAGCCATAATCTATATGGTGAAAGTGCTTACCGATTTTTGTCCTGTTTTATTAAACAGAGTTTGCCGTAACATTGGATTGTTTTGCTTCATTGAAAATGATTCATTTTTTGAGTAATTTGGAACTGTGCATGGTTGCTGTGCTGCTGGCTGTTGCCATTACCTGTTTGTTTTTACTCTGTTATACCCTGTTCACTGGCCAGTGTCTTCTTACAGTCTTGCTGCCAGCATGATGGGGCCCAAGTTGGAGCTCATATGGATCCCAGATATTTGTAATTCACAAAGCATTTAAGGGGGGGGAGCCACAATCTTATAAAAATATAAAATGACGGCCAGAGCCTCTCACCACTCCGTCGAGAATATCCTAGTGACCGGGCACCGTGGTTCCTCTGATGAGAAAAGTAGAAAATCACCTACCAGAACTCTGGTAATTGTCCATGGCTTTTCAATACTAGATGCAAGAGAACTCCTTTTTTTGCTGAATCATATGCAGGCATGGAACTACTGGTTTCAGACTTCTCTCCTGATTCCACAAAATACCATCATCCAGGATTTCAGCAAAAGACAGACACAATCTTGTACTTTACTTCTCTGTCCCAAAGCACTAGGAAAGAAAATCCAGTCATGCTGCAAAGCCCTTTTTCCTTCAGCTATCTGTTTCAGTCTTCCCTCCTTCATGTAGTCTCTCAGTCTCCTCTTTCACTTTCAAAATCTTTTATATTCCTGAAAAGAGCTCCACCTTGTGGTGTAATGAAAAACTACAGTCTATTACTTCTACAATGAAATGCAGTGGGAGCTACATAAACATGTTCTTAAACAGTATATGTTGAAGGACAAACAATTTTTTGTAAACGTAGACAAATTTTGCATTACAATTGCTGTAGAGAATGAGCAACCTGCACATCTTCAACCCGACTGGAGAATGAACTCCAGTAGGGTATCAATGTACAGAAAATGCCCATTAAAAAAACATAAGTCTGCTACTTCATGGCAGCACATTAAGTTGCAGTGAAGATCAGATCGAAAAGCAAATGGCCACCACTGTTTTACTCTCTTTAAACCGAGTTTTATACTGTTTTGCTACCATCAAATTTAAAAAAAAGTAAATTAAAAAAGCAACACTCGTGTGTCTGCATCTGTGTGTGTGTGTGTGTGTGTGTGTGTGTGTGTGTGTGTGTGTGTGTGTGTGTGTGTGTGCATCTACTTTATGTGTGTGTATGTGTGTGCGCATCTATGTGTGTGTGTGTGTGTGTGTGTGTGTGTGTGTGTGTGTGTGTATGTGTATATATATGAAACAGAGAGGACAAATGAGAGTAAGCATGTAAGAGAGGCAGAGGCAATGCATACTAACTTTTTTTAACAGTAACAGGCAGTCCGCCACACTTATTACCTAAACAATACAAAGTATAAGGTATAAAAGTCTAGTGTCTGACAGGGGGAGGGGGGTTGCACACCCTTACAGTCTATGATATTTTTTTCAGTTATTTGATCAGAATGAAACATATTAGGTGTATTCACAAAACAAAGTGGCTGTAAGTACCAGTGTGTGTGTGTGTGTGTGTGTGTGTGTGTGTGTGTGTGTGTGTGTGTGTGTGTGTGTGTGTCTGTGTGTCTGCATGCTCATTAAATACTCACATAACTTATGCTTTGGATATAAAATTCTTCCCCCAATGACAGTTACATATGCTACAGCAAGTTTGATACAGTAGGTGAAGGGTTGAAGGAACTATTTTACATCAAAATAAGAAAACAGTATATAGTAAATAAATACAAAATCAATTCAGCAGATAGCTCATTCTTTAAGAACAAATGCCCTTCTATCTTCCTTGACATTTATGTGTGACACTTGCAGGTCTTCTCTCACACAAACCGTCCAACTGTTTGCTGGATGCCCTTGGCTCCTCGTGCCTTCTTTATGTTAGTCCCATATCATCACCAGATTGTCTTCTATTTTTCTGTATGTGTACCTGAACAGCTGTAATAAGTTCTCTTCTCTTTGATCTTATTTGTAGTTGGAGCTACTTGGGTTTCTGCTCTGAAGTCGTCATTTCTTTATCTGTCCCACAGCATGCATCCTGCTACCCATCTCCGGCACTTCATCTTCATCATGTCTAGCTTTCTCAGCCACTCCGTCTTCACTGCTAAGGTGTCTGTACCATACAGTAGTACTGATTGCACCACTGTTTTCTACACCTTCTTTTCAGCTTCTTTCACATTCTTCTATCATACACTTCACCTGACACTCTATGCCATTTGGCTGCAGCCCTTCTGATTCTAGCTTTGGCCTCCTCAGTCAGACTTCCCTTCTCCTCAGCCACCCCTCCCAAAATACCTTTAGCTGCTAACCTGTTCCACTATTTTCCCTTCTATCTCAATTCTTATCTTCTTCTGATTTCCCCTGTTTGTTGCCATTACAACTGCCTTATCTTATGTGTACTCAGTTTCATCCCATGTGCCTCCAGTTTTGCAATCCATTCCCCTATCCCTTGCTAAAGTTCTTGCTCAGAGTCTGCCTGTAATGCCACATTGTCTACATACAGCAACTTTGTTGATCTGTCCCCTCTGACCTGTTTGCAGTTGTAATACATCACCAGTATGAACACCAGTGGGCTCTGAGCTGAACCCTGTTGCTTATCAACTCCCAATGGGAACCCCTCTGTAAGTCCAAACACCGTCTGTACTTGTGTCATTGTGTCCGTGTACATAGCCTGCAGTAATTCTACCAATGTTTCTTGGACTTTGAACCACGCACCACTGCTCAAATCACCTTCTTGGAACCTTGTCATATGCTGTCTCCAAGTCTAGGAATGCCCAGCTGGACTCTTTCCTCATCAATAGCTTCTTCTTAGTTGTCTGCCTCATTGCAAACTTCGGGTCAGTTGTGCTGCATCCTGATCTGAATCCAAACTGCTGATCTGCCATCTGACTTTCTACTACTCTGTGTATTTGTTTATCAATGACCCTGTATAGAACTTTCATATAGTGTGACAGGAATCAGACCCTACCCAGGTAAGTTTGAGTCCATTTGATTTCATGGACTTCATGGACCATAGTCTCTCTAAAATTGTTGCTGTCTCTTTTCTATACAACCATGAAACCTAATTTCATTTGGAGATGCTGATTTTTTATTGTAATTTCTCATTCTGCAATGAACTGATCAAATGCATATCAGACCTCCCAGAAAGATGAAGCTAACAGCACAACATTGTCCACATCAGCTATTCCATCTTAAATTCAGGCCTTCATTTTAGTTAGCATTTGAGCTGACACCTGGACATCTGTGATGTGATAGGGTGTCTTCTCTTTTTTCTGACTCCCACAAAGAAAACAGGGAGATGAAAGGATGGAGTTAAGGACCATTTTAAAATCACTTTTGTTAGTAAATGTGTGTTAATACTAATGGAAACCAATCCTTGTGAAAGACTAGCTATGGTTCTTTAGATGTAAGTGGCTGAAGTTCCAAGATCCTATGGTCCCAAGTGATGGCAAACAGGAACATCATCTTACAAGAGTCAAGTTTCAAGTCCTTTGATCCAGCAGACTTTAAAAGTGGAAAGTAAGCCTTGTCATCCATGAAATTTGAGTCAAGTTGGGATGAGGTGTTCTTCACAGCAAGGTAGAGACGCAGAGGACCTTTAACAAACTGCTTTATGAGCCTGTGCTGGGTGACAGTCCTTCTTTCCACAAGGCTGTGATAGATATAAGTAGCTGAAAGCTTTAGCATCAGAAAAAGTGAGACCACCAAGTCATGCAGGTGTCTGAGATAATCAGATGTTATTACGATTTATGTCACTAACGTCTTTAAGGGAAAGCCACATTCTTTCATGCCTTTCTTACCAACTCGATTCTTATGCTGATTTTATATCGGCATCGGGCACAATACTGTCACTGCCTGTGCTGACCTTTGTACTAATATAACTAACTATGAGGTCACAAAACCACAAAGTACATTAGAAAAACCGATGAGTCCATTTAATTACTTAGGCTCAGTGGACCATGTCTCACTCTAAAAATGTGGCTGGTTTATGTAGGTTCATAGGTATATACTAGGCTAACAACCACCAGAGCCTTTATAAGCCTAGACTTGCAACCCAACCCAGTTGTGTCTCCATGTAACATGGGTGTTCATTAGGTAGGGTATGTTAGTTAGGATGTTAGTTATGGAATATTTCCTGTCAACCTCAGTCTGTCAGAGACATAAGGGACAGTCCACGTCCAGGGACATATTTTTGATTTCCCATCCAATAGTCAAGGTTTTGTTTGAAAAGGGTTAGGGATGGACTCCGCTTCACATGGATGGGAAGCCTAATCCAGAGTGTGGGGGTTCTTTGAGACACGTATCCATCTCTCCAGCATGTTCTATTTATGTTCTGGTGCTATTCATTTTGTGCATGTGCAAAAGGTCCTTCTGAGCTGGATCCTGAGGAGGATGCCATATACGCCAAGCATAGACTGCCTCCCAGCAACCTGTAGGAGACTGAGTATAGAGATAGGGGTTTAAGGCATTCTGTATAGGACAGTGTGTTAATACTCTGGATTCTGCTGGTAAGGAATCTCTGTGAGCATTCCAACTGTTGCATATGCTTGTCAAGCATATGCCAAAGGGGGCATTGCACTCAATAATGGGTATGATAAGGGATAAGTAAAGTGATATTAAAACTTCCTTGGGCCTGGATGCCATACTCTTACTTATAAGTTCAAGGTAGAATAATTTTTTTATACCTTGGCTACATGTTCACCAGAGGCCAGATTACTGTCTACATATGTTGCCAGATCCCTAACTAGTGGGTCAACTCTTATGGGTGTCTTAACAATGGAGTAATTAACGTGGGTGAACTTTTTCCCAAAAGGCACTATAATGCACTTCTTGGCAGTGAGTTTAATCTGTGGCTTTGGTACCAGTCATTTGTCTGTGTTAGATCCACTTGCAGGATGTTAGTGTCATGGGGGAATCTATGATATAAGCCAGAGGCCTATGACATTAGCCTTGACCTGCAAGAAGTATTTATTTATTTATTTATTTATTGACATTTGGTGACCGGGAAAGTCTGAGTGGATCAGGAACCCATTTTCAGCAGAGGCCCGGGGAGAAAAGCTCCAAAAACAATACAGATGTTAAGTATTTAACAATTGTAGGTAAAAGTTATATAGGTTACTATTGCAGTTTCGTAGATTATTAGTTTTTATAATTAACGTAAGCATACATGCATCACTAGACATGATACAGTTTGTCATAAGGATGGATAGTAATGCATAGTATTCGCAGCAGATTGTAAAAGTTTAATTTAAGATTTTAGTTTGAGGTAAGTATGATTAACAGAGTAGATTTAGTTCTATAAAAGCCATAAAATATATTAGTTTGCTTTGAGTGCGTAAGGTTACAAGTTAGTTAAAGATGAAAGTAAGAGACAAGTTAAACAGTGACAGAGTAAGACACAGGGAGGGAAAACATTCTATATAGAAAGTAGCAGAAGTAAGAGATTTTCGAAAGAGGGAGTGAAGGAAGGAGGTAAATGTGGATAGTTATTAAGAGAGAAAATAGGAGACTGATAGTAATTCTGAGGGGTGTATGAATAGGAAATGTAGTGAGAGAGTAGGCAAAAAGAAGCAGGAGTAGCAGAATAAAATCAGCAGCTGTACTGGAAGTAGTTCAGGAAAAAACAGAGAGCAGAATTTAGAGAAAATAAAGGAGTACAACATTCCAGATGATAGGATAGGGAGATAGCTGATTATGAGGAAAATAATGGAAGGGTAAGAGGAAATATGGCAGTCTTAGCTTAAAGAGCACAAGCATATGTGAGAGTTCAGAAAGTGGTTTCTAGTGTAGTTTTATTATAAAACTTGAAGGAAGCTAAGACACTGATATTTGGTGGTAGGGCATTCCATAGTCTTGCAGTTTCATAGGAGCAGAGGCTGTGTCCAGCTCGTTTGTTAGGTTTGTATACATTTAGGAGGTGTTTATTTATGGAGCGGAGATTTTGGGAAGGGGTATAAGGCTGTAGAATATGTTTTAAGGTGGGGCAGTAGTCTGTTTTGTAAATTATTTTATGAGAAAGAGATAGCTGTACAAAGTTAAGGTAGTGGGGGAATTCTAGCCAGTTTAGTTAATGAGGGCTTGACAGAAGTGTGTACGATAAGGTGTGCCTGTTGCAAATTTTGCTATTTTGTGGTAGCAAAATTGCAGTTTGTTCTAGGGACGTGTGATGCTTAGTGAGAATGGGGGCACCATACAGGAGGAAAGGAAGCAGGAAGGTATTGGGAAATGTCGTTTTGGTAGCCTTTTCCATAAAGTGTTTGTGTCTATAGAGTTTACCTAGTTTGAAGTGAGCTTTTTAATAGTACTATGTGTTGTTCGAAAGTGAGTTTATCATCTGTAATGATACCCAACAGCTTAGCCTGAGTCATGGCTTCACTTTCTGTTATTTTGTGAATGCATTTTAAAATCCTGTAAAAGAGGTTTAGGTGAGAACAATAGAAGCTTAGTTTTATTAGGATTAAGTCGTAATGGTACTTCATATAACCAGGTTTCAATAGACATGAAGGCATCTTGTGTAATTTTTAGGAGTTGTTGAAAGTTGTTGGAGATAATAGTGGACTTTCAGCTTATTGGATACTTTGAAGGGAGGCAGTATGAAGGTTGTTAATAAAAATGTTGAAAAGCAGGGTCCAAGCATGGCTCCTTGAGGGACTCCAGCTGTATTAAATAAGTAGATGCCAAACAGGAGTAGCAGTGAGCCCTGAGCTACTCAGCTGGTGACCAGTTTCTTGGTGGAGTTGGAGTCAGCAGTCATGACTTCTTGGTTCCTATCTGTAAACCAACTGGCAATCCAGTGAGTTATGTAGCGATTTATTCAAATAAAAGACAACCAGTCGACGCGGCCGTGAGATGACTAAAACAAACTTTAATACAAACAAAAACAAGCAAAATACGACCAGGATTAGTGATTTCACAACTTAACTAGTCACTTCCTCAGATCAAAATCCCTAAAACAAAGCAGTCATTAAATAGAACAACTCAAATTCACTGCTTGTTGCATTGAATTGGTGTCTTAGTGGTGAATTTAAATTGGGCTATTTAATGATTGCTTTATTTTAGGGATTTTGATCTTAGGAGGTGCTTGAAGTTTGGGAAGGTCGATTTTTAATGCCTCAGTGTAAGATGATTTACATGTTTGGTTGACACTATGCATGTTGGATGTAGTGTTTGTATTCTTGACAACCTCGTTTGTAAGTGAGATTTTTGCCAGAAAGGAAATTCGTATGTACATCTCTCACATATTGTGCTAGTATCCTTAAGGATTAAATGGTTGTCTGTGAACATGAGACAATTACTAAATTCTGTCAGGATGCCTTTATGTACCAAGCTGGCTACAGACACATTTGGAAATTGCATATCCATGTTGCTCGAGCCTGTATTAGTGTAGGCTTTTATGGTTTGAGGACTGGGTTATATGGTTGCAAATTGGCTATTTAATAGATCTCAAGTTGTGAAAGTTGTTGGTACCCTCTCTGAATGTAAAATTGTAACTTGTAGGATATCACAGAGGTCAATATTAAGCTGTCTGGTATTTGACATTTATTTTGCAGACATCCAAGCTAGTATCCCAGAGTAATCTCTCAAATGATGTTAAACTTAATAATAGTCAGGAAACTTTTATGAAATCCCTGAAAGAACACCTCTGCAAAGATGCCAAATGCTCCTGCTTCTGAGATACTGGCTAATGGTGCCCTATTTACAAAGTTTTTTTAAAGGATTTGCACAGCTCATCAATGAAATATGTAAACATTATAAATATGTGTACGTATTGGAACTGTATATACTAGCATCCATGTATACAGTATAAATATAAAGCGTGACATAAATACTGATATTAACCTGTAACTTCCTCTGCATTTTTAATATGCATTTTATGTATGCATGGCAACTGACCAGTTCACTTACATGGTAAACAGATTTTAAAATAAAATAAAGTGGAGTTGATCAGATTTGATGATTACTGCAAGGTGGGTTCTGTTATCCGGTCATCTTCTGAATCTAAACTACTCAAGCAAGGTCTAGAATATATACATACATGACGTGTTTATTCCAGCCCTGGCTTGAATATTCACATACCTGACATGCTGATAATAGTCACAAGTTATGTGTAGAAGGTGCAAAATAGTAGCATTCAGGAAGAAGAAAAAAGATGCCACCTCATATGTTATAAGTGGCACCCCTCTTCAGGCAGACGTGGTCATAGCACACCTCTGTACACATGTGGACTACTGTCTGTTGTTTGATCACTATGTTTTCACTGTAGTCAGGAAATACTTCTATCTGACCAAGTTAATTTCCAAGGGACCATCTTCAAGATACCAAGAAGCCATATAATCACTATCTATTCTCCTTACCACACTCATTGTCATATACATTGTCCCCTTCATTATGAACAAATCCAAGCATATCACTCAAATGGAAAGGCCTAATTGATTTTTAACCTGAAAATTAAAGAGGCCCCATTGATTTTTAACCTGGAAAATTAAAGGCCTTAAACCCTTCATTTCCCTTGACAGATTAAAACAAGTCTTCTTATACCAGTAGCCTACCAGCTACTCCAAGGTGAGATGAGCCTTGCTTTTCAAGCCATGAAAGACCCAATTCTATTTGACTATTTCTTTACAAAACTAGTGGTTTTGCAAAGTCCTGTACTAGGGATCTAAAAGTACTCTGTCAAATAAGACTCACTGGAGGGATATATTCCTAATTCAATGTATTCCCAGTCTAAGGAATAAGTTACCACTACAGGTCAAACAAAGTACTACTTTGCTACTTTTAAGTCTAGTCTTCATAGGTTGGTACTAGGCTATCGGCCCTAGGGCCTATACAAGCCTAGCCAAATCATTCATTCCCCGGATATTTCTTCCCACAATATTTACTTCCCTAGACCCCTGTCTAGCAGGGTTTCTGACGTGATCCTCGGGTGAATTTCCTATCTCCCATCCAGTCGTCAAGGTTCCTTTTGAAGAGGGCCAAAGAGGCACTCTGCTTGACATGTATGGGCAATCTATTCCAGAGTCTGGGGAGTCTCTGGGTCAGGAACCTATCCCTCCAGCCTCCAGCATGTTTTCTTCATTGTGATGACAAGGTTTAGATCCCTGGAGCGTGTGGCTCTGAGGGATTGGGATTTCTTTAAGTGGAGCATGTCCAACAGCTCAGGGTTTGACATGGCCTTGTATATTATACAGAGATTGCCTCTGAGTAGACAATATGCCACAGAGTATAGCTTTTTTTTAGACAGTCAGCATAGGGCATCTGTTTTAGGCCTGTGATTTTTTTAGTGAGATATTTCTGCGGCCTTTCCAGCTGTTGCAGATATCTTGTGAGGTACATACCAATCAGGGCGTTGTACTCTATAATGGGTCTAATGAGGGATGAGTACAGTGGGACAATGACCTCCTTTTTCTGGATGAAAAGCCCTTAGTGATGAGGTGTGTCACATAGAAGGATTTCCTGACTGTTGTGGCGATGTGGTTATCGAAGGTGAGACCACTGTCCACCTGTGTCCCTAAGTCTCTCATCACACTTTCGGTGTTTAGTGTACTGCCACCTATGTGGTAATTCATGGGTGCATGTTTTTTCCCAAAGGGGATAACCGGACATTTCTTGGCATTAAGCTTGAGCCCATGGCTCTGGCACCAAGCATCTGTTTCTGTAAGGCCCTTTTGTAGAATATCCACATCATTTGGGGATTCAGTAATGGCTCCCAGTTTGCAGTCATCTGCAAACTTTGTTAGCCAGAGTCCCTTAGTGTTGGCCTGTACTTCAGAGAAGTAGATGCCAAACAAGAGCGGTCCCAGGACTGAACCCTGAGGTACTCCACTTGTCACTTGTCTGGAGCTGGATTTGGAGTCGGCTACTTTTACAGTCTGAGTTCTGTCAGTAAGCCAGTTGGCAACCCATCGAGTGACATAGGGATTTATGCCCAGCTTAGTAAGTTTATCTATGATTCCAGAGTGGGGGATGGTGTCGAAGACCTTGGCGAGGTCCAGATAGGTTGTGTGGACTGCCCTACCCTCGTCCACAGCTCTGGAGACTGATTCAAAGAAGTCAATCAGGTTCAGGAGACAAGATCAGCCCTTCATGAACCCAAACTGGGTGGGGTCCAGTGTTTTAAGGTTGCCAATGTCTTTGTTTATAAGTTCCATGACAATGCGTTCCATGCCCTTGCAGATCAGGCTCATCAGACTGATGGGACAGTAGTTCTGATCCCGCCTTGTGGAATGGGATAGCTGTAGCTGTGCGCCACTCAGTGGGCACGAAGCCTGAAATGAGGCTATGGTTAAACATGACACTTAGGTGAGGTGCCAGTTCATTTTGTAGTTCATGTAGTACACAGCCTGGGATGTCATCTGGTCCCATGGATGCTGTATTCTTAGCTTTGGAGAGTGTGGTTTCTACCTGTGTGGCCGTGATTACCGGAATTTGGCAATCTCTTGGTATTGAGATGGGCCTTTTAGGGAGTGAGAGGGGGGTAAAGTTGGCACTAAATCAATCTGACAGGATATTGGCAATATCCTTGGGATCAATATATTTAATGCCATTCTGTTGTAGCTCAGAGCAGATCTGATTTGGCAATCTCTTGGTATTGAGATGGGCCTTTTAGGGAGTGAGAGGGGGGTAAAGTTGGTACTAAATCAATCTGACAGGATATTGGCAATATCCTTGGGATCAGTATATTTAATGCCATTCTGTTGTAGCTCAGAGCAGATCTGAGCATTGCCATTTAGATTCTTGGAATAGCTATAGAATGCGTTGTGGTTGTCTTTGGAATCTTTGGCAATTTTGTTTTCATAACGAGCTTTGGAGGATTTTATGAGGGATCTCAGCTTCTTACTGAGGCTGGTAAGGGAGTTTTTTGCATCCTGGGATTTTCCTCTTTTCTGCAACAGTTTCTTCATTCTGTTGTATAGTTTGTTTATGGCAGGGGACCACCAGATTGGCTTCCTTTTTTTGGAGGAGAGTGTCTTGGTTCTATTTGGGATGGCACAATTCATGCATGAGTGGATGTGCTCATACAGTGCCTTAGTGTAGGATTCAGCAGTTGAACGTTCAGCTCCCGTCTGCATGGGTGCCATGAAGTTTGTCAATTCTGACTTAAGCAGCATGAAGTTGGCTTTGGAGAAGTGTTTTACTGAGGGTTCCTTACTGGGGTGGGGGTGGGATGTGGATGTCAAGGGTGATTTGCTTATGGTCAGACCTGACCAATGAGGGGTTGACCACCAGTGTGGAGCATCTATCTCCCATGTTGGTAATGACCAGGTCTAGGATATTGGAGCCCCTGATGGGACAATGGATTAGTTGATCCAGGGCATTGGAATTTATGAATTCTAAGAACCACTGGGAAAAGGTGTTGGTACCCGAGTAGTTTTCCCAGTTAATGGCAGGGTAGTTGAAATCACCCATTATTAGGGTGTTTGGTTGTATCTTAATATTTTCCAGTATGTTTAGAAAGGTGTAGTGAGAATCTTGGGGCATGGTGGGGGATCTGTAGCAAGCTACAATTTATATTGCAGTCTTACCTAGTGTTTGTTGCACCTGGAGGATTTCAGACGCATTATGTTGGGCAACTAGCCTGGAGGTGTGAATTTCCTTGGTGACTATGGACCCACCTCCACCTTTAGTGTTTTAGTCTTGGTTTTTTGGCCGAAAAGTGTGGTAAGAGTTGTAACCTGGTATTGCAGGGGTGCTGTCTGGAGTCTTGAACCAGGTCTCAGTTACTGCACAGATATCGATGTTCTCCATTTTTAGGAGTGCCTCAAGAGAGTACATTTTGAGGTTTAGACTTGTAGCATTGAGTAGCATTACCTTTAGATTTTGCATGCTTGTATCTGTTACGGTGGTGGTTTTTGTCCTTTGAACCTTGCCTAAAAAAAGGCACTATAGGGGTGGCAAGAGCTTCAGCCAGTAACCTGAATCCCAGGGGTGACAGGTGCAGACCATCTCTGGCAAAGCATCGTGGTTTGTCGATCATGTCATCCCGGACAGACAGATACTGGATCCCCTTTGAATGACACTAGAAGCTTAGACAATTGTTGAAGTCAATCATTTTGTCCTTATACTGTGGTATCATTCTGGACTGCAGTGGTGGTGCTGCGGTAGCATTGTCGCCTCACAGTTAGATGTTGCCCGTTCGATTCTCAGTTAGAGCATCTTCTGTGTGGCGACATGCGTGAACGGGCGTTCCTTCGTTGAAGGTTGTGCGTTAGGCCTGGCAAGCCAGCATGTAAAACTCTACTGCCAATCATTAGCGGACTGGAGTTCCGCTGTGGCAACCCCTAACTGGGAAAAGCCAAAAGACACTGTGGTATCATTCTGGGTGAAGGCAGGATGCTACTCAAGGCTAGGGTCATACCTGCCTGGGCCACATGATCTGAGAGCTCTTCCATGTCTCATTTCATGTAGTCCAGGGAGGTACGTCTCAAGTCATTCACTCCAACATGGGCAATGACAGACTCGTATTTGTACTTGTTGTGGAGTGACTTGAGTGCATGTGTTATGTGGCAGATCCTGGCACCCGACAGCCAGCTGACTGTAATTTCCTCCTTGCTCAGCCTGGTGAGTGGAACATCAGTGTGCATGACTATAGAGTCATCTATGACTAAAGTGTTGGGTACGTTGTCTTGCCTTAGGGACTGTTGTTGGGTGGCACACTGGTGTTGTGAGCTATGTGCCACTTTGGTTGTTACTGGTGTTTGTTTTTGTTTCAGCTTTGGAGGTCCTTGTTTCTTGGGCAGGTTAATGTTAAGGGCCTCCGCATATGTGGGTTTAATGTTGCTATGTGTGGGTGTTGATGGTGTGGGTTTTGAAGGGCTATGTGTTGCTTGAGGTGTAGTGCAGGTGTTAACCTTCTCCTCTTGATTGTCTAGCACAATCTTGGCTGGAGAGAGCTTTGCTTCCAGTTTGGTTATGTAAGTGCATCTCTCACAGGTTGTAGTGTTGGGTGGAAGGAAGAGAGGGTTGTCTGTTTACATGAGGCAGTTGCTGCATTGCCCCAGTATGCCCAGATTCACCAGGTGGTCAGGAGAAATCACTGGAAGCTGATCCTTGGACATGCCTGTTTAGGTGCTTTTTTTGGACATGCCTGTTTAGGTGTTTTTTTTTTTTTTGTAAAGTACAAGAGCTGTTTTCTATTGCCGCGGTGGTGGTGCTGCAGTAGCATTGTCGTCTCACAGTATGACGTTGTCCTGTTTGATTCTCAGCTAGAGTGTCTTCTGTGTGGAGACATGCGTGAATGGGCGTACGTACCTTCGTTGAAGGTTGTGCGTCAGAGCTGGCAACTCGGCACGTAAAAATCTACTGCCAATCATTAGAGGACTGGAGTTCCGGTGTGGCAAGCCCTAACCGGGAAAAGCCGAAAGACACAACAACAAAAGCTGTTTTCTCTTACCTTTGCAAGGTACTTTGCAATTATAGGCTGTTTAGTGCCTACAATTAATTTCTCCTTATTAACAAGTAGAGTAGAGTGCTTGTATCAGTTTAAGGCTTCCTAGTTCTTTCCAGCAGGTTCTAGAGCAAGTGCTAGTCACAAGGGTTCTGATTTTAGTGCTAGTACTGAGAAATCAGCTAGTTCTCATGGAAAATTTGAAGAGCAGACTTTCTGGCATCTGGAATAGTTTAACTGTAACCCCAAGGTGCTGCATGATGCGAAAAATGTGCAAACACATGCGTTTTTAAGCCAGAAAGTTGAAAGGGATAGAAATCATCCCAAACTGGCTGATAAAACTACAGTTTCAGAGCTGGAAACCACTCCTCTAGTTTTAGATAGGCAGTACAATGCTCACCTCTCCCACTGGTAAGCAGTAGGACTTCCCACTACCACAGCAAGGTCTGGATAGCTCTGAACACAGAAAATAAAGTCTTGAAACAGCAAAGCCTGGGATCTGAATTATACTAGCTATGAAAAGTGGGAAACGAGCAAACAAGATAGCATTTTTTGTTTTGTTTTTTTTTTTTGTTTGTTTTTTTTTTGTTAAAACAGGCTAAACAATGCAATAATACAGTAAATAAACACATAAAAGGCTTACTCACTTGAGTGTGTAGCCCTAAACAATAAATGCAATTAAAACTCTGCAAAATTAGCAATTTAAAACTTTTTAAATAAAGCAAGACAAGTGCACAACTGAAAAACGATTTAAGAGGCAGTAATACAGTATAATAAGTAGCTAGTCTACATGTACAGAAAAGTCTATATATACACAAAAGCAGCTAAAACACACTAAAACAATCCAGATGCAGTACAACCTAGAGCACTTGAGTTGTAGCAATATTAAGGCAAATACAGTTTTAATAAATGCATTAAAATATACTCTATATTTATAAAATGTTTGAGAAGCACAGTCAGAACACAAGAAAGGGAGAAAGGAGGAACAGAAGGAAAGAAACTAAGTGGGTTGACCTTCTCAGATGTTCTCTCTCTATTAGGTAGAATGAGCTAATGACACTTGACTGGGAGGAGTGTCCCAGATCTTGATGACCGGATGGGCCAACACAAATTTACAGAAGGGTTATCATACACTTGTCCTGGTCATTAGGATGTGAGCACAAATATGGCTAGGTATCATATGGTTCCGATGATTGCTTTCCTAGTACTGCTCCAATGTTCCTGACAGATGTACTTGTTACTCTTTCCTAGTACTGCTCCAATGTTCCTGATAGTCAGTGTCAGATGTACTTGCTACTGTTTCCTAGTACTGCTCCAGTGTTCCTGATAGTCAGTGTCCGATGTACTTGTTACTGTTTCCTAGTACTGCTCCAGTGTTCCTGATAGTCAGTGTCCGATGTACTTGTTACTCTTTCCTAGTACTGCTCCAATGTTCCTGACAGTCAGTGTCAGATGTACTTGCTACTGTTTCCTAGTACTGCTCCAGTGTTCCTGATAGTCAGTGTCCGATGTACTTGTTACTGTTTCCTAGTACTGCTCCAATATTCCTCACAGTCAGTGTCAGATGTACTTGCTACTGCCCAGCAGATGCAGCTCGGGGTACAGCTAGGCAATCTCTTCCAGTTGACATAGTGCATCTGTCCTGTAAAAGGCTACTTAGCAATTTCAGTCACTTCACATCCTCCATCCTGGAGGAAGATTAAGTGGGTTAAACTAGGAGCCAAACTGAGAGGCGAACCTATTTGTTAATATGCATGGTGGGAACTTCTTGGCTTTAGACAGAAAGTGTTTCTGTACTAACAGGGAGTCTGAGTATGTGAAATCACATCCTTAGCATAAAATGATGAAGGTGACAGATTCTGTAATGACGACGATGATGATGATGATGGATTCTGGTTAATCTTCCTTTACCTTTGCTGTTTGCCAATGCATGGAAAGTGAGGGAAAAATGAGGAGGTGAACAGTTGTCTCCCCTACCATGGCAAACAGACTGTATCCATTGCTAATGCTGCCTTTCCCGGCAGCACCTAGCAAATGACTGGCGTTTGCATTCTCCTATGTTACAAGCATATTTCTATCTGAGCTGCCCCATTCCTGGAAGAGAGTGACTGTCCTAGACTTTTAATCTTCAGATGTGGAAGAGCACTGGAAGAGAGGGCAAGAAAACCCACCATTATGTTCTCATTTCTCAGAATACATAATGCTGAAAGTGTAATGCCATTATCTGTGGCTCACTGAACCAGGATCATGCTTCTTTCTGAAAAGGGGATATGATCGAATACCCTCACGTATTTAGGTGTCACATGATGGATTGGTTGTTGGACTGGATTAGCAGAGACAGTGGATTTAGCATATCCCCCAATGCCACCATGGCCAGTAGAACTACTTAAAACTGTAGTTGTTTTATTCTGAACCACCTTTTCAGAGAGACCAGTTTTCTTGAACCATGCAGACTCTCATGTTGCATTTCCCTGCCACTTGTGAAACATCAATTCTTAGAACTGTGCTGTAGATAGAGATGCATGAGGCCACCGCTGTGGCTGGTGGGAACTATCCACCACTCCTGCACTCTGTAGCATGGTTCAAACACTGGAAGCAGATCCATAAGTGCATGGTGGCATTGCATCAACTGGCACTTCATGCCCACTTCAACACTCACATCCTTGGGCATACAAAAGGCACCATGAAGATAAGATCTTGACTGCTATCAAGCCCAGAAGGTCAAAAAAGTGTGAGTCTAGACCTTCACTGCACCCACATCCACAAGGCAATGACTGTTATCTCCTTGGCCCTTTATGTGAGCAAGAGTGACTAATAAGACAGTGTCTAACTCCATCTTAATAAAAGCAGTCCCCTGAGATGGAATCAGAAGGAACTTCTCTCAGTCTATGGTGCCCATCCACCCAGAGTGAAACCAAGGGAGCACCCACTCCAGGGACAAGACCAGGGAGATTGTTTACCAATAGCCAAACATTTAGCTAGGGGAACACTTGAAGTCTCTTCTCCCCAAGGCCTCCACCACAGTGGGAGCACCTTCATAAGCACTCTGGCTGCAGAGAAAAGATTAAACAATAGCATTTTTTTACTAAAGGTGCAGACCACTCAGACAAACTGAACAAAATTATTTATGTGGGCCAAAACATTGATGTGCAAGAAGTCCTGTCTGTGATGCCCACTGATACCATCAGGGCCCCTTAGATAATGTCTGTGATGTCATTTTTATGTGCAGTGTGTATTAGTGTGAGGCCGGAGCAATGCACATGTGCTTGCTGAAGCTAGTGAAATCCGGGATAGGAAGGAAGTCTTTCATCCCCTTCAAGGCCAGGAAAAAGTGGGAGTAAAATCCATAGCCTCATTCTATAACAGGAACAGTCACCACAGCCCCTTTGAGGTGTTGAGGCTGGGCCTGACCCAAGACGTCTATGCAGAGTCCTTTCTCGGGGTCCTTAGACCATTAAATGTGGCAGTCTGTGATCACATTGAAAACTTCTTGGTCTTTTATAATAACATTCCAAGTCAAAGAATCCGGAAACTCCCTCACAGACAGCCTATTATGACATTCAAGACTGGATGCGATGTTGTGGTTGCCTTTTTGTGATTGTTGGCTGTCTCAGCTGGGGATGTTATCATCATCTAACAGTTGAGTGCACTCTTTGAGCTGCAAGAGAACTTCTACTTCTTCTTCTCGAGGAGTTTGGCCGGCATAGTACTAATAAAAATGAAGAACCAAAGCATTCACTGGCCTTCCACAGCAGTGAGGGCCTGTTTCCTCTTCTGAATGTGTCCAACTAAATCCTGGGAGGGCTGGCTAGAGAAGATGCCCAGGAAAATCTCATCCAGAATGGTGTGCCAGAATCTTCTCCTTGGTGAAGTACCTCCTCTACCATGTCACCCTCCAGGGGTGCATGCTTTAGCCTGATGTCCTCGCCATAACATCAGGACAGTAAACATTACATTGAACCATGTGCTAACTCATTGTGGAAGCCACAGACCTTGTTTAGGCCAACTCTTCCTTGAGACCAGAGTCAGGAAGGGATGGAAGCTTTTCCCATGCCTGATCCATTGTACAGAAATGGAACCAGTTTCCCTTTATGTCCTTGCTGCTCTTGATTGCTTATTTGCTTGGTTATCAAAGAGTAAAAAAAATGATTGCTTATGACCACTGATCACTATCTGGGGGACTTTCTCCAGTGTTGTGCAAATGCAGAGTTGGCATACATAAGTTTGGGGGGGAAGTTCAGTGAGGTTTGCCTTCTGCAAAAACACTTATTTTAAGATGTTCCCATTGGTTGCATGTTAGCATCAGGCTTTGATATTGTGCAGTGTGAGCATTTGCTGTGTGAATGTTGGTATTTTGAGATTTAATAGCAGAAGTGCTGAAACCTGGGGTCCAGTTATTAAATTTAAGGGAGATGTTACTAGTATCCCAATTATCCAAAAACATATACTGTGAATGATGCAACTCTTTGATTGGGCCTAATAGCTGACCTGTGCCCGACTCTTATCATGCTGTATGCACATGACCTGTGCCTGACTCTTATCATGCTGTATGCACATGACCTGTGCCCGACTCTTATCATGCTGTATGCACATGACCTGTGCCCGACTCTTATCATGCTGTATGCACATGAGCTGTGCCCGACTCTTATCATGCTGTATGCACATGACCTGTGCCCGACTCTTATCATGCTGTATGCACATGACCTGTGCCCGACTCTTATCATGCTGTAAGCACATGACTTGAGCCCGACTCTTATCATGTTGTATGCACATGAGCTGTGCCCGACTCTTATCATGCTGTATGCACATGACCTGTGCCCGACTCTTATCATGCTGTATGCACATGACCTGTGCCCGACTCTTATCATGCTGAATGCACATGACCTGTGCCCGACTCTTATCATGCTGTATGCACATGACCTGTGCCCGACTCTTATCATGCTGTATGCACATGAGCTGTGCCCGACTCTTATCATGCTGTATGCACATGACCTGTGCCCGACTCTTATCATGCTGTATGCACATGACCTGTGCCCGACTCTTATCATGCTGTAAGCACATGACTTGAGCCCGACTCTTATCATGTTGTATGCACATGAGCTGTGCCCGACTCTTATCATGCTGTATGCACATGACCTGTGCCCGACTCTTATCATGCTGTATGCACATGACCTGTGCCCGACTCTTATCTTGCTGTATGCACATGACTTGTGCCCGACTCTTATCATGCTGTATGCACATGACCTGTGCCCGACTCTTATCACGCTGTATGCACATGAGCTGTGCCCGACTCTTATCATGCTGTATGCACATGACCTGTGCCTGACTATTATCATGCTGTATGCACATGACCTGTGTCCGACTCTTGTCATGCTGCATGCACATGACCTGTGCCCGACTCTTATCATGCTGCATGCACATGACCTGTGCCCAACTCTTATCATGCTGTACGCACATGACCTGTGCCCGACTCTTATCATGCTGTATGCACATGACCTGTGCCCGACTCTTATCATGCTGTATGCACATGAGCTGTGCCCAACTCTTATCATGCTGTATGCACATGACCTGTGCCCGACACTTATCATGCTGTATGCACATGACCTGTGCCCGACTCTTATCATGCTGTATGCACATGACTTGAGCCCGACTCTTATCATGTTGTATGCACATGAGCTGTGCCCGACTCTTATCATGCTGTATGCACATGACCTGTGCCCGGCTCTTATCATGCTGTATGCACATGACCTGTGCCCGACTCTTATCATGCTGTATGCACATGACCTGTGCCCGACTCTTATCTTGCTGTATGCACATGACTTGTGCCCGACTCTTATCATGCTGTATGCACATGATCTGTGCCCGACTCTTATCATGCTGTATGCACATGAGCTGTGCCCGACTCTTATCATGCTGTATGCACATGAGCTGTGCACGACTCTTATCATGCTGTATGCACATGACCTGTGCCCGACTCTTATCATGCCGTATGCACATGACCTGTGTCTGACTCTTGTCATGCTGCATGCACATGACCTGTGCCCGACTCTTATCATGCTGCATGCACATGACCTGTGCCCAACTCTTATCATGCTGTATGCACATGACCTGTGCCCGACTCTTATCATGCTGTATGCACATGACCTGTGCCCGACTCTTATCATGCTGTATGCACATGAGCTGTGCCCGACTCTTATCTTGCTGTATGCACATGACCTGTGCCCGACTCTTATCATGCTGTATGCACATGACCTGTGCCCGACTCTTATCATGCTGTATGCACATGACCTGTGCCCGACTCTTATCATGCTGCATGCACATGACCTGTGCCCAACTCTCATCATGCAGTATGCACATAACCTGTGCCTGACTCTTATCATGCTGTATGCACATGAGCTGTGCCCGACTCTTATCATGCTGTATGCACATGAGCTGTGCCCGACTCTTATCATGCTGTATGCACATGACCTGTGCCCGACTCTTATCATGCTGTATGCACATGACCTGTGCCCGACTCTTATCATGCTGTATGCACATAACCTGTGCCCGACTCTTATCATGATGTATGCACATGACCTGTGCCCGACTCTTATCATGCTGTATGCACATGAGCTGTGCCCGACTCTTATCATGCTGTATGCACATGACTTGTGCCCGACTCTTATCATGCTGTATGCACATGACTTGTGCCCGACACTTATCATGCTGTATGCACATGAGCTGTGCCCGACTCTTATCATGCTGTATGCACATGACCTGTGCCCGACTCTTATCATGCTGTATGCACATGACCTGTGCCCGACTCTTATCATGCTGTATGCACATGACCTGTGCCCGACTCTTATCATGCTGTATGCACATGAGCTGTGCCCGACTCTTATCATGCTGTATGCACATGACCTGTGCCCGACTCTTATCATGCTGCATGCAAATGAGCTGTGCAAGACTCTTATCATGCTGTATGCACATGATCTGTGCCCGATTCTTATCATGCTGTATGCACATGACCTGTGCCCGACTCTTATCATGCTGTATGCACATGAGCTGTGCCCAACTCTTATCATGCTGTATGCACATGACCTGTGCCCGACTCTTATCATGCTGTATGCACATGACCTGTGCCCAACTCTTATCATGCTGTATGAGCATTGATGTAGACAGCCATCATGGCTGAGACAACCTATATTAGTCTGATGTTTATATTACAGTAATGGCATCTTGAGCTCCATGAAAACATGGGTTTTATATCCACCCATTTAGTATATGGAATTACTACAAATTTAACCTATCAGTAGTTGAGAATGAAGAGTAATATAGGAAGCCAGTAGCTATGGTAGCTTTCTATAGAAGCACACCTCTTTATATACAGAAAACAAACTTAGCCAGTTGTCTGTATATTGGGAGGATGTTTTACTGTTAGTTTAGGATGTTTGTCTTCCTATAGAGAGTATAAACTGCAAGAAAGACTCAGTGAAGCTAGAGCCTTCACTGTGTAATACCTTAAACCTCCTGTAGTGGAGGCCCATGGGATATATGCATATAACCCTTTAGGACATAACAGTGTTTCAGCACCATGGCTTCTAGACACCCATGACTTTTTATTTTTTTTATTTTTTAAGTCTTTATGGGTATATTCTGGCCAAACTTCACAGCTGCAACTAGCTTGGCTGAGTCTTTCTTGCAGTTTTGCTTGGATCCTACAGAGAGTATAGAGAGTAGAGAGCCTGATGTTCATCGTGCATACAGCTGCAGTAATCACAGATGGGTTCTCTGCCGTCAGGCGGTCCCTCGGTCGGCCGAATTCCAAAGTCTAGGTCCGGCGTCGGTTGTAGTCACTTTCTCTCCTGACGTCAGTGAGGCCGGAGTGTATAAGACACAGCCGACGCCATGTTCTTCAGTCTTTTTTGCCTCGCGGTGCCCGAAGCAGAAGCAGCTCACAAGTGCCGGTCGGCCAGCTCCTGAATTACGGAAATATTGGAAACCGAAGTCTTCATTAAAGCTAAGTACCCCTTTGGGGAAACTTTTCTTGCCTCAGATCGATGTCAGGAAAAGTTAATAATTGTATTTCTTGTGGGAAGCAAATACCGCATAAGGATTTCCATTCCCTCTGCATACCTTGTTTAGGCCCAGACCACGACGTCTCGGGCTGTCGCTTTTGCGCTACCTTCAATAAACGCACTATTAAGCGTCGGGCGGAGTTCGCCCAACACTATTTTGGTAAAGCCTTTGATTATAAAATGTCGTCGGACACTCCGACTACCGTTTTGTCCAAAAAACGCAAGGACAAGGACCGACACGCGAGGCCTGCGGTCCCCGCCGACACCACGCCAAAACAGGCTACACGTGGTCTGGTTCTCAGCGAGACGCCTTTGCCGTCCCTGACTACTGACGACACTCCTTTGGCGGTGTCCTGTGTACCCGAGACTGCTGGGACCTCGGCCCTTTCCCAGACTACAACCACCAAAGCCTTTGCTAATGTTGAGCATACTAATGTGGACAGGTCCACTTCCACCCATGGTGTCTTTAGACCCTCATCTTCTTTTTCTATTAAGGCCTTTACTAAATCCAAAGCAGCCAGGCATCCCAAGAGGCCTGTTGCACAGGGCCCATCTCCAGGTCCCATGCCTAAAAAACAGATGCTTAAAATGGCTGAGGATTTAATTACTCTTATCAGGGGTTCTCAACCCCCTCCAGACAAGAGACCCAGAGTGGAGGAAGATTCTCCCTCTTCTGATCAGGGATCCATTTTATCAGAACATTCTGATGTAGAGGAACACTCTTACTCCCCTTTTGAGGATTCGGATGCAGAGCAGTCCATTCCTTCTGTATCTCCTCCTGAGGATTTTTCCTTTGGGGAAACCTTGCACACTTTGAGGGAGCACTTCCATTGGGAAGGCCAAGACTTTTCAGATTCCAAGAAAAGACTTAGGGAATTTCTTTTCTTACCTCAACACAGACCTCTGGCGATACCCCCTGTTTTGGACATACTTGATAATGTTTATTCGGAGGCTTGCCTTAACCCGGATTCTCTGCCTCCTGCACCAGTCAAACCTGATAGGTACTACAGAGTACCTAACTCTCACCAATTTCTCTTCAAAAGCCATAATGCTGACCCTGAAACCATTTCACAAGGCCCCAAGGGATTGAAGGCCTCCACTGCCAAGAATCCACTTCCTGCAGAAAGAGAGTCAAGATCTTTAGAAAGGTGGGGAAAAGGTATATACCTCGCCACCCTAGCCATGAGGGCCTTAAATTGTCAGTTTCATATGCTTAAATATCAACAGTTCCTGTTATCACAATTAAGGAATAAAATGTCTCAACCTGAACAACCAGATTTGAAGGAGTTACAGAATATGATGCATAGTGCAGAGCAAGTGGGTAAACACACCTTACAATGTGGTTATGATGCCCTAGAGGCCTCAAGTAGAGCGGCTGCTACAGGATCAGTCATTCGCAGACATGCCTGGCTTAGGGAACAAAATTTGCCTGATCATGTGAAAGCTAAACTTCTAGATGCTCCTTTACAAAAGGATGTGCTGTTTGGTACTAATGCTGAGGAGATACTACGGAAAATGGAAGAAAAAATCAAATCTATGCAAACTGTCAAAGCTTTTTTACAGGTCCAACCACCACGTTTTAGCAGAAATTGGCCTTCAAAAAACTGGTCCTTTCCAGCCACTGACAAGCCCCAAAGAGGTAGATACAGACGCACAAGGGGCAGAGGGCAATCACAAGGATCATATAGAGGCCGACAATGGCAAATTCCAGCACCAAGAGGTGGCGAAGACAGTGCACAACAGTACAGGAAGCAAACCCAATGACTCCCTCATTTCCATGCCAAGCATGTCTCAGCTGGCAGCACCTTTGGGAGGAAAGCTAGCATTATTTGCAAGCAATTGGCATATTGTCACAACAGACAAATGGATCCTGGACATTATAAACAGAGGCTACAAATTTCAATTTCACACTCTTCCAAAAATGAGAGGCATGCCAAACCTGCCACAAAATCAAAGGGCAGAGGCACAACTGCAATTTCAAAGCTCATAAGCATGAGAGCTATTCAAGAGGTACCTACTCACGAGCAAGGTCAAGGTTTTTATTCAAGACTTTTTCTGGTACCAAGGAAAGGAACCGACTGGAGACCCATTTTGGACTTATCCATCCTAAACACATTTCTACTGCACAAAATTCAAGATGCTCACATTACAGCAGCTTCTTCCCATGCTGGGCAAGGAGTTTTGGCTGGTAACATTGGACCTCAAGGAGGCATACCTGCATGTCCCAATCAGACAAAGCTGCAGAAGATACCTCAGATTTCTTACAGGTTCAATCCACTATCAATTCTCTGCATTGCCCTTTGGCTTATCTACTGCCCAGAGTATTCACAAAGTGCCTGGCATCAGTGATTGCCTACTGCAGACTTCAAGGGATACAAATTTACCCTTATTTGGACGACTGCCTGATCCAAGCGGACAGCAAGCACATACTTCTGGAACATCTGGCATATGTGACATGGTTACTGCATTCTCTGGGATACACAATCAACAAAGAGAAATCAAGGCTAACACCATCTCAGAAAATAACTTTCCTGGGTGCCAACTTGAACACAAACACCCAGATGGCCTACCTTACGCCAGAAAAACAGGGGCAACTATCTCAGTACTTCAAAATACTAGCAAAAAGTACCAGGCTTACTGCAAGGAAAATCCTGCAGGCTCTGGGATTCATGGCATCTTGCATTCTTTTAATCCCATGTGAAAGCTGCATATGAGGAAACTTCAATGGTACCTAAAAAACCTATGGTCTCAACACAGTCACAGTTTGGAAACAATAATACCAATAATTCCATGTTTGCAAAAGGAATTTCTATGGTGGGCCCAAGCATGTCAAGCAAACACAGGCCTCCCATTCTGCAAGCCTCAAGCAAAGCAAGTCATCACAACAGACGCCTCAGATTACACCTGGGGGGCGCACATGACGGACAGGTGCATTCAGGGCAAATGGTCCCAAAAGGAAAAGCACCTTCACATCAATCAAAAAGAAATGCTAGCAGTAATAAATGCAATTACAGCTTTCAAGGACTTCCTGCATCCAGGACAATTACTGATAAGAACAGACACCACCACAGTAATGTGGTACATAAACAAGGAGGAACACATTCATACCCCTTGTGCAGACTAGCCATGACTCTTTGGAACTTGGCTCTGGAATGGCAAATCGAACTTCAAGCACAGTACTTGCCATGATTGGAAAACACACTGGCAGACAATCTAAGCAGAAATATGACAGATCCACACGAATGGAAGTTACATCCTCAGGTGTTTACAAAAATAATCCAAGCGTGGGGGAGGCCAGACATAGATCTTTTTGCCTCCCACAGGAATCATCAATTGGAAAAGTTTTGTTCGAGGACCTTTCATCCAAAGGCCTGGAGAGTGGACGCCCTTTCATTCAGTTGGACAGCATGGACAGTTTACGCATTCCCACCTCTGCCTCTTCTGCCCAAGGTGCTTTTGAAAGCAAGAGCAGACAGACCGAAGATGATACTGATTGTTCCAGATTGGCCAAGGCAACACTGGTACCCACTCCTGAGGAGCCTAACACATACTCCTCCCTGGTCCCTGCCTCTAATGCCTCTTCTGCTGACTCAGCACAGCTACAAAACTCTTCACAGTCAGCTGAAAACACTCAATCTCGCTGCATGGAAAATTCCTTAACACCGCAACAGACCCTACTCTCCAAGGAGGTGCAGGATGTCATTTTGGAGGCCAGAAGGCCATCTACTAGAAAAGCTTACTCCGCAAAATGGAAGCGGTTTTGCTCTTGGAATGAGAAAAGAGGCCAGGACCCTAGAAAACTGAACTTGCCTCAGGTATTACAGTATCTAGCTGAGCTGCTGAACAGTGGACTTTCATTTTCTTCCATAAAAATCCATGCCTCAGCCATTTCTGCAGAATTCAACACGGATCCTCCTTTATTTTCTCACCCACTCTTACGACAGTTCCTCAGAGGCGCTAAGAATGTAAGACCACAAAGGAAACAACCAATACCAGCCTGGGACCTTAATTACATACTAGGAAAATTAACATTGCCTCCTTTGAACCAGCTGCCTCAACAGATTTGCAATATTTGTCCTGGAAAACAGCCTTCCTTCTGGCTATCACTTCAGCTCAGAGTTTCGAACTACAGGCCCTCATGGCGGTGCAGCCCTTTCTCATCTTCCATCAGGACAGGGTTTCCCTTCATACCAACCCATCATTTATGCCTAAAGTGGTATCCAGGGTAGCTTTAAATCAAGCCATACACCTTCCTACCTTTTACCCCAATCCTCAAAACAAAGGGGAAAGGCTGCTACATTCTTTAGACATCCATAGGCAGCTACATTACTATTTGGACAGAACAAAGTCCTTCAGGAAATCAGAACAACTCTTTGTGTCCTATGCTGTAGGGGCTCAAGGGAAGCCAGTTTCCAAGCAGACTATTTCAAAGTGGATAGGCCACTGCATACGGTTTTGTTATTCCTATCATGGGAAATCTGTTCCTACAGGTATCAGATCACACTCCACCAGGGCCACAGCTACCTCTACAGCCTTCCTCAGAGGAGTTCCTACCAAAGATATTTTGGAGGCAGCCACTTGGAGTTCTGTACATACCTTCACAAAACACTACCACCTGCCTTTATATTCCAGAACTAGAGCAGGCTTTGCCACTGTTGTGTTGCAGGGCATTCTGGCTCAACCCAGTTCCTCCTAGTACCTACCACCCTGTGCGTAGCTTTGGGACTCTACCCATCTGTGATTACTGCAGCTGTATGCACGATGAACATAGTACAGTTTTGTACCTACCATAAATGTAGATGTTCGAGTGCTATTACAGCTGCAGTACAGGTTTCCTCCTCCTTCCCCACTTGGTAAAGGCATGGGGCCTAACAACCTCTTCATACAACCTGACTGGGTTATCCTTCTATGGTTTATTTGCTTGCAACTACTGATCTTGGATTATATTGCATTGCTTGTATATACATATAAACATAATTTATGTATTGCCTTCCTTCTGGGGGCACCTGACATCTGGGGCAAGAAAGACTGAAGAACATGGCGTCAGCTGTGTCTTATATACTCCGGCCTCACTGACGTCAGGAGAGAAAGCGACTACAACCGACGCCGGACCTAGACTTTGGAATTCGGCCGACCGAGGGACCGCCTGACGGCAGAGAACCCATCTGTGATTACTGCAGCTGTATTAGCACTCGAACATCTACATTTATGGTAGGTACAAAACTGTACTTTTTCAATTACCTTTACCCGAATTTATGTCATAGTGCTCATGATGTTAATTTTATGTGCTGTGTGTATTATTGTAGAGTGGGAGCAATTTTCTTGTGCAACCTTTATTAATAAATCAAGTGCAAAGTGCTTCAGTGCAGACATTTTCCCACATTTAACAAAAATAATAGTAGGAGCTGTATATGTATGCAATGTAAAGCCCGAAGCCTGAAGAAGCAATGTGTGAAAATGCAACAAAATAATAGTAGGAGCTGTATATGTATGCAATGTAAAGCCCGAAGCCTGAAGAAGCAATGTGTGAAAATGCAACAAAATAATAGTAGGAGCTGTATATGTATGCAATGTAAAGCCCGAAGCCTGAAGAAGCAATGTGTGAAAATGCAACAAAATAATAGTAGGAGCTGTATATGTATGCAATGTAAAGCCCGAAGCCTGAAGAAGCAATGTGTGAAAATGCAACAAAATAATAGTAGGAGCTGTATATGTATGCAATGTAAAGCCCAAAGCCTGAAGAAACAATGTGTGAAAATGCAACAAAATAATAGTAGGAGCTGTATATGTATGCAATGTAAAGCCCGAAGCCTGAAGAAGCAATGTGTGAAAATGCAACAAAATAATAGTAGGAGCTGTATATGTATGCAATGTAAAGCCCGAAGCCTGAAGAAGCAATGTGTGAAAATGCAACAAAATAATAGTAGGAGCTGTATATGTATGCAATGTAAAGCCCAAGCCTGAAGAAGCAATGTGTGAAAATGCAACAAAATAATAGTAGGAGCTGTATATGTATGCAATGTAAAGCCCAAAGCCTGAAGAAGCAATGTGTGAAAATGCAACAAAATAATAGTAGGATCTGTATATGTATGCAATGTAAAGCCGAAGCCTGAAGAAGCAATGTGTGAAAATGCAACAAAATAATAGTAGGAGCTGTATATGTATGCAATGTAAAGCCCAAGCCTGAAGAAGCAATGTGTGAAAATGCAACAAAATAATAGTAGGAGCTGTATATGTATGCAATGTAAAGCCCGAAGCCTGAAGAAGCAATGTGTGAAAATGCAACAAAATAATAGTAGGAGCTGTATATGTATGCAATGTAAAGCCCGAAGCCTGAAGAAGCAATGTGTGAAAATGCAACAAAATAATAGTAGGAGCTGTATATGTATGCAATGTAAAGCCGAAGCCTGAAGAAGCAATGTGTGAAAATGCAACAAAATAATAGTAGGAGCTGTATATGTATGCAATGTAAAGCCCAAAGCCTGAAGAAGCAATGTGTGAAAATGCAACAAAATAATAGTAGGAGCTGTATATGTATGCAATGTAAAGCCCAAGCCTGAAGAAGCAATGTGTGAAAATGCAACAAAATAATAGTAGGAGCTGTATATGTATGCAATGTAAAGCCCAAGCCTGAAGAAGCAATGTGTGAAAATGCAACAAAATAATAGTAGGAGCTGTATATGTATGCAATGTAAAGCCCAAGCCTGAAGAAGCACTGTGTGAAAATGCAACAAAATAATAGTAGGAGCTGTATATGTATGCAATGTAAAGCCCAAAGCCTGAAGAAGCAATGTGTGAAAATGCAACAAAATAATAGTAGGAGCTGTATATGTATGCAATGTAAAGCCCGAAGCCTGAAGAAGCAATGTGTGAAAATGCAACAAAATAATAGTAGGAGCTGTATATGTATGCAATGTAAAGCCCAAGCCTGAAGAAGCAATGTGTGAAAATGCAACAAAATAATAGTAGGAGCTGTATATGTATGCAATGTAAAGCCCAAGCCTGAAGAAGCAATGTGTGAAAATGCAACAAAATAATAGTAGGAGCTGTATATGTATGCAATGTAAAGCCCAAGCCTGAAGAAGCAATGTGTGAAAATGCAACAAAATAACAGTAGGAGCAATATATGAATGCAATGTAAAACCCCATGCCTGAAGAAGCAATGTGTGAAAATGCAACAAATTAATAGTAGGAGCTGTATATGTATGCAATGTAAAGCCAAGCCTGAAGAAGCAATGTGTGAAAATGCAACAAAATAATAGTAGGAGCTGTATATGTATGCAATGTAAAGCCCAAGCCTGAAGAAGCAATGTGTGAAAATGCAACAAAATAATAGTAGGAGCTGTATATGTATGCAATGTAAAGCCCGAAGCCTGAAGAAGCAATGTGTGAAAATGCGACAAAATAATAGTAGGAGCTGTATATGTATGCAATGTAAAGCCCGAAGCCTGAAGAAGCAATGTGTGAAAATGCAACAAAATAATAGTAGGAGCTGTATATGTATGCAATGTAAAGCCCGAAGCCTGAAGAAGCAATGTGTGAAAATGCAACAAAATAATAGTAGGAGCTGTATATGTATGCAATGTAAAGCCCAAAGCCTGAAGAAGCAATGTGTGAAAATGCAACAAAATAATAGTAGGAGCTGTATATGTATGCAATGTAAAGCCCAAGCCTGAAGAAGCAATGTGTGAAAATGCAACAAAATAATAGTAGGAGCTGTATATGTATGCAATGTAAAGCCCGAAGCCTGAAGAAGCAATGTGTGAAAATGCAACAAAATAATAGTAGGAGCTGTATATGTATGCAATGTAAAGCCCGAAGCCTGAAGAAGCAATGTGTGAAAATGCAACAAAATAATAGTAGGAGCTGTATATGTATGCAATGTAAAGCCCAAGCCTGAAGAAGCAATGTGTGAAAATGCAACAAAATAATAGTAGGAGCTGTATATGTATGCAATGTAAAGCAAGCCTGAAGAAGCAATGTGTGAAAATGCAACAAAATAATAGTAGGAGCTGTATATGTATGCAATGTAAAGCCAAGCCTGAAGAAGCAATGTGTGAAAATGCAACAAAATAATAGTAGGAGCTGTATATGTATGCAATGTAAAGCCCAAGCCTGAAGAAGCAATGTGTGAAAATGCAACAAAATAATAGTAGGAGCTGTATATGTATGCAATGTAAAGCCCAAGCCTGAAGAAGCAATGTGTGAAAATGCAACAAAATAATAGTAGGAGCTGTATATGTATGCAATGTAAAGCCCGAAGCCTGAAGAAGCAATGTGTGAAAATGCAACAAAATAATAGTAGGAGCTGTATATGTATGCAATGTAAAGCCCGAAGCCTGAAGAAGCAATGTGTGAAAATGCAACAAAATAATAGTAGGAGCTGTATATGTATGCAATGTAAAGCCCGAAGCCTGAAGAAGCAATGTGTGAAAATGCAACAAAATAATAGTAGGAGCTGTATATGTATGCAATGTAAAGCCGAAGCCTGAAGAAGCAATGTGTGAAAATGCAACAAAATAATAGTAGGAGCTGTATATGTATGCAATGTAAAGCCCAAGCCTGAAGAAGCACTGTGTGAAAATGCAACAAAATAATAGTAGGAGCTGTATATGTATGCAATGTAAAGCCCAAGCCTGAAGAAGCAATGTGTGAAAATGCAACAAAATAATAGTAGGAGCTGTATATGTATGCAATGTAAAGCCCAAGCCTGAAGAAGCAATGTGTGAAAATGCAACAAAATAATAGTAGGAGCTGTATATGTATGCAATGTAAAGCCCAAGCCTGAAGAAGCAATGTGTGAAAATGCAACAAAATAATAGTAGGAGCTGTATATGTATGCAATGTAAAGCCCAAGCCTGAAGAAGCAATGTGTGAAAATGCAACAAAATAATAGTAGGAGCTGTATATGTATGCAATGTAAAGCCCAAGCCTGAAGAAGCAATGTGTGAAAATGCAACAAAATAATAGTAGGAGCTGTATATGTATGCAATGTAAAGCCCGAAGCCTGAAGAAACAATGTGTGAAAATGCAACAAAATAATAGTAGGAGCTGTATATGTATGCAATGTAAAGCCCAAGCCTGAAGAAGCAATGTGTGAAAATGCAACAAAATAATAGTAGGAGCTGTATATGTATGCAATGTAAAGCCCAAGCCTGAAGAAGCAATGTGTGAAAATGCAACAAAATAATAGTAGGAGCTGTATATGTATGCAATGTAAAGCCCAAGCCTGAAGAAGCAATGTGTGAAAATGCAACAAAATAATAGTAGGAGCTGTATATGTATGCAATGTAAAGCCCA
Source organism: Protopterus annectens (assembly GCF_019279795.1). NCBI lineage: Eukaryota > Metazoa > Chordata > Ceratodontiformes > Protopteridae > Protopterus > Protopterus annectens. Next base: position 1,095,216,712 of record NC_056737.1, read on the forward strand.
AGCCTGAAGAAGCAATGTGTGAAAATGCAACAAAATAATAGTAGGAGCTGTATATGTATGCAATGTAAAGCCCAAGCCTGAAGAAGCAATGTGTGAAAATGCAACAAAATAATAGTAGGAGCTGTATATGTATGCAATGTAAAGCCCAAGCCTGAAGAAGCAATGTGTGAAAATGCAACAAAATAATAGTAGGAGCTGTATATGTATGCAATGTAAAGCCCAAGCCTGAAGAAGCAATGTGTGAAAATGCAACAAAATAATAGTAGGAGCTGTATATGTATGCAATGTAAAGCCCAAGCCTGAAGAAGCAATGTGTGAAAATGCAACAAAATAATAGTAGGAGCTGTATATGTATGCAATGTAAAGCCCAAGCCTGAAGAAGCAATGTGTGAAAATGCAACAAAATAATAGTAGGAGCTGTATATGTATGCAATGTAAAGCCCAAGCCTGAAGAAGCAATGTGTGAAAATGCAACAAAATAATAGTAGGAGCTGTATATGTATGCAATGTAAAGCCCGAAGCCTGAAGAAGCAATGTGTGAAAATGCAACAAAATAATAGTAGGAGCTGTATATGTATGCAATGTAAAGCCCGAAGCCTGAAGAAGCACTGTGTGAAAATGCAACAAAATAATAGTAGGAGCTGTATATGTATGCAATGTAAAGCCTGAAGCCTGAAGAAGCACTGTGTGAAAATGCAACAAAATAATAGTAGGAGCTGTATATGTATGCAATGTAAAGCCCGAAGCCTGAAGAAGCAATGTGTGAAAATGCATTTGCTGTTTATTAAAGTTCAACAGAGTATGATGTCTTGAAGCTGATTTTTTTTTATTTTCCCACATTTATTGCAACACTTTGTGCATAATGGCTAAGTTGGCTAATACAAAAGTCCAATGTACTCAGTATTTCTTTGTTGCTAAGAATGCTTCCAAATTGACTTTTTTTTTTTTTTTTTTTTGCTATAACCATATTTTCCTTGCTGGTGATTCAGAAAGGCTTCTCTAAAGTCCAACTGTGCATCACATTTGTCCATTTGTAACTGTACTGCATGCAGAAGTTCTCAAAGAAAAATACATTCCCTGATCATTATAAACTACTGAGCTTTCTTTGCCATGCAGTACCATTACTTGTTTTTGGCGATTCACATTGTTATAGGTCAGAAACATATGACAAAGCTGGTGTGTCATGTGATTTTTTTTGACTAGCATGTGTCATAGCTCTGAGGCATGTCCAACATATAACATTTTTCAAACCAATTCAGCACAGGTAGGGTGTTGTCAAGTAAGACTGTTTTCAGTTCTTTAACTGCTGCAAGTATATTTAAATGTGTCAGGAAGGTAAGTGCAGATATTTGCTTGATTCTTAGTTGTACATTAAGGCGCTGACCATATAGCTTCACCAGGACATGTCTTTGTCTTACATCTGTATTGAGTAGGACAGGTAGAGCCAACATCCATTTGTTGTTGCTCCAGTGAATACAGTACTCGCTGACTTTGTGGCTTCTTTTTTCATTTCAGACATTGAAAATTAATATTCATTCTGATATTCTTCGTGTTTAACTGTTGCAGTCATCACATTTGGGTTATCCCGGCCAGGGTAGCCCTTGGCCGGCCCGATTACCAGAGGCTTAGTATTTCTGCGTCGGTTGCTGTCGCTTCAGGACTGACGTCAGGTCATCAGTAGTATAAAGTAAGGGAGCCGACACCATTACATCAGTCTTTCTTGCCGAGGAGCCCAAAGCAGAAGCAGTTCACATGAGTGCCGGTCGGCCGCTACCTGAGTTCGTCTTCCGAATTGAAGCTGAAGTCTTCTAAAGCTAAGTAACCTGTTGGGGATCCTTTTTTTTTTGCTCTAACTGATGTCAGAAAAAGTAAACAATTGTCTTGCTTGTGGAAAGCAAATACCACACCGGGACTTCTATTCTTGCTGCATCACTTGCTTAGTCCCAGACCACAACGTCCCTCGCTGTCACTTTTGGGCTTTGTTTAACGCCAGAACTATACATCGTCAGGCCCTTATTGTAGCTAGATACTTTCGCTTACAGTCCTCGAATTCCGATATGGCTTTGGTAAGCCATCCGACAGCAGATCTTCCGAAAAAACATAAGGATAAAGACAGAGACAGACCGCACAGGTCCAAGCCTACAGACAATGCTTCCGTTAAGCTAGTCGTTAGTTCTCCGGTCCTCAGTGAGGTGCTTTTGCAGCCCCTGATGCCCGCATCTGGTGGATTCGCAGGCCTCTACCGAGACCCTTTCGGAGTCTGGTATGCCGCAAAACTCTTCATCAACTAAGGATCCTGCGATTGTCTTTACCTTGGATGGGTCCGGAGCCGCTGAGCAGGCACTGGCTTCTGAGGAAGTACTTCGCACTACCGATTCTCAACAAAAAACTACGACTTCTTTCGCATCTACCATTTTTTTGAAAACTACTGAGTTTTTAAGGCCTAGGGTTCGAACCACACCTAAGAAACCGACGACCCAGTCTCAGGCACCTGCTTCCTTGCATCAGTCTCAAATGCTTAAAATGATGGAAGATCTCATAATGCTGATCAGGGGAAGCCAAGCTACCCCTTCCAAAAGGAAAAGAGATCTCTCCCCAGTAGTTTTATCTGAACAGGAGTCTGATGACTCTGATGCATCTGAATATGAAGACATACAACCCCTCTCTACTTATGAGGATTCTGATGCAGAGGAATCCATTCCTTCAGCTTCCCCACCTGAGGACTTTTCCTTTGGGGAAACACTTCATACCTTAAGGGCGCATTTCCAATGGGAATGTCAGGACTACCCTCAGTCTAAAAATAGACTCAGAGAATTCTTAGATCTTCCACAGCTCAGACACCTGGCCATTCCCCTATTCCTGGATGTTGTGGATGATGTTTTCCTGGAATCCAGTTTGTCTCCTGACACCCTTCCTTCTGTTCCCAGAAAACCTGACAGGTATTACAGAGTTCCTGACTCACACAAATATCTTTTCAAAAATCCTACTGCTGACCCTGATGTAATTTCTCAAGGGCCTAAAGGAATTAAAGCAATGTCTGCTAAGAATCCCACCCCTTCAAATAGGGATTACCGAGCACTAGACAGATGGGGTAAAAAAGTATACACCTCTGCTACTCTTGCTATCAGAGCACTAAATTGTCAGTTCCATATGATAACATTTCAGCAACATACCATGGAACTCCTCAAACAAAAAGTGTCTTCCTTTCCTGCTTGTGCAGAATCTAAAGAGTTACAAGAGTTAATGCATTCTGCAAGTCAAGTAACTAATCACACCTTACACTGTGGTTTTGATGCCCTGGAAGCTTCTTGCAGGGCAGCAGTCACAGGTTCTGTTCTTAGAAGGTATGTTTGGCTTAAGGAACAGCCCTTGCCAGACCATGTCAAATCTAAATTAATGGATGCACCCTTGCACAAAGGCAACCTATTTGGCACCAAGGCAGAGGAGGTCTTAAAAAATCTGGAAGAAAAAGCTAAATCTATGCAGACAGTTAAGGATTTCCTACAGGTCCAGCCACCCAGGTTCAGCAGGCATTGCCCCTCCAAGCACTGGTCCTTTCCTGCCCCCACCAGGTCAGTTCAACCCTGACCCTGGGGAAGCAGACCCCCCCAGACAACAGCCACAGGGAATGCAGAGATCAAAGAAGTGGAGTTCCTCCACTTCAAAACTAGGGAGTTCTAAACCACCTCCTCATGATAAGAACTCACAATGACTCTCCTCCCCCACCCCCTTCCTCTGCCCACCTGCACTTGCCCCTAGGAGGAAGGCTCTTCTTCCACGGAAGCACCTGGGCCACCATTACCAACGACCGTTGGGTCCTCAACATATTGTCCCAGGGATATAAATTTTCTTTCCACACTCTTCCAACCCCAAAAGGGTTCCCAGATCTACCACCAAACCAGTGGGTAGAGGCAAAAAAGCAAGTCCTTTCCCTGTTCTGTATGAGGGCAATAGAGCATGTTCCTGCAGAACAGATAGGCCAAGGTTTCTACTCCAGACTTTTTCTGGTAAGCAGAAAAGAGGGCACCTGGCGCCCCATCTTCAATCTATCAATTCTAAACAACTTCCTGGTGACACTAAAATTCAAAATGCTCACCCTCCAACAACGCCTACCCATGCTGTCCAAGAATGCTTGGCTAGCCACCCTAGACCTAACAGAGGCCTACCTCCACATTCCTATCAGGGAATCATGCAGGAAATATCTACGTTTCAGGGCAGGATCTCTGCACTTTCAGTTCTCTTCGCTTCCCTTTGGCTTATCTACTGCTACCAGAGTTTTCACAAAATGTCTGGCTCCCACCATTGCCTTTTGCAGACAAAGGAATATCCAAATTTACCCCATACTTAGACGACTGCCTGATTCAGGCAGACAGTCAGGAAAAGCTGCTCAAGCACCTGCCCTTTGTAAAGTCCCTACTGACCTCCCTAGGGTACACTATCAACAAAAAGGAATCCAAACTAGTACCCACCCAAAGGATTATATTCCTGGGAGCAAGCCTGGACACAGCATCCCAGTTGGCTTTCCTTACTCCAGAAAAGCAATTTTACCTGACAGCCTACTTCTCTCAACTAGCCACCAGACCCCAGTTATGTGCAAAGAAAATCCTGCAAGCTCTGGGGTTCATGGCATCTTGCATTCTACTCATTCCATATGCCAGACTGCTTATGAGGAAACTACAGTGGTACCTAAAAAGCCTTTGGTGTCAACACTATCAAGACCTGGAAACTCTTATACCAATGATACCTTGCCTAAGGAAAGACTTTCTTTGGTGGGCAGCAGCATGCTCCCACAACAAGGGACTACCCTTCTCACCACCCCCTGCCACCCAGACCCTCACCACAGATGCATCAGACTGTACCTGGGGTGCTCACCTGGATAGCAAGTGCATACAGGGCCAAAGAAACCCACAGCAAATCCATCTGCACATCAACCAAAAAGAGATATTAGCTGTCCAGAACGCATTGACAGCTTTCAGGCCCCTTCTCTTCCCAGGGACTGTCCTGATCAAAACAGACAACACCACTGTGATGTGGTATATCAACAAGCAGGGAGGGACTCACTCCTACCCTCTATGCAGGTTGGCCATGAACCTTTGGCACACAGCCTCTGCCACGCAACTCCACCTGTCAGCACAATTCCTAAAAGGCTCTCTAAACTCTCTGGCAGACCACTTAAGCAGAAATCTTCTGGACCCACACAAGTGGCACTAGACCAAAAAACCTTCACCCTAATAACTCAGAAATGGGGCACCCCGAAGGTCGACCTCTTTGCCTCCCACACAAGCCATCAGCTCAGCAAGTTCTGCACCAGGGGGCATCACTGCATGGCTTGAAAAGTGGAAAAGTGGATGCCCTATCCTTCCCCTGGGTCAATCTCTCAGTCTATGCATTTCCCCCACTACCTCTCATCACCAGAGTACTGCTCAAAATAAGGGAGGAAAAACCAAGGACAATTCTGATTGCTCCAGACTGGCATGGCCAGCAATGGTACCCACTGCTGCACAGCCTGTCCCCACTGCCACCATGGCATCTCCCCCAGACCCCAACCCTCCTGACCCAGAGGGAAGGAGAATTCATGCATCCCCAATTGCAGACCCTCAATTTGGCAGCCTGGCTTATTCCCTCACCTCAGATCAATCTGCCAACCTCAGTAAACAGGTTCTAGATGTTATATGTGAGGCCAGATGCCCTAGCACTAGAAAGTCTTATGCTGACAAATGGAAAAGGTTCCGCACCTGGATTCTGGCTAAGGGAGCCGATACAGCACAGCCCTCCCTATCTCTCATCCTGGATTACCTAGCTGACATCCTACACAGTGGTCTCTCTTTTTCCTCTAGTAAAATTCATGCCTCTGCTATCTCTGCTCATTTCCACATTGAGCACCCCCTTTCCTCACACCCTGTGATCAAACAGTTCCTAAGAGAGGCTAGCAACTTGAGGTTACTCAAAAGAGCACCTACCCCAGCTCGGGACCTAAACTTTGTGTTGGAAAAGCTCACCCTGCCTCCCTTTGAACCAGCATCTTCAGCAGAGTTAAAATTTCTCTCCTGGAAGACAGCTTTTCTTTTGGCTATCACTTCAGCCAGAAGAGTCTCCAAGCTACAAGCACTCATGGCTGTAGAACCCTTATGCTGAGAGGGTCTCCATCAGGACTAACCCATCCTTCATGCCCAAGGTAATGTCCAGTGTGGCTCTCAACCAATCCATTCATTTGCCCACTTTTTTCCCTAACCCACAAAACAAGGGGGAAAGGATCCTGCACTCTCTAGATGTGCACAGACAGCTCAGATTCTGTCTAGACAAGACTAAATCATTGAGAAAGACTGATCAATTACTGTTCAGCTTTGTGGCAGGGGCAGAGGGCAAAGCCATCTCCAAACAAACCATTTCCAAATGGATAGCACACTGCATCCATTTCTGTTACAAGCAACATGGAAAACCTCCCCGTAAAGGGGTCAGAACTCATTCTACCAGAGCAGCCTCCAGTTCTGCAGCTTTCCACAGAGGAGTCCCCACCAGGGACATCCTGAAGGCTGCCACCTGGATATCTGTTCACACTTTCACCAAGCATTACCACCTGCCCTGCCTGTCTTCTCCAAATCCAGGGCTGGCTTTGCCACTGCAGTCTTGCATGGCATCCTAGCCAGCCCCTAGTCTCCTTTACTGCCTCCACCCTTTTCTTCAGCTTTGGGAATCAACCCAAATGTGACGAATGCAACAGTGAAACATGAAGAACATAGTACAGTTGTGTACACTTACCATAAATGTAGATGTTCGAGTGCATTCACTGTTGCAGTCCTGGTTTCCCTCCCTCCATCCCCCTCATCTTTCTCTCTCTCTCTCTCTCCTTACAGGTAACTTTTTGGTATTTACTTTCTGCTGGTGGGGTTCTTCCACCATATCCTGGCTCCCACTTGGGGGCTTCTGACAGTTAGGGCAAGAAAAACTGATGTAATGGCGTTGGCTACCTTACTTTATACTACTGACGACCTGACGTCAGTTCTGAAGTGACAGTAGCCGACGCAGAAATACTAAGCCTCTGGTATTCGGGCCAGTCGAGGGCTACCCTGGCAGGGATAACCCAAATGTGATGACTGCAACAGTGAATACACTCGAACATCTACAATTATGGTCAGTGTACACAACTGTACTTTTCCTGTTCCTCAGCACCCCCCATGAGAACGTCCAATAAAGTATTATATGCAGACAGTCAAGATGAGCTCATCAAAGAGTAGATTAGAGGTGTAAGCCTGGTTTTGGACCCACCCCACCAGGGTGTGCATTATATAGGAGTGTTTGCATATTAGTGACTTGGTGGAGAATTCTCATCAGGTATTCATAGCTGTAAAAAAATCAAGTCCTTAATGTTTCTTACTGTTAGTAGAATGACTGTCACATCACTGTCCTGAACTGAAGCTTTTCAGTGTGAAGGAATAGTGTCGTAGTGAAAGCTGGTCTGTAATGATCTGGGACACTGAAAACACAATCTGCTTCACTTCAAGTAATACCTTTCTTCTACCCCCTCCATTTTGCTATGGGGAGTACTTGGGTGGCTTCCTGGACAGTTTGACAGCTTTTGTGCTTTTTTTCATGTCTTCACTTTTTCATCATCTTTAGCTGTTGCAACAAAAGGAGTGTGCATCTTTTGCAAAGATAACAAAACTGCATTATTTTGCATTGAGCTTGCATCTGTGGTCTTTTTAGCAGGTGTTGGTAAGTCTGTGGTCTTTGTAGCAGGTGTTGGTAAGTATGTGGTCTTTGTAGCAGGTGTTGGTAAGTCTGTTGTCTTTGTAGCAGGTGTTGGTAAATCTGTGGTCTTTGTAGCAGGTGTTGGTAAGTCTGTGGTCTTTGTAGCAGGTGTTGGTAAGTCTGTGGTCTTTGTAGCAGGTGTTGGTAAGTCTGTGGGCTTTGTAGCAGGTGTTGGTGTGCTCCTGGCCCTCTTGCAAAATACGGGTATCAGGTAAGGTGTTAAATGTCAGCACCAAGTTTGCAGTCTACAACAAACTTTTTTAGCCTTCTAATGATGAGAAGAGGACCCAGTACTGATCTCCTTGAGGCACCACTGGTGTGTTAAGTTTATTTGAGGACTGTTTGCTGCCATTCCTGACTATGTGGAGTCTGCCTGTGAGGCAATTAGCTATCCGGAAAGTTACATAGGTATTAATACTTAAGCAGTTAAGATTATCAGTTATACCAGGGTATGGGACTGGGTATGTTGTAGGGCTACCATTGTGAAGCAGAACCATTATTACCATTCTGTAAGATTGTGGAATGTATCTAGTGGGGAGGCTGGGATTAAATAGGTTTACAAATAAGTCAGTGAAACTGTTAAATGGTGACTAGCAAACAGCCTGGTACATTGTGAGGAGCCCTACAGCTAGCATTTTTTGGTTGCAGAGCGTGATTAGGACCTGATCTGTGACTTATCAGAAGGGGAGAGATTGAGCAGCAAGAGGGGAAAGCAGGAAGGGGAGAGTTGGGGAGGAACTGGAACTAAATTTATTGACAAATATATTTGTGATGTCTTCTGAGTTGTAGAATGTGGTACCATTAGAGATCAGTTCTAAGCAAAACTGGGTATAACTTTCAAGCTTCTTGATGTAGTTATACAAAGATAATCATCTTTGAAAGGTGACAAAATGCAGTTCACACTAACCATTTCAACATTTGATCTTATGCATGAGTTGTTTGTAATCATTTTAGAGATCACAACTAGAGTGAGGGATTAGGGTTTTTTCCTTTGTGTTAGTCTCTGTCATTTATTGCTGAATTTATTGATGCTGGTATTCCATCATAGGGGTATATTGTTAAATTTACAGTCATGCTTTATGATGGATGGGGCACAGACTTGATGCAGAAGTCTAGAGGTGAGTAAAAATCAGTGGTATCATCTGCTACTTTTGTTAGAGGGTCTCCAGGAGGGGGAGAGCTTTTAAGTTTTCGTAGGTTATCGGCATTTACTAGGATGCTATCTTTATGAGAAATCTCTGAATGTTGTTGGGTTGGATGGAATCTTAGGCTGATTCTTAGGGAACATATAATGATTGTGTAGTCTAACTTAATCATGGAGGGGAGACATTGAGGATGGATCATGTAGACGGTATGTTAAAACAACAGAGTTGAAGAGATACAGATGTCTAGTAAACAAGGGCGCTATTTACTTAAAGGAGCTGGTATTGATAAAGATAAAGAATGACTGTGTGTATTTATTGCTGGTGTTGCACGTCTGCCACTTTTGTGAATGAGTAGTTGAAATCATATAGAAATATTGAATTGGGTTCAATACTTAAGAAGTTTCATTCACCGAGTTAAGCATTGTGCACAGCTGGAGACACAAAGGGGGGTCTCTAGTTGGAGATTATATTGTAAATGGTCTTGTAATTGATACTGGACTGCCTAGAAGTTCAAGGTGATTTTCTTGCTGAATTTGCCATGATATAATACAATTGTTGATTAATACAGATTCACCTCAACCTTACCTAGAGGGCTGAACAAATGATATGTGCAATTACCAGCTAAGGAAGTAGTGTTATCACTACACTGGAACCATGCTTTAGGAACTATACAGGTGTATGTGCTGTCCTGGATGTGAAAGACCTCAACATCAGGCATTTTCTTTTTTAGACTTGTAGCATTCTAGTTTAGATTTCAACCTTTGACAAGCACCGAGTTGATATAGTTCTGATCTGAATTTGCTAAGCTGATAATGACTGGTTGTAGTTAACACAACTGGTTCACCATCATTCACTATCAAGAGATCTATAATAAGACATCTCTATTTCAGACTGAGTCCATTTACTCTATGGAATGGACTACCATTTTGCATTAAATTAGGGAGTTCTACACCCCACTATATCACAGGTTCGTGAATCGCAACTGAATGATCACAGCTTACTGAATCATATTCTTGTGAAAATGGACTACAGCCTGTAAATTCAGTGCAATGCATAAGAAACATCTGTATTTTTGTCATGGTAGGGGTGGGTTGTATGCATCCCTTATCTAGGTGGGTGGTGCATGTTCTACAGACACCAACTTAAATATTCTAATTCCAGTCTTGTACCTTGGAGTAAAGGGAATAATTTATTTTATTTTATTTATTTGAATATGTTAACGTGCACATAGCACTGATCACAGATGGCCAGTTCCTGTCACAGCCTGGGGAAAAGTATGACAGCAATGCAGACAGAGAAAAAAATGCAATACAATATGTACAGTAAGGTTACAGTAATGCAACAATAAGGTAAGTATACTTAAGCACCCGGTATGAGAAATTCTTTACATTATACAGTTGAAAGAAATTGAATTCAGCTTATGCAGTATGGAGATGTTGTATATAACATGTACAAGAGAGTCAAATGACAAAGCGATACAGTTAGAGGGATACAGAGAGTAAGAAAGTTAACAGACAGTGAGAGAATAAGGTCTGCTTAGATAATATGGCCAGGGTCATACATTGTCATTTTTTCAGAAGATGGGTTTTCAGACTTTCTTTCTTTCTTTCTTTTTTGAAATAGGATGGAATAAATTCAGAGTTTGGGCTGTCAAGTTGACTTTCTTCTTGCCTAGACGAAAGTCATCTGTGAGAATACAAAGTGCTATTATCGTGCTGTGTCCTGACCAAAAGTCACGCTGTTCATGAGAAGGAGGATTGCACTTGCTGAAGTATTCTAATAGTTTGTGAGTGTCTCTAGAATTTTTCCTAGGGTGGGAGAATGGAAATTGGATGATACGTGATGATTTGGTAGGTTTGTTTTGTTTTGGAAGTAAGTTTACTATGGCATTTTTCCAGATTGAGGGCATAATATTTTGGATTTGGTGCACATATAAAATCCATGCAGTAGTACATGCACTGGGGATGTATGCTGTCTGATCCTGGGTGGGAGGGGGGCTGTCTGTTATTAGTTCAAGCAGTGGTTCAGTATTGTTGCTTTTGATGTGTTTAAAGCAGAACAGCAGAATGTAGGGAGGATGTTTGGGGTCTGGTACTGCTAGATACTGATGGAGGATTGCTAAATTCAGTGAGAAAATCAGATGGTGCAAACGTTGGTGTGGTATTTTATTGGGCTGACGATGTTGATCTGCCTGTTAGTTGATTGAATTATTTCCAAGTTAGCTTTTCAGGTGGGCCAAGCTTTGTCGCTCAGTTTTAAAAGTGAATTTAATTTAGTGAAAAGGCAATTTCTATTGATTTATATAAAGAAATTAGGGGGAAGCATGTGTTATAGTTTTTTTTAAGTGCTAGTAAATGATTCTGCTGTTTGATTTGTGTCGATGGAATTTAAAACTGATGACCAGCCTTGGGTGCTGAGGATTGCCTTAAATTTTGTATCAGAACAAAATATTTCCTTTACCTTGTCAGTGTGAAACCTCATAGTTAGAATATCTAAGTGCAGGAACATGGAGGGGTCCAGTCTTCTACATGAGGGGATCAGATGAGCGAGGCTACTGCTAAAACTCAGATGTTTTAGGTAATTTTTCCGTGATCTGTTTACAGGAAATCATCATTCTTTAAGGGGGCAGCAGAGTGCTGTAGGAACTACTGTCGTTACCTCACAACACTTTGCTCTCCCATTCATGTCCGGACTGGGGTGACTTATATGTGGAGTCTGCATGCCCCCCCGCGTCTGCATGGATATTCACTAAGTGCCCAGGATTCCACTCAAATCTCAAAAATGATCTGACGGTGAATAGGCATTTCTCTAAATTGCCTGTGAGTGTGCATTCTGAGTGTGAGTAAATATGTGTGTGTGAGCATCCTATGGGGCAGCATCTTAATCAGAATTAAGTAAATGAGTGCTGGAGTAGGCTGTGGCTTCTCATGACCCTGAAGTTGATTAATTTGGTCATCAGGGAATGCAGGAATGAACGAGTCAGTAAGCGGTATTGATATGGTAAAGGTTACAACTTACTTAACTTCACTTTCTTTATACATCTTCTGATAAAGGTCACTGTAACAGCAGACCAGGCAGGGTAGACCAAACCTTCCTTTCTCCAGCCACAGATTCAGGCTAGACCTAATTGGATCCTCTAAAACTTTTCAGGCCATCTGAGAGAGAACTTCCCAGTTGTGTCCTGGATTTGCCAATATTGCCTACTCCAGTGTGAGCTGCACAGGGGGCATCCTTATAAAATGCCCAAACCACTTTAGTTGGCTCCTGTTAATCTGAAAGAGCAGTGGTCGTGATCCAAGGAACACCTGGCTCACCAGATTCTGTACACTGACACAGAGAGAATGCCCAGTGAGCCTGAAAAGAAGCTTAATTTCTGTCACATGAGACTGAGTATTAAACTATCACAACTAAATTTGCCTGTCTACAAATTTACACAAGGAAGCTGTATGTACTGTGGGAATGTATAGCCTCTACATTTAATTTGCCAGCATTTGAAAATTGGGCACAATCTACAGCTCTGGATGTATGACTTTCTCTTACAGATAAAAGTCTGGGGAGAGCTTGACTAAATGTATTTATTTATCCTTTGTTGACCAGGTTAGTCTCACTAGGCTAGTGATGTATTTTCAGTGGAAACCCAAGGTGATATATATATATATATATATATATATATATATATATATATATATATATATATATATTACAAGGGGAAATTTGTCCAAGGTATCGGGGAACTTTTGCTTTTCTTTTTGATAGGTGCTATGAGACCTTTTACATCCACCTGAGCTACCACCAACAAAGGCAGATGGGGCCTCGGGTTAATGTCTCATGTGAAAGATGGCACAATCAAGAGCACAGCACCCTGGTTATACTGCACTGCAGTGTCAGTACTGGAAATTAATCCACACACCTGGGGTGGGAGTAGAACTGATCTACCAGTACCAAAGTGTGCTACCTGTGTGACAGACAATGACCAGATGAGTCCCTGACTAGATGCAGATTACTATATAGTGAATATTCTGCCCTGAATTTAACTAGTTAAGGATTTATTCCTGCAGATGTTCTGTCTCTGTGGTGATTGTCTTCAGTGATGTCTTTTACCCAGGAGATGCACAGGAGCGGTAAATGGAAGTAAACACCTCCATCTCTGACTACCACATCAGCATGATAGGAAACCGTTTTACTTTCTCAGCTACTCTATTGCTTTTTCTAAACAAAAGGTAGTTGCTTTGTTCCTTCTTCCATGGAAAAGTTTTTCTAGAGTTTGCTAAGCTGAGAATCGTACGTTATATATGTGCTGTGACAAGCAAGGTACTCCCCCATTTCTGTAATTCTAGGAGTTGTGTATCACAGGTGTCCAAGTACTGAAACTGGCAGCTGCTGCTGCTTACCTTGATCATCCTACATCCCAGGCTGAGGCGTGAAAGTGCATCATCCATCTTCTAGTAAGGAAGTTGCCACATACGTAGAGGAAAGTTTGCACTGAGCTACCAGGTCATGTACAGTGAAGAGCTGTTGTTTTAATCTTTGTCGTTATTTTGCAGACTTCCATATATTTTGTATGGAGCACCACCAGTGCATTTGATGACCATGTTGTCACTACTACAGTAAGGTCTATATGTTTCTGATTTTTGCTCTAGCTTGTAAGACCTAATGTGAAGAAGATATTCTGAGGTGGATATTATCTAGCTGGTTGTGAGGAAAAATCCTGAAACCTGTATAGCATATCAGAAATGGAAGGAGGTTGGTGTGCTCTGGATGGACAACATGTTAAATAGCTAATTGTAGTTCAATACTCAGACTGAAATTAGTAGGCATTTGCTGCAGAGCACATAAACCATTCCTCTTTGATTACTTTACCTAGTTATTCATACAGAATAATTTTAAGTTTCAGCCTGAATAAATAATAAAATTTAAAGCTTATAATAGTAATGTATACTGCAATGCTGCTTAAGCTCCCTGCATGTGACAACATGAGTGTTAGAAAACCTGCAATTAAGGTTTCATCATTGTGTCAGCTTGCATGGAGTAATTAGTTAACACGTTGTCAGACAGCCTAATTATTCTGTACACCTTAATCCTTGTTCCTAAAAAAAATTAGGAAACAATTTGCTTGTTCTTAGCTTAAAAAAAGTGAATCGTGCTATTTGTTGGGAATACTTATTTAAATGTATTTCTCATTTGTGAAAGGAACATGCAGTAAACAAACGAATGCACAGTTTCAAGTTTGGCATGGGCATTTGCATGATATAGGCAAGAAGAAACATGCAACTCTGGTCTGTAAATAGATGAGAATGATAAAGACGAAATAAGATATGAACAGAAGCGGGACATGTCAACACAAAAATATGGTTGTGTATATGTGTGTGATGAGATTAATGCAAAGAACAGGTACAGCGTATGATTTTATGAATGCATGTATGTATGCAAGGTGGTTTGCCAGGTAATAGTTAACTCAAGATATATTGTGCGCACATTGCAGGAGTTTTATGGATGTTTAATGCTCAAGGCGTATGGCTAAATATTCTGCTGCAGCTAAGAACTTCTTTAAATGACATATGGAATATCCCTGGGGAATTTATTACTATTTTGAAACAACAAACAACAGAGACAATACAAGCACAAGATAAAAAAAAAACTGTGTTGTGATTTCTTACAGACAATTATATCATTTTGTTTATTTCACCAGTATTATTTAATCATCTTAAATTACTAGGCCGATAGAAATAAGGCACTATTGTTGTGACCAGCTTACTAAAAGAAGGGAATTCATTTTTCTCTGAGCCAAAGGAATGTGAAAGGTGACAGCTGGGATTTAAACATAGATTTTTAGCTTTGCAATACAGCATTTTAATGATTAAGCCACCTTTTGCTAGTTATCCTGATGCCTGAAATGCCTTCAGATGTATTTTGCATCATGTATATGGAGAAAATGAAATATGTACTCTAAGTAGTAGAAGATTTTGCTGATGGCTGCACAGTATTGTGCATAACTGTGACATGAATAGAAGTCTGCATGTCACTGCAAAGAGCATTTAAATTATACAACCAGTTTCTTACGCACTTTTTTTCTCCATTCATGTGGACAGTCCACTGCCAGGAAGACATAAATACGCATGCATTGCATTAGATTAAACCCTCTTTTTTTCCTCATTCAGAGTTCTTTCATCTTGTTGAGAAGTCTTTACCATGCTTTATCTTTATGTTGAATATCCATTCAGCATTACTGGATACTAGATTGTCTTTCCCATCATACCTCTCGACATCTTAGACCAGGAAATCTGGATAAAGCCACAAATAAAAGTGGGACAAAGGCCCAAAAATAGGGAAAGAGTTTAAATTGCTTACGTCTTTTGGCTTTTTCCCAGTTAGGGGTCGCCACAGCGGAACTCCGGTCCGCTAATGATTGGCAGTTGATTTTTACGTACCGGCTTGCCAGGCCTGACGCACAACCTTCAACGAAGGTACGCCCATTCACGCATGTCTCCACGCAGAAGACGCTCTAGCTGAGAATCGAACCGGACAGCATAAATATTTATCTTAAAAACTTAGAAAGTTGATAGAATAACAGGTTTTGCATTAGCATGAGTTTTCTGAAGGATGTAAAGTCTGAAACTCAAATGTCTGTCATTATTTTTGAACTTCAATATTTAATGATTTACCACTAATTTGACAGAAAACCACAATTTTATGAAAAATAGACCAAAAATATGAAGCCAAAATCTAGACATTATGTGAAAATCTGTGCAGTTGAGAGGTACATTTCTCATTATTAGCTGTTAGCATTCCTCTAAGCTGTCTCTGATTTTGCATAATTTTCTCGGTTTTGTTTCATATTTTTGCCCTGTCCTTCATAAAATTTCCATTTTCAGATAAATAACTGATGATTAAAGTCAGTTAATAATTCCAGACATTACAGTTTCATACTTACTATTATTCAGAAAATGCATATTGATACAAAATCTGAGTGGATTTGAGTACTATTTAAACTATTGTCCCTGATATTGGTGCTTTGTCCCCCATTATTTTTAGTTTGGATGCAGAAGTTGAAAGATATGTCTCTCACACACAAATCATTGTAGTACAGAGAGGTCTGTATTTCTGTCTTGACCTTTATCCTTGTAGCCATTTTTCCTGCATTTTATTTGTTTCTTTATTCATCCATCTCTTGAATACTGCCATAAAAGACTGTTTATATCCATATCATAGAAATAGGAAAAAAAGATAGTGACAGACAACACAATGTATTAATCAAAATAAGTTAATCAAAGACAATAAAATGAATACTTAAGTGATGAAGCAGCATCCAAAATTAAGACCAAGATAGATATTATAATTTAAACCTGTTTGTTAACTTAAAAAGTGAGTTTCATTTAGATGAATATGTTAACATTTATTTCAAAAAGATGTTTGTCTAAAACTGTGATTGCTGCATTTTCCATCATATAAATTCACAACTATACATATTCTCAAGAAAGTCTACTCTCACTTACCACACCTGGAATTGTTCCAAAAACTTACATTTTTGCTTATTTATTATTTATTAATCAGATAAACAGACTTTGTTCACTGATGACTTGAGCCACAAGGACAAAGGTAAATGCAATATGTAGAGGGAGAATTTCACGTCTCCAATCAACCAACTTGGGAAGGTGGGAATACTCCAGTGTACATAGATAAAACCCTTGCAAACATGGGAAGAACATACAAAACCCCAAACAGGCAGTGAGTACATGTCAGGACTGAACCCCAAACCATGTTAGGAACAGATATGTACCAAGATGTTCATAAACAATCTATGCAGTAGTGTACATTCAGTGTGCATATTGTAGTGTATATCCAATCTGGACGTTAGAGTGAGTCACAGAATGGACATTAGAGTGAGTCATAGATTGGACATTAGAGTGAGTCATAGAATGGACATTAGAGTGAGTCACAGAACACAATCACTGTAAAGAAGGTTTGTGCAAATACAGTCCCATCCATAATGACTTGTTACCAGGATTGTGCACAGAGTACTGTATGTACTACCCCTGACAATCCAAGCAGAATGCCAGCTTTTATCTGCTCCTCTCCCCTCTACCTCTTCTACTGCTACAAACAACTCCTTGGGGTTCAGGGATTTGATCCATGGACCTGGAAAATTTAGCACAATGTTAGTCTGTCTAAGAACATCTAGTGAGGTAATTGGATGTAGACCATCATATTTAATTACATGATGACTGCATTCAAAAATGTCAGATGTGACATTTATACTCCTGTAGTTCTGCATAAATAAGTACTTTGACAGTGATGTTAGCAACCTTTAGCCTACGCTGAGGAGCTGCAGTAGCTGCAACTCCTAATTTCCATTTTTTGTCTCAAAAAAGGGCATTCACTACCTCTATTCACACAGCTCTCTGATGGTGTACACCAGCAACATATTCCACTCTGGCTGGCACAGTGGTGAATAATTTATATTCTTACTGTGTAGTGTAACCATTGCCTGTGGGGTCAGGGACAGTGAATGTGGCACTTTATTTTGAACAGGTTAGGGCTTTTAAGACTATCCCCCTTGCTGGTATTATTATTACAAAATTAGGAAAACTTAATGTCTACCTCTGTATCATCCAGTGTATTGCATATTGGCTGTTCCACAGATACCAGGTTGTGAAAGTTTATGTTACCCCCTCTGAATATAAGATTGTACCTAATGGGGTACCACATGGATCAGTTCTGGGACCTCTCTGAATGTAACAGTGTAACTAGTGAGGTGCCACAGCGATCAGTGCTGGGCCTTCTTTGATTGTAACATTGTAACTAATGGGGTTCACAGGGTAAGTGCTGGAAACTCACCTATATGGCATTTATTTTGGAGACATCCAGGTGAATATCCCAGAAGTGTGGTTGATCAAGTTTGCTGATGACTTCAGGCTGGGTACTGCTAGCTGCTCATCCACTGATACTAAACTGATCCAAAAAGGGCTGGAATATACATTTACCTGGTGCTGTGGAAATGTTCACAGGTTAAATGCAAAAATGTGTAGCATAGGTGTGTTTCACAAAACTCATATGTTGTAAATGGTACTCATTTTCAAACAAATATAGTCATAAGAAATCTGGGTCTTATGTGGACAGCTGTCTGTTATTCAATCATCATGTTTCCACTATAACCAGCAAATCTCTGTCCCAGTTAATTTACAAGGGAATATGTTCGAGATCTAAAGAGGTTATCCTACCACTATATTCTTTACTTATTAGCCCCCTGTTTGGTGTGTACAAATCCAAGCATGTAACTCAACTGGAAAACCCCCAAACATTTGTAACCATGCAGCTGAAGGCTTAAATCCTTGACCATCTTACTAGACTGGCACAACAATCCTCATATGCAGTAACTTTCCATCTACTCCAAAGTGACCCATGTCTCTCTTTTCAAGACATGAAACCCCCGGTCCTATCTGACTTGATGTTAATTTACAAAACCAGAGGCTCTACAAACATTCCCAATAGGGACACAAGATGGACAGACAAATCACATAAGAATACACTCTGGGATACTTTATTAAGATGTCACTCCACTCTGCCAGGGATTTATAAATATCAACATTCTTAGGACTACAGGGAGCGAACTTCATATATTTTTATGCCTCATAAACAGCATTCCTTAGGATGCAACACACAGCTTGTGTGGCTGGGATGACTAAAGGATTTCTCTTACTTCTTCCTCAAATACTTGGTCACTTCTGGTGAAAAGGCAGATGAATTACAAGCTACCCCATAGAGGATTTCATGACCTAAAGTGTCTCTCCAAAGGGGAGAATTTCATTATCATTGTCCGATGTTCTTCGTCTTCCATTGCTGCAGTCCTGACTATTGGGTATAGTCCGCGTCCCAGTCGGCCCGAATACCAGAGAGCTGGCGTCGGTCATGGCGCTTAGACTGACGCCAGTACGTCAGGGTACTAATGCGCATGACCGACGCCATTCCTCAGTCTTTTGCCGCATGGTCCGATGCAGAAGCAATTTTGCGAGTGCAGGTTGGCGTTCTGAGATTTTCCGAAACCGGAGTTTCAGACCGAAACAGAGTTGGCTAAGTAACCCCGTTGGGGAACATTTTGGTTTTTTCTTGCCTCAGTATTTAACCGGATGTCAGAAAAAGTGAATAACTGTATTTCTTGAGGGAAACAGATACCGCATAGGGATTATCATACATTGTGTATACCTTGTTTAGGGCCTGAGCACGACGTTGTTGGTTGCCGCTCTTGTGCTAGGTTTAACAAACGCACTATTAAGAGGAGGTTAGACTGTGCCAGGTTAGTGTTTGGGAAGCGTTGCAATTATAAAATGCCGCCGGATGCTCCGCCCGCTTCCAAGAAGCGCAAGGATAAAACGGTGAAGCCTAGGGTTGAGGAACCGGCAGTCCCGGACGTCGGTTCCTTGGAAGGCTCAGTGGAGCCGGAGGTTTTGCCAGGAGTTTCCATGGAGTCCCAGGCAGAAACTATACTCTTACAGGATGTGCCTTCTCAGGAGGTAGGCCAGGCTGAGGGGGCTTCTCAAGTGACTGCTCTTCCCAAGGTAGTTAGGGCCTCTCCTTCTGCTGCCAAAACTTCTATGAGAGGTAGGCCTACTTCAGCTTCAGTGGGAGCTTCTCCTACCATTTCAGGTTCTGTGCCTAAGAAACATATGCTTAAGATGGCAGAAGATTTGATTACTATGATTAGGGGTTCTATGCCCCCGCCTGATAAGAGGCCTAGGGTGGAACCTGAGTTTGAGAGTTTTGAACAGTGTTCTGAGGCTTCAGAATCTTCTGTGGAAGATTTGCAGGAGTATCCTACCTATTCTGATTCTGATGTGGATGATTCCACTCCTACAGCGTCTCCACCTGAGGATTTTTCATTTTCAGAGACCTTGCATTCCATGAGGGAGCACTTTAAATGGGAAGGCCAGGATTACTCTGACTCCAGGAAAAGGCTTAGGGAGTTCTTGTTTTACCCCAGCATAGGCCTTTAGCTATTCCTCCTGTGTTGAATGTGGTGGAAGATGTTTTGCAGAGGCTTCCTGAATCCTGACTCTTTGCCTCCTGCTCCTGTTAAACCTGATAGGTATTATAGGGTGCCCGAAGCTCATAAATATTTGTTTAAGAGTCCTAGGGCGGACCCAGAAACTATTTCCCAGGGGCCTAAGGGTGTAAAAGCTTCTGTGGTTAAAAATCCTGTCCCCACTGATAAAGAGGCAAGGGCTTTGGATAGGTGGGGAAAGAAAGTGTATACTTCTTCCACTCTAGCCATGAGAGCTTTGAATTGTCAGTTTCACATGTTAAAATATCAGACTTACCTTCTTTCACAATTGAAATCTAAGGTGGATGCTTTGGCGGAAGGTATTGAGTGTAAAGAGTTGCTGGATTTGGTTCATGTGTCGAACAAGTGGGTAAGCATTCTTTGCAATGTGGTTTTGATGCTGTACAGGCCTCCTCGAGGGTGGCTGCTACCAGCTCTGTTCTTCGCAGGCATGCCTGGTTGAAGGATCAGAATTTAGCTGAGCATGTTAAGACAAGGATTTTGGATGCTCCTTTACAGTCTGATGTGTTGTTTGGTTCGCCTGTGGAAGCTGTTTTAAAGAAAATGGAGGACAAAGCTAAATCTATGCAAACTGTTAAAGATTTTTTGCAGGTGCAGCCACCGAAGTTTAGTAGAAATTGGCCTGCTAAGGGGTGGACATACCCTGCTTATGATTCTCAGTCTAGGGGTAGGTCTAGACGTGGTAGGGGCAGGGCTCAAAGTTCTTTTAGGCCTAGAACAGGGAGTTCACCTGCTCAGACTTCTGGTGAGGGTAGGGGTCAGTCCTTTCGTAAACAGACCCAATGACCTGTCTTTTCAGCTGCCAGCAGATTCTCGTCTGGCAGCTCCTTTGGGGGGAAGACTGTCTCTTTTCAAAGAAAATTGGGATTTAATTACTCAAGACAAATGGGTGTTGGATATCATTCACCACGGTTACAGATTTTATTTCCATACAATGCCTCCTTTCAAAGGCATGCCAGATGTTCCTCCTCTGCAAAGAAAAGAGGCTCACAAGCAAGTTTTACAGTTACTTCACATAGGGGCCATTCCGCCAGTCCCTGTGTCAGAAAGGGGCCTAGGATTTTATTCTCGCCTGTTCCTTGTACCAAAGAAGGGGAACACGTGGAGACCAATTTTGGATTTATCTCTCCTCAACACGTTTTGGACATTCCCAAGTTCAAGATGTTGACGTTACAACAGCTTTTACCTCTGCTGGGCAAAGATCACTGGATGGTAACTTTAGATCTCAAGGAAGCTTACCTTCATGTGCCTATAAGGCTAAGTTGCAGAAAGTATCTGCGGTTTCGAGTTGGAAATTCTCATTATCAGTTCTCTGCATTGCCCTTTGGCTTATCTACTGCGCCCAGAGTATTCACAAAGGTTCTGGCTCCAGTGATAGCTTACTTCAGGCTTCAAGGAATTCAAATCTATCCTTACTTGGACGACTGCCTGATTCTGGCTCAAGAAAAGGAAGACCTTCTACAGCATCTGGAATATGTTATAGCAGTGCTAAGATGCCTAGGGTATTCTGTGAACGAAATAAAGTCCAGTCTAGTACCCTCTCAAGACATGTGCTTTCTGGGTGTAAGACTGAATACAGCAGCCCAGATGGCCTTTTTAACCCCGGACAAACAAAAGAGTCTGTCACTTTACTTCCATCAACTATCTCATCAGTCCGTGCTGACTGCAAGGACAGTCCTTCAAGCATTAGGGTTCATGGCATCTTGTATTCTGGTGCTTCCCAATGCCAAACTGCATATGAGGAAGCTGCAATGGTATCTCAAGAATGTATGGACACAGCACTGCCAGGATTTGGACACTGTCATTCAAATAATACCTTGCATTCAAAAGGAATTTTTGTGGTGGGCTCAGGAATGTCACCTAAACAAGGGACTCTCTGTGACCCGGCCAGAGGCAAGTCAGATTCTAACGACAGATGCCTCGGACATTGCTTGGGGAGCTCATCTAAATGGAAAGTGGATACAAGACAAGTGGCCTGCCAGACTATAGCATCTACATATCAACATGAAGGAGATGTTAGCAGTCCAGTTTGCATTGATGGCTTTCAAGGAGTTACTTCTTCCAGGGCAGGTGTTGATTCTAACAGACAACACAACTGTCATGTGGTACATCAACAAGCAAGGGGAACACATTCTTATCCTCTATGCAGGCAAGCAATGATTTTATGGGAGACTGCGCTAAGCTTGCAACTAACTCTTCAGGCAAGGTTTCTGCCAGGAGCACAGAACTCCTTAGCAGATGTGTTAAGCAGACAAATCATGGATCCCCACGAGTGGAAACTGGATCTTCATGTATTTCAGAAACTGACAGTGTCATGGGGAACTCCAGACATAGATCTGTTCGCTTCTCCACTAAACCACCAGCTGCCAAAGTATTGCACAAAGGGTTTCCTCACACAGCTTGGAAAGTGGATGCTCTGTCTTTCAGTTGGAAAAACCTTCATGTGTATGCCTTTCCACCTCTACCGCTTCTTCCAAAGGTACTATTAAAGGTCAGACAAGACAGGCCAAGGATGATTTTGATAGCTCCAGATTGGCCTCGGCAACACTGGTACCCACTTCACGGAGTCTGGTAAAGAAGCCTCCATGGCCTTTACCTCTGATTCCTCATCTGTTATCTCAGAAGGACGGTCATCTGCTCAATGTCAAGCTTCACTCTCTTCATCTAACAGCCTGGCATATTCTGTGTTGAAACATAGCAGGCCTCAACTTCCTCAACAAGTTTTAAATGTGATTATGGAAGCTAGGAGGCCTAGTACTAGGAGAGTGTGCAGAAAAATGGAAGAGATTTTTATTTTGGAGTACAGCAAAGAATTTGGAGATTTCAGAGCCTAATTTGAGTGTGGCTCTTCAATATCTTACTGAATTATTGGACAAAGGTTTGTCCTTCTCTTCCAGAAAGATTCATGCTGCAGCAATTTCAGCTCACTATGATTGTGACCCACCTTTGTTTTCGCATCCTTTGTTCAAGCAGTTTCTTAGAGGGGCAAAGAATATAAGACGGCCACGTAGAGCTCCTACTCCTGCTTGGGATCTCAATTTTGTGTTGGAAAAACTTACTCTACAACCTTTTGAGCCTGCAGCTACTGCTGAATTGAAATATTTGTCATGGAAGACTGCTTTTCTGTTGGCTATTACTTCTGCAAGAAGGGTGTCTGAGTTGCAGGCCCTTATGGCAGTAGAGCCCTTTTGATTTTCCATAAGGACAGGGTATCATTACGCACTAATCCTTCCTTTATGCCTAAGGTGGTTTCTAGTGTGGCTTTAAACCAAACTATTCATTTGCCTACTTTTTGCAGATCCTCAAAATAAAGGGGAAAAGATTTTGCACACTTTAGATGTACACAGGCAATTGCGTTATTATCTGAGCAGGACTAAGAATTTTAGGCAGTCTCAGCAGTTACTTGTTTCTTTTGCTTTGAGTTCACAGGGCAAGCCTGTGTCAAAACAAACTATTTCTAGGTGGATTGGCTTTTGCATTGCATTTTGTTATTCCCATCATGGCAAGGAGATTCCAGCTGGGATTAGGCCTCATTCCACTAGGGCTACTGCCACTTCAACAGCATTTCTAAGGGGGGTGGCAACTAAGGATATTCTGGAAGCAGCTACTTGGAGTTCAGTGCATACTTTCTCTAGGCATTATCACCTTCCTATCTACTCTAAGTCTAGGGCTGGTTTTGCCACTGCTGTTTTGCAGGGCATGTTATCAGCTCCTACTTCCTTATAATTTGCCAGCCTCCCTTTCCTCTGCTTTGGGATTCTACCCAATAGTCAGGACTGCAGCAATGGAAGACGAAGAACATAGTACAGTTTTGTACCTACCATAAATGTAGATGTTCGAGGATTCCATTGCTGCAGTCCAATTTACCCTCCCTCCTTCCCCTCTGTGTTTAGGGGTGGTTGTGTAGGTGAGTTTACATGCTTATATATATTGTTGTATATATTGTACATGTTTTTTGGTGCAGGTTTTTTGGGACTTGTCTTTTTGGGTCTTCTGACATCTGGGGCAAGAAAAGACTGAGGAATTGACGCCGGTCATGCGATTAGTACCCTGACGCATTGACGTCAGTCTAAGGCGCCATGCCCGACGTCAGCCTAATACTCTGGTATTCGGGCCGACTGGGACGCGGACTATACCCAATAGTCAGGACTGCAGCAATGGAATCCTCGAACATCTACATTTATGGTAGGTACAAAACTGTACTTTCTGAATCAATGATTTTGATTTCCTTAGAATTTCATTATCATTGTCCGTTCTGAATCAATGATTTTGATTTCCTTAGAATTTCATTACAATTGAGAATATTATACCCCACATTCTTTGTCTGTGTCTGAATAACACTGATATTATTTGTGGCAGAAGTGAAGTACAGACACACAGGAGTGCATTAAAACATATGGTCAAATAAACATTAAACATTAATATGACTGTAACTATACATCAGAGTTATGCACTTAATATCTTAACACTTTGAATACAATTAATTAAGCTGAAAGAACTGGGTTATAAAATCAAGTTTTAAGTTTCATATTTCAGACTCATTATCTGTCAAGACTGGACTAGCATTCTAAAATGTACTTGACAATGAATTCTGTAGAGACATAATCTACCCATATCAAGGCTTAACAGAACACAGCAACAATTCCAGATCTGTATTTCTGACTTCATTAAATATCAATGGCTTTCTTCACGTTATTAGAATATCGAGTCATTGCATCTAATGGAAGGCTCGGCCTGACAATGCACTTATTGCGTAATGTCTTTAACTCTGTTTATTACAACAATAAGATTATAATGGGCTCACTTCTAAATACTTTAGATTCTTTCTATACTGTTATGCATATTATGTGCACTTAAACGACTGGTGTTTTATATGTACAGTGATGCAACTGTGGTATCTCTGCCCAGAGAAGGTAATTTCTCTTCACTGGTTATGAGAAGCCAATTTCCTTGCCTCCTCTGCCCCGGATAATTTATTGGACAGCAATGCTAAGGAACAAGTTAAAGAATTCCTAACTAATATGGCATTCTATCTGGGTATAGCATGGTTTCAGAGCAAATGGAAGGAAGCAAGTTACATGGAAGTGGATAGAATTTGTGGGAGCAAAGCATGAGGGGTGGTTTTCGAGAGAAGCTGTAGGGGTTTGGGGGAGGGCTTGAGCAGTTTGTATAGTACTGGAGTGAATGATTGCTGGAAGTAGGGGAAACATACATATACCGTATGATGAATGAATATGACATCTTAATATGGCTTGTTTTGTCTTCTGTTGATGTATATGCCTATATCGTGAGTGAGAATTTAATAAAGATGTTTAAAAAAACAAGGAAGTCTACCAGTGGTCTTCAAATTACTTTAACAAAGAAATTATCAGGGTATGTATACAAACTTCGTTGCCTTCAAAGGTCATGATTACCTTAACAAAAGGACTTTCAAGTGAAGTGTGCAAACTTTATTCTCTTCAAAGATTGTGTAATTTTGGAGTTCCATAACAATTTGTCTTTTCCCACATTACTGCTTGCTCTATTCATCACTTATCTGGACAAGGATATCTGAGGAATATAATTTGAGCCCGGTTTGTTAGTCTGGCAGTTGGTGCAAAGGGTTAAGGCTGTAAGCTGTAGTTTCTGTGGTACAGGGTTTGAGTCTCTAATTCCTCATTTTCCTACTGTATGACCTTGAACAAGGCATTTAACCTGACATTGGTTAGGGGCAAATGGGAATTTTAGCTAGGCTCTTCAATGGTCCCCTGGACTGCAAGCCTAGTAACTATCTATGTGTCATCCCTTCCCAAGGATATCTTCACTCCCTAATACTATTCGGAAAGAATTTCAGTGAGGCTGCAGGGAATTTAAATGGGCTCATCCTTTAACCAGCATGAGTAAAATCAAATGTGTGATCCATGGTATCACTCAGAACCTAAAGAATCCACACGACACCGGGCACATTCCCAGGCAAGTGAATGCATTGCATTTATTTACAAATTGTCGCCTGCAAATATTTGAGAAACTGGTTTGATTGCTCACCTTTAAAACTCATATAGTTCACCTTTTCTCCATAATAAGCAGGAAAAATTAAGGACTGCTATGTACCAAATCATTTGTGACAAACTGGGTTTGATTCCCTTATTTTCCACCTGCAAAACACATGACACAAGTGACATACCCACATAGTGCCCCTGATTTACTCAGAAAAGATGTACTTGTGCATAATGGGTCCATATGGTTAACAAATAAATTACAGAAATGAGGTGTGGCGTATTCTGTGTCCTCCTCCTCCAGTACTTTATCTTTGCAAATCCTCAACATTCTTTCTGAAAGCACTGAAGTCCCCTTTTAAAAATAATATGCTGGCTTCCTATAAAAGAACAAGCAGACCTAGCATGATTATTTACAGACTGTAGCTTCTCAGCTACTGCTGACTTACTTAGCATTAGACTTTCTTAAAAGTGACTAACTGCACTCTTTTTTTAGCACTCCCTGCTCTAATCAACCTAGGACGCCTTAAAATAGATGAAAGGCTCTTTTCAACCTTGGCTGCAGTTCTATAGAATTCTCTGCATTTTGAGATCAAGCAATGCTCTTTAAAAGTTGGTTTCAGGATCAGACAAGATCTGATCTTGAGTACATGAATTAAATGTGATTGTTTCAGCAGTCGTCTTTCTATCAAAAGCAATTAAAAGTGGCACTTACTCAAATCTAAAGGGAAACGCTAGAAAGTGTTTTCTGTTTTGAAAAAAAACACACACACACGTCCATGTGCACCTCTGAAACTATTATAAGCATCTATAAATCTGTTATATAATTTGGAAAGAAGTTTGCTGAATGTGGCAGTTGACAAATGTACACGTTGAGAAGCCAGGCTTGTCCTTCCACAAACCTGTCTTTGCAGAACAGTAAAACTGCCATTACTTATTTAATGGTTACTGTCAGTTTTGTAATAGTTTGAATAAGTGCCTAATACATACCGCCATAATACAGATGACTTGCATAACATCCAGTCTGATACTACAAAATACCAATGAGTCAAATTTGTAAATATCTGACTGCAAAAAAGCACGGTGGTGGTGCTGCGGTAGCGTTGTCGCCTCACAGTAAGAAGCTGTCCGGTTTGATTCTCAGCTAGAGCGTCTCCTGCGTGGAGATATGCGTGAATGGGCGTACCTTCATTGAAGGTTGTGCATCAGGGCTGGTAACTTGGCACGTAAAAATCAACTACCAATCATTAGCGGACCAGAGTTCCGCTGTGGCGACCCCTAACCGGGAAAAGCCGAAAGACACAAACAAAATACAAATAACAAAATGTGCTTACTATTATTACATATACCTTTAAAACTAAAAAAAAGAATAATAATGTAAATAGAGTTTTAAGCATTACTATCCACCCACCCACATCCCCAAACCCCATTAACTACATTATATTAATTCTGAGGCTTCATTACTTCAGAATAAAGGAAATGTTTATTTTTCCAGCAAACCAAGTATTCCCTTTACTCTGAAGCACTGCAACCTCAGTTAGACTGTTTAATAAGTGCAGGGTCATAGTCCACCCTATGGGTGTCTAATGGGGGTTCAGAGAGCATGACTGCCAAGGGTACAGGGCATGAATCTTCATCTAACAGATGACACAGAGGAAATAAGGGGTTGGGGGTCGGTATAATGGTTAAGGTGCTTGCTTCACAGTCACAGGGTGCAGGGTTTGTTTCTCATCTTTGAAAGGGGAAATTGGATAGGCTTAAAATGGCCCACAAGGGCATCTAGCCTAGTACTTGCCTATGAACCTATGTGTTCTTAACAGGGTACTTTCTGTGGTATAATGTTTGATTACTGTAGCCTTCATGTGCCTACTTGTGACCTTCAACAAGTAACTTAAGCAGTGCTTTGGGGCAATTGAGAATTTGGGATAGGCTCATTAGTTGTTTCCTGGACTGCATACATAGTAGTTACCCAAAGATATATATACATACATATATATATATATATATATATATATATATATATATATATATATATATATATATATATGGATCTACTTTCAATCAACGAAAGCACGGTCCATCAAATCTAACTTACTAATCACCAAAACTGCATGTCAGTGAAACAACAAACTGCCAAATTCCTTTCCCAGGGAAAGGAACCACTGGACCACCAAGCAAACGACACACAACGGAAAGACAAAGAGCCCAGCATAGTGGGGGGCTTCACCCCCCTACTTAAATATACCAACTCTCAGATTGCACTACACGGGGAGAGGGCACAGTTCACCATGGTGGTCCAGTGGTTCTTTTCCCTGGGAAAGGAATTTGGCAGTTCATTGTTCCATTAAAATGCAGTTTCGGTGGATGAAGATTGGGTAAGGTAGATTCGATGGATCGTACTTTCGTTGATTGAAAGTAGATCCCACACACACACACACACACACACACACACACACAAATACACATATATATGTTTAACTTTGCATCATGTTGTAGACAAAGATGGAAGTATGGTGTCATGTTTGAAATAATAAATATGTTTAATAGACTCACAATTTTTTACATTCCTGTTATTATCTGCATTAGTATCTGTTATTTTTATAGATAATAGTAATTTGAGTATATAACAATATAGGTTCATAGGTAGGTACTAGGCTATCTGCCCGAGGGCATTTTTAAGCCTAGCCAGAGTGTGTCAGCTTTCGCCGCCCCATTGATTAATTAACTGAGCCTCTGTCAAGCAGAGCCAATGAAGTGATCCCAGGGGTGTATTTTCTGTTACCCATCCACTCATCAAGGCTTCTCTTGAAGAGTGTTAGTGAGGGGCTGTGCCTAATGTGGTTAGGAATTTTGTTCCAAAGCATGGGGAGTCTCTATGGCAGGAATCTATCCCTCCAGCATGTTCTATTTATTGTTGTGGTGAGGTTTAGCTCACTAGAGCACATGGCTCGCAGTGACTTGGATTTCTTTAGGTGGAGCATGTCCATCAATTCTGAGTTGGGCATGGCTTTGTAAATCAGGCAGAGATCACCTCTGAGTAAGTGATATGCCACCGAGTACAGCTGGAGTTTTTTCACTCGGGCTGCATAGGGCATATGTCTGAGGCCAGTAATCCTCTTGGTGAGGTGCTTTTGTGGTCTTTCCAGCTGTTGGAAGTGTCTTGTGAGGTACATCCCAAATGGGGCATTGTACTCTATGATGGGTCTGATAAGTGACGAGTAGAGGGGCACTATAACCTCTTTATTTCTAGATGCAAACCCCTTAGTAATTAGATGGGCCATATAGAAGGATTTCCTAACTACTTTGGCAATATGATTGTCAAAGGAGAGATTACTATCTACCTGGGTCCCCAGATCTCTTATTACCTCTTCTGTATTAAGGGGGCTGCCACCTATGTGGTAATTTGTGGGTGTTTTATTTTTCCCAAATGGGATGACTATGCATTTTTTGGCATTTAGCTTGAGGCCATGACTTTGACACCAGGTGTCTCTCAGTAAGGCTTTTTGAAGGATGTCTGTGTCAGCCGGAGAGTCAATTATGGCTCCCAGTTTGCAATCATCTGTGAACTTGGTTAGCCATAGTCCTCCTGTGTTTGCCTGTACGTCTGAGAAATATATGCCGAACAGTAGGGGTCCCAGAACTGAGCCTTGCGGGACACCACTTGTGACTGGTTTAGAGTCGTACCTGGAGCCTGCTATTCTTACCATGTGAGTTCTGTCTGTAAGCCATTTGGCAACCCATCTTGTGACGTAGAGGTTTATGTTCAGGCTGGTGAGTTTTTCTATAATACCCGAGTGAGGAATGGTGTCAAACTCCTTGGCGAGATCAAGGCAGGCTGTGTGAACCACCTTTCCCTCGTCTATGGCCTTGGTGACTGTCTCAAAGAAATCAACCAGGTTTAGTAGGCATGATCTGCCCTTAACAAAGCCAAACTGTGTCGGGTCAAGTGTTTGGAGGTTCCCAATGTCTTTGTTAATGAGTTCCATGATGATGAGCTCCATGGCCTTGCAGACCAGGCTAGTCAGGTTTATGGGGCGATAGTTACCAGGGTCAGTTGTGGCCCCTCCTTTGTGGAGTGAATAACCGTTGCTGTGTGCCATTCTATGGGCACGTAGCCTGTGGAGAGGCTGAGGTTGAACAGCATGTTTAGGTGGGGGGTTAGTTTGTTCTGTAGTTCGTGCAAGACGCAGCCTGGGACACCATCTGGCCCCATTGATGCTGTGTTTTTGGCTTTTGAAAGGGCTGTTTTCACCTGTGCTTCTGTGATTTCCGGGACACTACACTTTTCCAGTATTGTTGTGGGACCTTTTGAAGGTGAGAGGGAGGTGAAGTTTGCACTGAATATATCTGCCAGGATGTTGGCACTATCAGTAGGTTCAGTATATTTTGTGCTATTTTGCACTAGCTCAGAGTATATCTGCGAGTTGCTACTTAGATTCTTGACATAGCTAAAGAAGGCTTTGTGGTTATCTTTCAAATCCTTGGCTATTTTTCTTTTGAAGTTAGCCTTGGATGATTTTATGAGAGACCTTAGTTTCTTACTGATACTGATCAGGGATGTCTTTCCTTCTTGGGATTTGCTTTTTTTCTGAACTAGTTTCCTCCTTCTGTTGTATAACCTGTTTATGGCAGGGGTCCACCAGACTGGTTTCCTTCTCTTAGGGGAGTGAATCTTGGTCTTGCTAGGGATGGCACGATCCATGCATCCTTGTAGGTGCTCATAGAGTGCAATTGTAAAGGATTCTGCATCTTGGGCAGTGTTATCCTTTAG
Organism: Protopterus annectens; assembly: GCF_019279795.1. Lineage (NCBI taxonomy): Eukaryota > Metazoa > Chordata > Ceratodontiformes > Protopteridae > Protopterus > Protopterus annectens. The sequence continues at coordinate 1,095,247,408 of NC_056737.1, forward strand.
CGTGGGGGCTGTGAAACTTACCACCTCTGCCTTAAGTAAGGTGAAGTTTGCTTTAGAAAAGTTTTTCACATATACTAACTATAACAGCTTTCAGTCCCACAAAATTCAAAAGATGAAGGGCAATATGGTGCCTTAGTGGTAATGAGTGGTATTCACAGTTATTGTATGCAGTTGGATAAGGCAGGTGAGAAATAAAATGGCATACCACTGCCTGCATAATTCATAGAAGCCCCAGTATACCACTAAATAAGAACATATGCACCGGGATGTCCAGAAGACTTTACATATGTAGTTAGTATGCAAATTAAGGTATACAACATCGTTCAAAATTCAAAAACATATAAATTATGCCTGTAATGTCTGAAGGTATCCCATAACTTAAGGCACTATAAGTACTGAATAACCATATCAAAATATAGCCAATAAGAGCTTATGTGCTGAGCATTAACTTCAGCATAAGACCATACATCAGAATACAGAAGGTATACTATTCAGTATGCTAGAGCCTCCATAGAAGGGTATTCCGGATGCTGAAATATGGGAGTGCAACGACAAGCAATTGCACTGCACTCTCAGCTAACCTTCTACCACTGGGAACTCCAGTATTACCTGATCCGTTCATTAGCATAGTCCACCAATGGGAACTACAGCATTACCTAATCCCTTTGTTAGTGTAGTCCACCAATGGGAACTACAGCATTACCTGATCCCGTCGTTAGTGTAGTCCACCAATGGGACCTAACAGCATTACGTGATCGTAGCATTAGCATAGCCCACTAATGGGAAATATAGCCTTACCTGATTCCTTCATTAGCATAGTCCATCTACGGGAAGTACAGCATTACCTGAGCCCTTCATTAGTATAGCCCACCAATGAGAACTACAGCATTACATGATCCCATCATTAGCATAGTCCACTAATGGGAGCTATAGCATTACCTGATTCCTTCATTAGCATAGTCCATCTACGGGAAGTACAGCATTACCTGAGCCCTTCATTAGTATAGCCCACCAATGAGAACTACAGCATTACATGATCCCATCATTAGCATAGTCCACTAATGGGAGCTATAGCATTACCTGATTCCTTCATTAGCATAGTCCATCTACGGGAAGTACAGCATTACCTGATCCCTTCATTAGTACAGCCCACCAATGAGAACTACAGCATTACCTGATTCTTTCATTAGCATAGTCCACTAATGGGAGCTATAGCATTACCTGATCCCTTTATTAACATAGTCCACCAAAGAGAACTATAGCATTACCTGATTCCTTCACTAGCATAGTCCATCTACGGGAAGTACAGCATTACCTGATCCCTTCATTAGTATAGCCCACCAATGAGAACTACAGCATTACCTGATTCTTTCATTAGCATAATCCACCAATGGGAAATACAGCATTACCTGATCCCTTTATTAACATAGTCCACCAAAGAGAACTATAGCATTACCTGATCCTTTCAGTAGCATAGTCTGTTAATGTATAAAACTCCATATTCACTATAATGATGGATAGATCTTTTGTGAATCAGTACTTACCAAGACTACACAGAAGAAAATGTTATACATGCACCCTGCATACAACAGTGTGTTTCAGACATTCACTGAAAATGAATCAATATACTCCTTAAATGCACTGCCTCAGACCAGGTATGAGTATATGACTGTTATATATTGTGCATCTGTATATAATAATGAGTTTTCTTTATTAGGGGGGTACCGGATGCAATACAGTGACAAGAAACAAAGCTCTGCACAGCACAGGAATTTAGGACCATAGGAACAATGCTAGGCATGTGATCCCAAAGACCAGTAGATGCCAGGCTGTATACTCCATTTAAGTACACATACTTAGAAGTTTTTGACTCTCTTTTCAAGCACTTATTAGTGCTGACTTTCTGAATCAAACAGGGTCATGCACAACAAAAACCCTGGTGTAAATTTGTGTCTACACACCCAGTCATCGTGACTGGCCTTAAAGGTAGCCTAAGTAGTGCTTTTTGTGATCTAAACAGGTGATGTATTCCACAGACTGGGAGTTCACTAAGCTAAGAATGTATTCCTCCAGCTTCACAAACTTGGAGTACACTGAGCTAAGAGTGTATTCATTCAGCTCCACAGACTGGGAGTACACTGAGCTAAGAATGTATTCCTTGAGCTCCACAGACTGGGAGTACACTGACCTAAGAATGTATTCCTCCAGCTCCATAGACTGGACGTACACTGAGTTAAGAATGTATTCCTCCAGCTTCACAGACTGGGAGTACACTGAGCTAAGAATGTATTTCTCCAGCTCCACAGACTGGGAGTACATGGAGCTAAGAATGTATTCCCCCAGCTCCGCAGACTGGGAGTACACTGAGCTAAGAATGTATTTCTCCAGCTCCACAGACTGGGAGTGCACTGAGCTAAGAATGTATTTCTCCAGCTCCACAGACTGGGAGTGCACTGAGCTAAGAATGTATTTCTCCAGCTCCACAGACTGGGAGTACACTGAGCTAAGAATGTATTCCCCCAGCTCCACAGACTGGGAGTACACTGAGCTAAGAATGTATTTCTCCAGCTCCACAGACTGGGAATACACTGAGCTAAGAATGTATTCCTCCAGCCCCACAGACTGGGAGTACACTGAGCTAAGAATGTATTCCTCCAGCTCCACAGACTGGGAGTACACTGAGCTAAGAATGTATTACTTGAGCTCCAAAGACTGGGAGTACACTGAGCTAAGAATGTATTCCTTCAGCTCTACATAGTGGGAGTACACTGAGCTAAGAATGTATTCCTCCAGCTCCATAGACTGGAAGTACACTGAGCTAAGAATTTATTCCTCCAGCTTCACAGACTGGGAGTACAGTGAGCTAAAAATGTATTCCTCCAGCTCCACAGACTTGGAGTACACTGAGCTAAGAATGTATTCCTCCAGCTCCACAGACTGGGAGTACACTGAGCTAAGAATGTATTCCTCCAGCTCCACAGCCTGGGAGTACACTAAGCTAAGAATGTATTCCTCCAGCTTCACAGACTGGGAGTACACTGAGCTAAGAATGTATTCCTTCAGCTCTACATAGTGGGAGTACACTGAGCTAAGAATGTATTCCTCCAGCTCCATAGACTAGAAGTACACTGAGCTAAGAATTTATTCCTCCAGCTTCACAGACTGGGAGTACACTGAGCTAAGAATGTATTCCTCCAGCTCCACAGACTGGGAGTACACTGAGCTAAGAATGTATTCCTCCAGCTCCATAGACTGGAAGTACACTGAGCTAAGAATGTATTCCTCCAGCTCCACAGACTGGGAGTACACTGACCTAAGAATGTATTCCTCCAGCTTCACAGACTGGGAGTACACTGAGCTAAGAATGTATTCCTTGAGCTCCAAAGACTGGGAGTACACTGACCTAAGAATGTATTCCTCCAGCTCCATAGACTGGAAGTACACTGAGCTAAGAATGTATTCCTCCAGCTCCACAGCGTGGGAGTACACTAAGCTAAGAATGTATTCCTCCAGCTTCACAGACTGGGAGTACACTGAGCTAAGAATGTATTCCTTGAGCTCCAAAGACTGGGAGTACACTGAGCTAAGAATGTATTCCTCCAGCTCCACAGACTGGGAGTACACTAAGCTAAGAATGTATTCCTCCAGCATGTCTTATTTGTTGGTGTAGAATTGCATCCCTAATGTGGTATTAGGGGCAAATAACTAGAGAAGGAAAGGCAACAGAATGGGATGAGGCCAAGAAGAAGCAGTTTGGATTGTAGGTTAGAGACTGCCTTCTCTATCAGGGATTGCTATCAGAGTATAGGCCAACATAAAGTGACAGGGGAATTCAAAGTGAAAGACTGGCTCTGGCAGAGGCTTTAGTTGAATCTAGAATGCTGTTAAAAAGGGGATAATTAGTAGGTCATATAAAATATTACATGATAACTATAAGAATCAACCAGAGCAGGTTAGAAACGATTAGAAGAAAGAATGGAAAAGCAATTTACAAGGGAACGATTAGAGGACATATGTATGGCTACCAAATATGCAGCAAAGACTGGAAGGTTTTGGATTTTTGATTGAAAGTGTTTGCAAAGGTATTTTTATACCCCAAGCAGACTTCAAAACAATTTTCCTCAGGTAGACAGCAAATGTTAAGAGGCATGATGAGAAAGAAAGAGGTAACTGGGAGCATGTTTTTTGGGAGTGTAATGAGTTGTCAAATATAAAAAAATTCTCCACAGACTACTCTGTCAGAAATATTGGGGGGGGGGGGGTGGCTGTAACTAAGAAAGTAATTCTTCTGAGCTGGGACATAGGATTTGAATTGTCTAGACACAGACGTGTAGCTGGCTTAGCCAGCACCCTGTGTCAGTACCCTGAGCCAGCACCCCACCCCCTCAGCTCTTCAGCTGAAGAGTAAATAAAACAAAATAAAATACGCACAACTCTATCTGTATTTAGCCTGTCTAGATATCAGCTTATTACAGATCTATCCCCCAAGTTCTTCCATTAAAAAAAAAAAAAAATGCCACACCAACCGGGTGGCCAGGTGCACAACTTGCCCTCCTCCCTCTTGTTTAGCCATTCAGGTCCCATTTATGTTCCCTGCCTCCCTAAAAATAAAGAAAGTCTTCTTATAAACTGTAGGAAACTGCCTGCTACAAATATAGCAAATAGATGGTACAGTTTATACCCTGCCTACACAGAGCACTACAAAACTCGTTTTAGTTAAAAAAAGAAATGCTTCTTATAAATTATAGCAAATTGCATGCTACAAATGTAGTATACAGTTGCTAAAGTGTATATGTTGCCTGCATGGAGTGCTACAGCAGATTTAAAGTTAAAGAAATATTTTTTTTCCAAACTTTTAAACTGTAGCAAACTGTCTGCTACAATGAAGCAAGCAGTTGCCATAATTTAGGTCACACATGGAGTGCTACGTTACTCATGTTTGACCACAAATGCAATACCAGCTTAAAAGCCTGTATATCTCAATATATCCCATACTCTGAAACAAACTTCTTACACATGTCAAGCGGACTAGCACGTTTGCTGTCTTCAAGGCAAATCTAGATGCTTGGATAGGCAGTCTCAAATTTTCACCTTGTCTATCTTACCTTGCAACTTATGAATATGGGTTATTGGCTAGGCTTGTGATGGTCAGCAGGCAGATAGCCTAGTACTTTACCGATGAACCTATAAGTAGAGTTTCTGATTAAACTTCAAGAATTTCAGAGAAAATCTGTTTTTTTTTTCAGTGACACCCTAGAGAATATCTTGATGTTCATCGTGTTTCACTGTTGCAGTCATTACACTTGGGTTATCCTGCTGGCAGGCTACCTGCAGTCGGCCTGAATTCCAAAGTCTTGGTCCGGCGTCGGTTGCTGTCACCTCTTCCCTGACGTCAGTGCGCCAGGGGTATAAAAGATGCAGCCGACGCCATTTTCTTCAGTCTTTCTTGCTGCGTGGTGCCCGAAGCAAAAGCAGTGCGCAAGTGCCAGTCGGCCAACTTCTGAGATTTTCAAATTCGAATTTCAGATCCGAAGTTTTCATTAAAGCTAAGTACCCCATTGGGGAAACGTTTTTCTTGCTCCAGACTGATGTCAGAAAAAGTTAACAATTGTATTTCTTGTGGGAAGCAAATACCTCATAAGGATTTTCATTCTTACTGCATTCCTTGCCTAGGCCCTGATCACAACGTTGCTAGCTGTCGGTTTTGAGCTAGATTTAACCAACGCACTATTAAGCGTCGGTACGATTTTGCCTTTCATTACTTTGGCCAAAGATTCAATTATATAATGCCATCGGAACAACTGACGACCGGAGTTTATAAAAAGCGCAAGGAAAAGGAAAAGGACAGGCATCCGAAGTCCAAAACCGACGACAAGGCTTCCACTAAGCCACTCGCCGGTTCTCAGTGAGGCGCTTTTGCAGCCCCTGACGCCCGCTACCTCAGAGCCACAGGCCGCTGCCGATTCCCACATGGAGCCAGTTAGGCCTCTGGATACTCAAGGTATTGGACACTCGGAAACTATTCCTTCAGATGGGTCCGGAGCCGCTGAGCAGGCATCGGCTTCTGAGGGTGTTTTCAGACCTACACAGTTATATGTAAAGCCTACCTCAGCTTCCAAAGCAAAGACTAAAGCAGCTCTAAAGACAAAGAAACAAGTACAGCATTCTCCTGGACAGACTTCCATGCCTAAAAAACAGATGCTCAAAATGGCCGAAGACCTAATTACCTTGATCAGGGGTTCCCATCCTCCTCCTGATAAGAGGCCTAGGCAAGAGACAGAATATGAATCTTCAGATCAGGTTTCCATTTCCTCTGACTCCTCTTCTGAGCAGGAATACTCTCTTCTTCCCTATGAGGATTCTGATGCTGAAGAATCTATTCCTTCAGCCTCTCCTCCTGAGGATTTTTCTTTTGGGGAAACCCTGCATATCATGAGGGAGCACTTCCACTGGGAGAGCCAAGACTACTCAGAATCAAAGAAAAGGCTTAGAGATTTTCTTTTACTGCCTCAGCACAGGCCTCTTGCTATTCCAACTGTGTTAGACATTGTAGATGATGTATTTTCAGAGTCCAGCCTTTCTCCCGACTCTTTACCCCCTGCTCCTGTAAAACCAGACAGATACTACAGGGTTCCAGACTCACATAAATTTCTTTATAAAAACCCTGCTGCTGATCCAGAAACTATTTCTCAGGGTCCCAAAGGGGTTAAGGCTTCTACTGCAAAAAAACGTATCCCCTCTGACAGGGATTCTAGGGCACTAGACAGATGGGGGGAAAAAAGCTTACACTTCTGCTACTTTGGCTGTGAGGGCTTTAAATTGTCAATTTCATATGCTTAAATATCAGCAATACTTAATGTCACTGCTAAAACAGAAAATGTTGGCAAATTCTGATTGTGCAGAAAATAAGGAAATGCAGGATTTATTGCATGCAACTGAACAAGTGGGAAAGCATACATTGCAATGTGGTTTTGATTCTCTGGAGGCCTCTTGCAGGGCTGCAGTTATGGGTTCTTTCATTAGGAGGCATGCTTGGTTAAAGGAACTGAATCTGCCTGATCATGTTAAAGCAAAATTATTAGATGCTCCATTACAGCATGATACCTTATTTGGTGTTAAAGCAGGGGAGGTGTTGAAGAAAATGGAGGACAAAGCAAAATCTATGCAAACAGTAAAGGATTTCTTACAGGTACAGCCACCCAAATTTAGCAGGAACTGGCCTACAACGAATTGGTCCTTTCCAGTGTCAGACAGACCACAAAGAGGCAGATACAGATGCCCTAGAGGCAGATCCCAGCCCCAGGGCTCATACAGGCCTAAACAGTGGGGCGCTTCTACCTCTAAAAGGGGAGAAGACAAATCACAGCCATACAGGAAACAGTCCCAATGACTTTCCTCTGCCGGCACCAAGCACTTATCTTTTGGCAGCCCCCTTAGGGGGAAAACTAGCACTTTTTTTCTCAAAACTGGCACATGATCGCCCAGGACAAATGGGTCTTGACTATAGTGTCCCAGGGCTACAGGTTCCACTTTCACACCCTGCCAAGGGCAAAAGGAATGCCAGACCTGCCACACAATCAATGGGCAGAGGCACAAAAACAAGTTTCATCACTCATGGACATGAGGGCCATTCACTGAGTACCACAGCAAGAGCAGGGACAAGGATTTTACTCAAGACTTTTCTTGGTACCCAGAAAGGACAAAGCCTGGAGGCCAATACTGGACCTGTCTGTTCTAAATACATTTCTGGACGTTCCAAAATTCAAAATGTTGACTTTGCAGCAGCTTCTGCCCATGCTGGGCAAGAAGGCTTGGCTTGTAACTTTGGACCTAAAAGAGGCATACCTGCATGTACCAATCAGATAATCTTGCAGAAGATACCTCAGATTCACAGCTGGCTCAATGCACTACCAATTCTCTGCACTGCCCTTTGGCTTATCTACTGCGCCCAGGGTCTTCACAAAATGCCTGGCCCCAGTAATTGCATATTGCAGACAAAGAGGAATTCAAATATATCCTTACTTGGATGATTGCCTTATTCAAGCAGAGAACAAGGACATTCTACTAGAGCACCTGGCGTTTGTAAAAACATTATTGATTTGCCTAGGGTACACAGTAAACGAAAATAAATCAAAATTAGTACCCTCTCAAGAGATAATATTCCTGGGTGCAAGCTTAAATACAACTGCCCAGATGGCTTATCTCATGCCAGACAAACAAAGGCAACTGACTTCTTACTGCACAATGTTGGCAACAAAGACCCAGTTATCTGCAAGAAAAATTCTGCAGGCTTTGGGCTTCATGGCATCCTGCATTCTGCTAATTCCATATGCCAGACTGCATATGAGGAAACTACAATGGTATCTAAAAAGTGTTTGGACTCAACATTGCCACAGCCTGGAAACATTGATTACCCTCATTCCTTGCCTTCAACAGGAGTTTCAATGGTGGGCACAGTCCTGTCACCTCAACAAGGGACAGCCATTCAAGCTACCCACAGCCAGGCAGTCAATAACAACAGATGCTTCAGATTATGCCTGGGGGGCCCACATGGCAGGAAAATGTATTCAGGGCACATGGCCCTCAAGCCAAATGCATCTTCATATCAATCAAAAAGAGATGCTAGCTGTTCAGAATGCCCTGACAGCTTTCAAGGACCTTCTTCATCCAGGACAACTACTGATAAGGACTGACAATACTACAGTCATGTGGTACATAAACAAGCAGGGAGGCACACATTCCTACTCCTTCTGCAGACAAGCCATGACTTTGTGGGACACAGCATTGACTTATCAAGTACATCTGCAAGCACAATTCCTGCCAGGAAAGAAAAATACTCTGGCAGATGAATTAAGCAGAAACATTACGGATCCCCATGAGTGGAAACTGGATCCACAAGTCTTCAGCATGATAACAAAGAAATGGGGATGCCCAGACATAGATCTTTTTGCCTCTCCTCACAACTGCCAACTACAGAGATTCTGCATAAGGACTTATCACAAATAAGCATGGAAAGTGGATGTTCTATCATTCAGCTGGAAAACCCTAACAATATATTATATGCCTTTCCTCCTCTGCCTCTCCTTCCCAAGGTACTCCTAAAGGTCAGACAAGAGAAGACAAAAATGATTCTGATTGCCCCAGACTGGCCCCGCCAGCACTGATACCCAATCCTAAAGAGCTTGTCTCAAGGCCCAGCCTGGACATTGCCTCTAATTCCTCACTTACTGACCCAACAAAACAATCAGATACTGCACAGCCAACTCAGGACCCTAAATCTGGCAGTATGGCGAATAATGTAGCCATTCAGAACACACCTCTCTCTAAAGCAGTGATGGATGTTATTTTGGAAGCCAGGAGGCCAAGTACCATAAAATATTACGCAGAAAAATGGAAGAGATTCTGTGCTTGGAACCAGGCACAAGGAATTGACACGCTTGTACCAAATATTCCTCAGATTTTACAATACCTAACTGAAATGCTGGACAAAGGCCTATCCTTCTCATCAATTAAAATCCATGCCTCTGCCATTTCAGCTCATTACAATACGGAACCACTTATTTTTTTTCATCCATTGCTAAGGCAGTACCTCAGAGGGGCCAAAAACATAAGACCTCCAAGGAGAGCACCAATACCTGCATGGGACCTCAATTATGTCTTGGAGAAACTCACACTGCCGCCTTTTGAACCAGCCAATACAGCTGAAATAAAGTTCTTATCTTGGAAAACAACTCTGCTCCTAGCAATAACCTCTGCAAGACGAGTCTCAGTGTTACACGCTCTCATGGCTGTGGAACCTTTTATAATTTTCCATCCAGACAGGGTTTCTCTGAGGACTAACCCAACATTTATGCCTAAGGTAGTGTCCAGTGTGGCCCTTAACCAAACCATTCCTTTGCCTACTTTTTATCCAAACCCACAGAATAAGGGTGAGAGACTCCTGCATTCCTTGGACATACACAGACAGCTACGCTTCTACTTGGACAGAACTAAAGCTTTCAGAAAAACTGAGCAACTTTTAGTGGCATATGCTGCCGGATCACAAGGAAAGCCTATCTCAAAGTAGACCATTTCGAAATGGATAGGCCACTGCACTCAATTCTGTTATTCACAACATGGTAAATCAATCCCTAAAGGCATTAGGCCACATTCTACCAGAGCAGCAGCCACTTCAGCAGCCTTCCTCAGAGGGGTACCAACCAAAGACATTTTAGAGGCTGCAACTTGGAGTTCAGTGCACACTTTCACCAAGCACTACCATTTACCTCTCTACTCTAAATCCAGAGTAGGCTTTGCCACTGCAGTTTTTCAGGGCCTTATAGCCTCTCCTAATCCTATTTAGACCCAGCCACCCGAACTCAGCTTTGGGATTCAACCTAAGTGTAATGACTGCAACAGTGAAACATGATGAACATAGTGCAGTTGTGTACCTACCATAAATGTAGATGTTCCAGTGTATTCACTGTTGCAGTCCAGGTTACCCACCCACCATCCCCCTTTTCTTTGCTGGGACTTATCTGTACTTTTCTATCCTATACAACCTATGTGGTGTATTTGCTTGTAGATGAAAGAAATGTTTATGTTATTGCATGCATACTTATTGGCATAAATTTTTAGCCTACCAATTTGGGGGCACCTGACATCTGGGGCAAGAAAAACTGAAGAAAATGGCGTCAGCTGCATCTTTTATACCCCTGGCACTCTGACGTCAGGGAAGAGGTGACAGCAACCGACGCCGGACTAAGACTTTGGAATTCAGGCTGACTGCGGGTAGCCTGCCAGCAGGATAACCCAAGTGTAATGACTGCAACAGTGAATACACTCGAACATCTACATTTATGGTAGGTACACAACTGTACTTTACTCAGTTGTAAGCCAGCTCAAGCTTTAGGAGTAGCAGAGACTGCGGGTTAGTTAAATGATAATACAGATTACAGAAGTGAATGGAGCTAGCAGGTAATAGAAGCAGATAACTGAGCACCATGGGAGAGAATGAGTTGACTGATTTACAGCCTGCCAACATTTTAGTTGATTTTTGGACACAGCATTATGTAAGTGTTTTTTATATTTTTTATTTTTTTGGTTTTCCCCCTCACATCAACCTTATGGCACTGCTGCTCAGGGCCCCACATGCATGCGGGGTCTATCAACAACTTCAAACTTTCCCAGACTTACTCTGTATCCTGCTTTGGCAGTTATGGAACCTAACATAATGTCCTGGGGATCCCAACCATATTTGTTCTGTTTGGGGGCGGTTTATTGTACTCTGGCCCCACAAGGAGTAATTACACTAAATGAAAGGTATATGCAATGATTATTCAGTTAATGGCATGTTGGACCATTCAAAAAGGCAGTAAATGGAGCAGTCCTAATACAAACTCCTACTGGATGCCAGCAGTAGTCGGCAGTGGTCCAAGATGTCACCATCCATCTGATCACTTAATGTCTTTCTTCCAGGCAAATTTTGATCTATTCAGTGTCAATGTGGCATTGAGAGAAAATCAATATCTGGGGTCATGACAAACATTCCATAGCCAAGATTATCAACTGCTTTGGAGAGGTCCAAAAGGACTGATGCAGCAATCTGGACATGGTCTTGTGGAGACAGATGTGCTGTATAACATCCAGCAAGACAGCATCAATTTTACGGTTAGGCCAGAATTTTCAAATAGGCTGTATTTGATTTGATGATGAATTAGTTGGGAATTAATGCATTTTTTAGAAATGCTTGATACAACAACAAGAGAGCTATTCTTTAATGCCTCTGATGTTCCTTCATCATGTCGGGGTATACAAGTGCCTTTTTGTACCTATTAAATTCATATCATTATCTGCCACACTGCTGTTGCCTCATAATACGTAGATCTCCAGTTTGTTTATTTATTTATTTATGGGGTGCGTTCTCTGAACTCTCCCATCCTCACTGTGCTCACAGGCTTATTTGTCAGATGCTTCTCCCACCTTCTAGAGATGTGCTGCAGGTGAACTGATGATCCTCCAGACTTCCTGTAGGAGAGTGTGTGTGTGTGTGTGTGTGTGTGTGTGTGTGTGTGTGTGTGTGTGTGTGTGTGTGTGTGTGTGTGTGTGTGTGTGTGTGTGTGTGTGTGTGTGTGTGCATGTGTGTGTGTGTCTGATGAGAGGGTGGCTGCCATTAAGGATTAATTTAAACTCTTTGCACCCATTGAGTGCTATGATGGTTCTGGCTCCCCTGTAACCCTGAAACAGATTAAGGTGGACATTGGAGAATTAATTACCTTTTTCACTTTTTTTTCAGTTGGGTACAAATATCACATGAATTGATGGATTCAGGTTTTACTTTGGAATACGTGCATCTGAGATCTGTCGCTACATAATGAAGAAGAAAAAGAGAATCCTTCCATGGGTTAGGTCTGCTGAGGGTATCTGCATGATGTGAAGGTTCAGCACATGTTGCTCCTGGTCTTCACCAACCTTTTAGTCCTAAGAGGGCCATCAGAAGTTAAAAATACTGCCATCGATGGGTGCCGACAGTATCCCTGGATCCACCTTAAATAGCATGAGGCATGATTTAGCCACACCCCTAACAACGCTATTCAGTCTCAGCCACACCCCTAACAGCACTGTTCAGTCTCAGCCTCCATACAGGTTTTGTACCAAGTGAATGGAGAATAGCTGCAGTCATTTCCCTGCGTAAGGGAGGACCTTCCACAGACCCAGGCAATTATGGACCCATAGCTCTGACCAGTCGCATATGCAAAGCCTTGGAAGGATTTATTATGGAAGTAATCAGTCAGGACATAGGGAACCTCCAGACACGGGACCTATCTCAGTTTGGATTCATCAAGGGCAGGCCATGCTTACTCAGCCTGATGGATTTTTTTTTTTTTTTATGAAAAGGTTACCAAAGCAATGGATGAAAGCAAAACACTTCACTCTGCATACCTCAACCCGGCCAACAATTCTGACAAAAGTCCCCACTTAGGCATAGTAGAAAAGATAAATAAACTGGGAATAAACCCCTATGTCACCCACTGGATTGTCAACTGGCTCAGACAATAGGGACTGTTACCTCAACAAAGAGAACAGTCACCAGTGGAGTCTCCCAGGTTTCTGTGTTGGGACCTCTTCTGTTTGGCATCTACTTTTCTAAAGTAAAAGCCAATATCAAAGAGCTCTGGCTGACTAAGCTTTCAGATGACTGCAAGCTAGGAGCAGTCATTGAATCTCCAAATGACATTGCCATCCTGCAGGAAGGTTTGTACCAAATAAATAACTGGTGCTAAAATCATGGACTGAAACTAAATGCCAAAAATGAATTATTGTATCCTATGAGAAGTCATCTACCCAAGGGAACTACCACGCTGACAATATGCCCCTAAGAGTTGACCTAGTTGTTTGACATTTGGGACTTTATGGAACTTATGTGGACAGCAACCTAACTTTTGGCCAACATGTGTCTATTGCTGTAAGAAAGTCCTTCTAAACTGTACAGATTATAAACAAAGGGACTGTGTCTAGCTATAGGGATGTCACTGTCTCCCTTTACTCATATCTCATTAGCCAATCATTGAAAATAATGCCCCATTTGGCACGCATCTGTGCAAACACATGCAACAACTGGAATGTCCACAGAGATACCTTACTAAAAGGATACAAGGTCTAAACAACATGTCCTACATGGACTGATTCAAAGACCTGTCACTACACTCAGTATCCTACAGACTGCTAAGAGGTGACCTATGTCTGGCACACACGGCATCCTCTGACCTATTACTGATGGATTTACTGCACATCAGCAAGTTAAATGACATCAGAAATACTCAATCTAGGGATGTAAACCTCTTCTGCAACACCAACAGAACAGTTTGGAGGGACAGATATACCTCAAAGAGGATACCACTGCTGTCGAACAGACTCCTCATCCACATGAAGCAAAATTAATTCCTGTCCATATTCAACTTAGGTGTGTGGATGAGAAACCGAAAACTTACCCCCAGGACTGCCCCCCTGTACTACTAATGGACAGTGGCAGCTCCTAAATGCTTTATCCCATACATGAGTCCTGTCATATTATCTATGGTATGAGCCCATTTATTCTCATTGGGGTAATATATAATTATCAACCATGGGATGGGTAAGGCCAATCTTTAACCAAATGGGATAGGTTAATTTGAGCACAAAAAGGGAAATTGACTAGACTTAAAATGGCCCACAATGGCAGCTAGCCTGGTACTTACCTATGAACCTGTGGACATTTCCCACAAGTGTAACAAGATGTTCATCGTGTTTCACTGTTGCAGTCATTACTCTTGGGTTATCCTGCTGGCAGGCTACCCGCAGTCGGCCAGAATTCCAAAGTCTAGGTCCGGCGTCGGTTGCTGTTGCCTCTTCCCTGACGTCAGTGTGCCAGGGGTATAAAAGATGCAGCCAACGTCATTTTCTTCAGTCTTTCTTGCCGCGCGGTGCCCGAAACAAAAGCAGTTCGCAAGTGCCGGTCGGCCGACTACTGAGATTTTCAAATTCGAATTTCAGAACCGAAGTCTTCATTAAAGCTAAGTACCCTGTTGGGGAAACTTTTTTCTTGCTCCAGACCGATGTCAGAAAAAGTTAACAATTGTATTTCTTGTGGGAAGCAAATACCTCATAAGGATTTTCACTCTTACTGTATTCCTTGCCTAGGCCCTGATCACAACGTTGCTAGCTGTTGGTTTTGTGCTAGATTTAACCAACGCACTATCAAGCGTCGGTTCGATTTTGCATTTCATTACTTCGGTCGAAGATTTAATTATATAATGCCATCAGACCAGCCAACAACCGGAGTTTACAAAAAACGCAAGGACAAGGAAAAAGATAGGCATCCGAGGTCCAAAACCGATGACGAAGCCTCTGCTAGGCCAGTCGCCGGTTCGCCGGTTCTCAGTGAGGCGCTTTCACAGCCCCTGGCGCCCGCTACCTCAGAGACACAGGCCGCTCCCGACTCCCACGTGGAGCCGACTGTGCCTCTGAAAACTCAAGGTATTGGACACTCTGTAATCATTCCCTCAGATGGGTCCGGAGCTGCTGAGCAGGCATCAGCTTATGAGGGTGTCTTCAGACCTACACAACTATATATTAAGCCATCTTTAGCTTCAAAGACAAAGACTAAAGCAGCTCTAAAGACAAAGAAACAAGTACAGAATTCTCCTTCTCAGACTTCCATGCCTAAAAAACAGATGCTCAAAATGGCTGAAGACCTAATTAGTTTGATCAGGGGTTCCCATCCCCCTCCTGATAAGAGGCCTAGGCAAGAGACAGAGTATGATTCCTCTGATCAGGTTTCTATTTCCTCTGATTCCTCTTCTGAACAGGATTACTCCATGCTTCCCTATGAGGATTCTGATGCTGAAGAATCCATTCCTTCAGCCTCTCCTCCTGAGGATTATTCTTTTGGAGAAACCCTACATACCATGAGGGAGCATTTCCACTGGGAGAGCCAAGATTATTCTGAATCTAAGAAAAGGCTCAGAGACTTTCTGCTACTTCCTCAGCACAGCCCCCTTGCTATTCCACCTGCCCTGGACATTGTAGATGGCCTGTCCCCTGACTCTTTACCCCCTGCACCTGCTAAGCCAGACAGGTACTACAGGGTCCCGGATTCTCATAAATTCCTATATAAAAATCCAGCTGCTGACCCAGAAACTATATCTCAGGGTCCCAAAGGAGTTAAAGCTTCCACTGCAAAAAACCCTGTCCCCTCTGATAGGGATTCTAGGGCTCTAGACAGATGGGGGAAAAAAGTCTACACTTCTGCTACCCTGGCTGTAAGGGCTTTAAATTGTCAGTTTCATATGCTTAAATATTAGCAATATTTAATGTCACTGCTTAAACAGAAATTGTTGACAAATACTGAAAGTTCAGAGAACAAGGAATTGCAGGATTTATTGCATGCAGCTGAACAAGTGGGCAAGCATACTTTGCAATGTGGTTATGATTCACTGGAGGCCTCTTGCAGGGCCACTGTTACAGGTTCTGTTATTAGAAGGCATGCTTGGTTAAAGGAACAGAATCTACCTGATCATGTTAAAGCAAAATTATTAGATGCACCATTACAACATGATACTTTGTTTGGTACTAAAGCAGAAGAGGTGTTGAAAAAAATGGAGGATAAAGCAAAATCTATGCAGACAGTCAAGGATTTCTTACAGGTGCAGCCACCCAGGTTTAGCAGGAACTGGTCTTCTAAAAATTGGTCCTTTCCAGTGTCAGACAGACCACAAAGAGGCAGATACAGGTGTCCTAGAGGCAGATCTCAGCCCCAAGGCTCATACAGGCCTAAACAATGGGGTGCTCCTACCTCCAAAAGCAGAGAAGACAAATCACAATCTTACAGGAAACAGTCCTAATGACTTTCCTCTACCAGATCCAAGCACTTTTCTTTTGGCAGCCCCCTTAGGGGGAAGTTCCATTTTCACACCCTACCAAGGTCAAAAGGTATGCCAGACCTGCCACACAATCAATGGGTAGAGGCACTAAAACAAATTACAGCCCTCATGGACATGAGGGCCATTCAGCAAGTACCATTACAAGAGCAGGGGCAAGGATTTTACTCCAGACTTTTTTTAGTACCCAGAAAGGACAAACCTGGAGACCAATACTGGACCTGTCAATTTTAAATACGTTTCTGGAAGTTCCAAAATTCAAGATGTTGACTCTACAGCAGCTACTGCCCATGCTGGGCAAGAAGGCTTGGCTCGTAACTTTGGACCTAAAAGAGGCATACCTACATGTCCCAATCAGACAATCTTGCAGAAGATGCCACAGATTCATAGCTGGCTCAATGCATTACCAATTCTCTGCACTGCCCTTTGGCTTATCTACTGCGCCCAGGGTCTTCACAAAATGCCTGGCACCAGTAATTGCATTTTGCAGACAAAAAGGAATTCAAATATATCCCTACTTGGACGACTGCCTAATTCAACCAGAGAACAAAGGCATTCTTCTGAAGCATTTGGCGTTTGTAAAAAGATTATTAATTAGCCTAGGGTACACAGTAAATGAAAAGAAATCAAAACTAGTGCCCTCTCAAGAGATAATATTCCTGGGTGCAAGCTTAAATACAACTGCCCAGATGGCTTATCTCACGCCAGACAAACAAAAGCATCTGACTACTTACTTCAAGAAATTGGCAACAAAAAAAACACTTATCTGCAAGGAAAATCCTGCAGGCCTTGGGTTTCATGGCATCTTGCATTCTACTAATTCCATATGCCAGACTGCATATGAGGAAACTACAATGGTACCTAAAAAGTGTTTGGACTCAACGTTGCCACAGCCTGGAGACAGTAATTGCACTCATTCCCTGCCTGTAACAGGAACTTTGAAGGTGGGCAGAAGCCTGTCACCACAACAAGGGTCTGCCATTCAGTTTACCCACAGCCAGACAGACACTGACAACGGATGCATCAGACTGTGCCTGGGGGGCCCATATGGCAGGAAAATGTATTCAGGGCACATGGCCTGCAAACCAGATGCATCCTCACATCAATCAAAAAGAGATGCTAGCTGTTCAAAATGCCCTGACAGCTTTCAAGGACCTGCTTCATCCAGGACAGTTACTGATAAAGACAGACAACACTACGGTCATGTGGTACATAAACAAGCAGGGAGGTACACATTCCTACTCCCTCTGGAGACAAGCAATGACCTTATGGGACACAGCATTGGCTTTTCAAATTCACCTGCAAGCACAATTCCTGCCAGGAAAAACAAATACTCTGGCAGACGAAATAAGCAGAAACCTCATGGATCCCCACGAATGGAAACTGGATCCACAAGTCTTCAGCATGATAATAAGGAAATGGGGATGCCCAGACATAGATCTATTTGCCTGCCGTCACAACTGCCAATTGCAGAGATTTTGCACAAGGATTTATCACAAGCAAGCATGGAAAGTGGACGCCCTATCCTTCAGCTGGAAAAACTAACAGTATATGCTTTTCCCCCATTGCCTCTCCTTCCCAGGGTACTCCTAAAGGTCAAACAAGAGAAGCCAAAAATGATACTGATTGCACCAGACTGGCCACGCCAACACTGGTACCCAATCCTAAAGAGCTTGTCTCAAGGTCCAGCATGGATATTGCCTCAAACTTCTCACTTGCTGACCCAACAAAACAATCAGATCCTGCACAGCCAACTCAAGACCTTAAATTTGGCAGCATGGCAGATAATGTAGCCATTCAGAACACTCATAGGTTCATAGGTTCATAGGTTCATACTAGGCTATCTGCCCTAGGGCATTTATAAGCCTAGCCAGAGTGTGTTTGGCTTTCACCACCCATTTTAAATTAATTTTGCTATGCCTTTTTTTGAGGTTAGTATACTGTGCCTCTGTCTAACAGTGACACAGAAGTGATAGCCGGGGTAAACCTACGATCTCCCATCCACTCATCAAGATTCCTCTTGAAGAGAGTCAATGTGGGACTCTGCCTAACCTGGACTGGGATTTTATTCCAGAGTGAAGGGAGCCTCTGGGTTATGAATCTGTCCCTCCAGCATGTCCTATTTATTTCAGTGCTGAGGTTCAAGTCTCTCGAGAGGCTCGATGGGATTTGGATTTTCTGAGGTGCAGCATGTCCATTAATTCTGGGTTGGACATGGCTTTATACGTCAGGCACAGATCGCCTCTGAGCAGGCGGTATGCCACTGAGTAGAGCTGGAGTTTCTTTAACTGGGCAGCATATGGCATCTGTTTGAGCCCTTTGATCCTCTTGGTGAGGTACTTTTGGGGTCTTTCCAGTTGCTGCAGGTGTCTGGTAAGGTACATCCCAAAAGGGGCATTGTACTCAATTATGGGCCTGATGAGGGATGAGTAAAGAGGCACGATGACCTCCCTGATCTAGATGTGAATCCCTTCATGATTAGGTGGGCTATATAAAATGTTTTTCTAACCACTTTGGCCACGTGGTTGTCAAATGAGAGATTGCTATCAACTTGGGTCCCCAGGTCCCTAATGACTTCTTCTGTACTTAATGGATTACCACCTATGTGGTAATTTGTGGGCACTTTGTTTTGCCAAAGGGGATGACTATACACTTTTTGGCGTTTAGCTTGAGGCCATGGCTCTAGCACCAGTTGTCTGTTTCTATGAGGCCCTTTGGAGGATGCTTGTGTCGGCTGGAGAGTTGATTATGGCACCCAGTTTGCAGTCATCTGCGAACTTGGTCAGCCACAGTCCTTCCGTGTTGGCCTGTACCGCCGAGAAATATATACCGAACAAGAGAGGTCCCAGGACTGAGCCTTGTGGGACGCCACTTGTAACTGGTTTGGAGTCTGACATGGCTCCAGCAATTCTAACCATGTGGGTTCTGTCCTTGAGCCAGTTTGCAACCCATCTAGTGACATAGGGGTTTATATTTAAGCTGGTGAGCTTATCTATAATGCCCGAGTGGGATATTGTATCGAAGGCTTTGCGAGGTCCAGGTAGGCTGTGTGGACCACCTTCCCTCGCCAATGGCCTTGGTGACTGTTTCAAAGAAATCGACCAGGTTTAAGAGGCAGGATCTGCCCTTAACAAAGCCAAACTGGGTAGGATCCAGTGTCTGTAGGTCCCCAATATCTTTATTTATGAGGTCCATGATGATCCTTTCCATAGCTTTGCAGACCAAGCTAGTCAGGCTTATGGGGCGATAGTTTCCAGGATCCGTTGAGGCACCACCTTTGTGGAGAGGGACCACTGTTGCTGTACGCCACTCTTTGGGTACATATCCTGTAGTAAGGCTAAGATTGAACAGTAGTTTTATATTTGGGTTTAGCTCTTCTTGGAGTTCATGTAGGATGCAGCCCAGGACACCATCTGGTCCCATTGATGCTGTGTTTTTTGCTTTGGAGAGGGTGGCTCTTACCTGAGCAGCTGAGATGTCAGGGGGGCAGCACTCTGTTGGGATAGATATTTGCCCTTTTGGTGGGGAAAAGTTTGCACTGAACCTGTCAGCTAGGATGTTGGCAATGTCTGTGGGCTCGGTGTATTTTTTGTCATTTTGGACTAATTCTGAGCATATCTGGGAATTCTGATGAAGTCTGCATATGGCAGACAAAAGCGCTAATTCTGTTTAATTTGTTAAATTGCTTTTATTTTTATTTTTGTGATTAAAAATAATGTGGTCTGTTCACACGGATTTTCGATTTGTTTTTGGTGGAGTACTATATCTGTTGTGACATATCTGGGAATTCCCACCCAGGTTCCTAACATAACTAAAGAAAGCCTTGTGATTATCCTTAGTGTCCTGTGCAATTTTTCTCTCGAAGCTGGTCTTAGATGATTTTATGAGGGCCCGTAGTTCTCCTATTTATCTGGGGCAAGAAAAACTGAAGAAAACGGTGTTGGCTGCATCTTTTATAGACTGCAACAGTGAAACACGATGAACATAGTACAGTTGTGTACCTACCATAAATGTAGATGTTCGAGTGTGTTCACTGTTGCAGTCCAGGTTACCCACCCACCATCCTCCTTTTCTTTGCTGGGACTTATCTGCACTTCTCTATCCTACACAACCTATTTGGTGTATTTGCTTGTAGATGAAGGAAATGTTATTTTTGTGCATGCAGTTTTATTGGCATATTTTTCAGCCTACCAATTTGGGGGCACCTGACATCTGAGGCAAGAAAAACTGAAGAAAATGGCGTTGGCTGCATCTTTTATACCCCTGGCGCACTGACGTCACGTAAGAGGCGACAGCAACCGATGCTGGACCAGGACTTTGGAATTCTGGCCGACTGCGGGTAGCCTGCCAGCAGGATAACCCAAGAGTAATGACTGCAACAGTGAATATACTCGAACATCTACATTTATGGTAGGTACACAACTGTACTTTTCTAGTACCTACATCATTGGATATGTTGCACCACACACTAGTAACCTTTTCCTTTATAGCTACTAACCACACAATTGCAAAGAGTTTTGACTTTAAAGATAAAGACTTTCATGTATTCATCTTGCTTTATCCCCATATAAATGTGAAATTTAAAAATGAACCACCTTGGTGGTCTACCACTATAAATAAATTCTATAATAAAAGAAAAAAAAATTTAAAGTCCCATAACAAATCTACCCACATTAACAGATAAGCAAGGAACTAAAACAAAGCTAAAAGCTGAACAAGAACTGCAACTGACAACAGAAAGCAAATTTAACTCAAATACTTTTTAAGTTACATTAGGAAATTGAGAAATAACACTTTGTTATACATGGAATTAATCCAAAATAGTGTTAGCCACTCTGACTCTAAAGATGTAACTAACCTTCTTGCAGGCAGATTTAGTGCTAATTTAACTCCAGAAATAGTTATTGAAGTTCTACAAATCCCCGAGTCTAACTCCAAGATCACCATGAAATATGCCCTGGTTTTACTCTCTGAACCTAAAAATATCAGTGAATTTACCTGGATATCTAATTAACAGCAACAGATATGCCCTGTCACAACTCCTCCCACACTTGTTTAACTCAAAACTAGTCACAGTGTATGTACCTGATGTTTGCAAAGCACCTGTAATGGCACAAAGGGGGGCAAACCACAGGAACTGCTGGTCCATCAACCTAAGTTGTTAGGCCATGGAGCATATGACATTTGACCTCTTATGTGATGTTATTAAAAATCTTCTACAACTCTATCCACTACAGTGTGTTTTTGTCAAGGCCAGATCATGCCTACTTAATGGGTTTAACTTCTTTGAGAGCCTTACAAAGGAAGTGAACAGTGGTCGCTCAGTCCACACATCACATGTGGATCTGGCCAAGGCCTTTGATGCTGTATTTATGCTGACATTGTAAACAAGTTAAAAGGATTAGAAGAAGACCCTTATGTGGTAAGACGGATTCTAAACTGGCTAAAGGATAGAACTCATGGAATTAAGGTGACAGGTGCCACTTTAAAAAAAAACAACTTGTTAAGAGTACCAGAGGGTTTAGTACTGGAACCCAACCTTTTTGGTACATACTTTTCCAGCCTTCGCGCCGCAGATCCTAACCTTTGGCTAATAAGGTGCATGTCATAATCAGAAACACTTCAATATGAAGTAGTCTTTAGAAACCAATGGTGCACTGGGAAAGAGCTCAGACTAACTGCAAAAAAGTAAGAGTAGTTAGAAAATCTTTCTATTTAGTACAATTAATTTTCAAAGATATTTCATTTAGGTGAAAGGATGTTATTCTTCTGTACACTACCCTAATTAGACCAATTATTGAGTGCAGTGCCCCTTTTGACTTGTATCTAGCCAGACATATCATGCAGCTAGAAAGGCCTCAATGTTTCCTAACAAAACAAGATTTTACACCTAAAACGCTTAGCTACCAAGACAGACTAGAAGCCTGATCCCTATACTCTGTCATATAGACTCTTGTGTGGAGATCCATGCCTGGCATTTTGTGCCTTCAAGGACCCCCCACCCTAATATGTCTCTTATGCCTTCCCAGGATGAATGACTACGCAAACATCCAAACCAGGGATATGAACTTCCATCAGCATATAACTAAAACACATTGGAGTGATAGATTCATTACCCAGTGGTTGCCCCATCTCTGGAACAAATTATTATTTTGTGTTAAGCAGAGTGACACTACTGCCTCCTTCAAGACAAATCTTTACTGGTGGACATTTATGCACAAGTTCATCACTAGCCTGAAATGTTTTGCCCTCCAGGAAGTGTGTGTGTGTGTGTGGGGGGGGGGGGGGATCTTGAGTGTGGTATTTAGTAAGACGTTCATGTTCTTCAGATTTATTTGGCATGTTGTTCCTATGATCCTATTGAATATAGGTCTTAACCTATTACAAAGGGAAATGCATGTGCACTTTACTTATACTAGTGTTGTAGAACAGTATGACATCACACATACAGTTTACTTACATACTCACCTGCAACATCAAACATACAGTTTACTTAAAGTAGATGGTACGCAACTGTGAAACCACACATACAGTTTGATTACAGTAGGTGGTACTCACCTATGATGTCACATATACAGTTTACTTAAAGTAGGTGGTACTCACCTGTGAAATCACAGATACAGTTTACTTACAGTAGATGGTACTTACCTGCAATATCAAACATACAGATGTGAAATTGTTCAATCTCGCCGTTTGTTCTTACACACGGCTTCGGAGCCGATCTGCGTCTCCGAGTCGGCCGCATCACTAGCTCCGCATCTTCGAGAAAGCTCGAGGCACAGTAATATCCCATGATCCTCAGGTGCCAACCCTCAGATCTAGTTTGCCGCTAGCAGCAGATCGCATTGAGAGGCTCGGACCAGTATATTTTTTTCTACTTTTCTTAATATATAGTTCTCTTTCTACAGATTTATACTCATTTTTTAGTGTTTAAATAAGTATTATAATATAGGTGTTATTTAGACTAGTTTAGTTAGTTTTAAAAATTCTTTAGTTTAGGCCTTCGGGTTTTTTCTGTCAGGATTGACAGTATTTAAAAAAAAAAAAAAAAAAAAGATTTTTTGCCTTTAACTTCTTCTTTTTTCTATTCTATATATATATATATATATATATATATATATATATATATATATATATCATAGTGTGCTGTGTGTTTTACATTTTTATATATATATTACATCTAAATTGTATTATTATTATATAGGGATTTTTTCTTAAGTGTGCTGTGTTTTTTGGATTTTCCCTTTTACTTCAAAATGTCAGAAAAGACCAAATCTGGTTTTAAAAGGTGTCAGTGCGGACAGAAGATGTCCATTACTGACAACCACTCATCCTGCGTCTACTGTCTTGGCCCTCTCCACTTGCAGGAAGACTGTTCCATTTGTCATTCCTTTAGTGGTAGGGTCATGCTGGAAAGACGCAGGAAGTTGGTTGACAGAGGGTTGCTTAAACCCGAATTTCAGGAGGCCCTGGACAAGGCTGAGCAGGTATCCAAGTCTTCGAAGGGGTCGAAGTCTTCAAGAGTGTTGGAGCCCAAGTCATCGGCTCCGAGCACCTCTTTTCAGATTCGGACGCCGGCTCCTATGACTTCGGTGCCAGGCGTCGAGAGTTTATCTCTGCACGAGGCTCAGGTCTTGGAGCCGGTATCAGAGGTACCACCGTCTGCTATCCTTCGCTCGGTGATGGCTTCAATCCCTTTGACCCATTCTTCGAGACCCATTTCCGACTCCGATGTGGACCGAGTGGTACAGAAGCTTATGGAGAACTCGGCTTTGTCCAAATTAATCGAGGTTTCGTCCCAGCTGGTTTCGAAACTCGAGACTATTCCTGTTCCCTCACCACTTCCTCCTCCGAGACCCGTCGAGTCATCGGAGCTAGGAGTCGAAGAACCGATGATTGTAGAGCCCTCGGTGCCAAAGCCTCCAGTAGTGCTATCGGCTCCGTTGACCTCGACTCCTTCGGAACCAGCCGGAGAGTCTCGGAGCCGAAGATCTTTCCTAGGTTCCGGGGGGGGGATAGTCGAACCGAAATATCAGTTCTGACTCTTCCCCTCGGTGCCTCGGCTCAGATCAGTTCAGATCCGTCCTCGGTGTCAGAGCCCGTGGTTCCGATTCCGGAGAAACGACCTCCTTCTTCGGATCAGGTCGGATCTTCGGGTCGGGGCACTGGTGCCTTTGACATCATGAGGAAGGTCTTGTCTGATCAGACACATACTTCTTCAGTATCTTCGTCTCCTTCCCCAAAAGGTCCGCGTTCTGCTTCTGTGCCTTCGGCTCCTACCAAGCGTCGAGACCCAATGCCTCAGAAGTCCCCACAGGGCGACTCTGGTTCCTCAGATGCATCCCCAGAAGCTCCCGCTGAGGATGTTCCAAGGAAACGACTGTGCAAGAGGAGGCACATAGATTCCCCCCAGGAATCTCTCACATCTGATACCGATTTAGATGAAACAGAAGGGTCCCCACGGTCCCCCTCTGAGGATGTCTCGTTTGCAGACATTTTGGAAATCCTGAAACAAAGGGGGGACTGGCAAACCCTTACCCCTTCTGTGGATGAATCGGTCTTACTGAAGGCATTTGGGACTCAATCTTCTACCTCCTGGGTGACTCCGCCATTGGACGATCTCATGGATCTAATAGCCCGGAGGGCTTGGGAAACACCGATACAGTGGAACCAGTCCCTCGTAAACCAAATAAATACATGACGGCCCCCCAGGACAAAACTTATCTTACAAAAGGGGTTCCTGTAGATACTATGGTGGTGGCGGCGGCCACTAAGAAAGAGATGTCTGAATCATCTTCCTCTGTCCATCCTCCTAATAAGGATTCTAGGACAATGGACAGATATGGGAAGCGCATATTTAGTTCGGCGACTTTTTCCATCCGAACGCTCAACTACCTTACGCATTTCATGCGTTTACAGAGAGATCTCATTAAGGAACTGGGAGATACTCTCCAGGGACATACAGATGCTGCTGTCGCCGAGAAAGTGACAGCGCAACTTAACACCCTAAATTCCATAGTCAACTCGTCCATGAGGCTGATTTCATATGCAGCCGAAGGGTCGAGTAGAGCGGCAGCTTCAGCGATCGACCTGAGAAGGCAATCCTGGTTGCACTTATGCTCCTTTGCAGAAGCCTTTAAGTCTTCCTTTGCCAATGCCCCCTTTGATGGTGCCTCCTTGTTTGGGCCCAAAGTAAAGGAGACTCTCACAAGGTGTGAACAAGAAGGGAAAACCCTGTCTGCCGTAGGGGCCCGTTTTTCCATCCCATCTAGACCCTACCCTAAAGGGTAATGAGGAGGAAAAATGTGGTTCTGAAAGACTCAGGGATCTTTTCGGCACACCCAGAGTGACGCCCCCTCCAGAGGCAGAGGAGGGGGAAGAAACGGAAGACGCCGCCCAGCCGGCAGAGGGGGTCCGCAAAATCAGGGCGACAGAGAGACTTTCTCTGGAAAGCCCTTCCAGCACTTCTGAGTGCAGGCCCGGCTGTCCTACTCTGGAGGCAGTCGGGGGTCGCTTGGCTTTATACCCAGAGGCCTGGCTAAATCTTACATCAGATTCCTGGGTAAAAAACATAGTTACCAGAGGCTACAACATTCCCTTCATCAAAATGCCACCCAACTCCAAAAAACTCCCAGACGTTCAACCCAGTCTGCGAGACCAGGCAACCGTAGAGATAGGAAGGTTGCTCAAAAACAGAGTCATCCAACCAGTCCCGGCGGACCAAATAGGATCCGGAACTTACTCAAGGTTCTTTTTAGTTCCAAAGAAAACAGGGGACTGGAGGCCAATTTTAGACCTCAGCAAGTTAAATACCTTTGTGAAAAAGGAAAAGTTCCGGATGGTCATGCTACAGTCAATCCTCCCTTTTCTGCAGAAGGGCGACTGGATGCACTCTATAGATCTCAAAGACGCATACTACCATATCAAGATGGCCAGGGTGTCCAGAGATCATCTGCGCTTCCGGCTGGGAGCCAGTCATTTCCAGTTTTGTGCTCTGCCCTTTGGTCTCACCTCAGCCCCCAGGGTGTTCACCAAATGCATGGCAGTAGTAGTGTCTCACTTGAGATGAAGGGGATTCCGGGTGTTTCCTTATCTAGATGACTGGCTCCTGTCCGCCGCCACCGAGTATCGTCTTCTACAAGCCAGGGATTACAGCTCTTCACTAGGCATAACGGTGAATTTTGGAAAATCTGTCTTATCGCCGTCACAGCGTATCTTATTTATAGGAGCACAGCTAGACACTTCCCTGGCTCAAGTTACTCTCCCCCCACCAAGAGTATCAGACCTCAGGCAGCAAATTTCACTCCTTCTACACAGCAAGAGAGTCCCTGCACGACAAATATTAAGAGTGCTAGGCTTGATGGCAGCCTCCCTTATTGTAGTTCCTTTAGGCAGGATGCACATGAGGATTCTTCAATGGATGCTATTCTCCCAGTGGTCGTATCGACAACTTCCACTGTCTCACGAAATCTTGATCACGAATTTTTGCAAGAAGGATCTCTTGTGGTGGATACACAGTCAAGAGCTGACACTAGGACGACCGTTTGTATTACCCAGTCCGGTAGCAACTCTAACCACAGATGCTTCCCTGATAGGGTGGGGGGGATTCTTTCAGGGACAAACAGTCCAAGGTCAATGGTCCAACTTGGAGTACAATCTGCACATCATGTTCTAGAGCTGAGGGCAGTGTTTCTAGCGTTGCAACACTTTCACAAGTCCTTACCTCAGGGAACAGTGACAGTTCAGACAGACAACATGTCAGTGGTCTGGTACATAAACAAGCAAGGGGGAACCAGATCTTACCCGTTATGCAGAGAGGCCCTCAGAATTTGGCAATGGGCAAAGTCCACTGGATGCTTTCTGATAGCAACGCACATCCCGGGGACTTCCAACGTAATCGCGAACAGGTTGAGCAGAGCGCCATCCTGTTCCCTCACGAGTGGTCCCTCAAACCTCAAGTGGTGGAAGAGATCTTCCGCAGATCGGGCCAGCCTTGCTGCGACCTGTTTGCATCCCCATTGAATGCGAAATGCAGAAGCTACTTTGCCCTGTTACCCCCTCCAGGGGGTGTCCCCAGGGACGCACTGGTATACGATTGGCCCCCGGGTCTCCTTTACGCTTTTCCTCCTGTTCCACTAATTCCCAGGTTTTTGCAGAAAGCCAAACGTCTGGACAGGACCATAATACTGATAGTCCCATTCTGGCCTCGACAAATCTGGTTTCCCTTCCTTCAATCTCATCAAGTGGAGGAACCATGGATGCTGGACCCGGAGCCAGACCTGTTGACGCATTCGTCGGGAGTTCCTCACACCTTTCTCAAGTCCCTCAAACTGACAGCTTTGCTGCTCCGCTTCCCATCTTAGCCAGGTCGGAGTTACTATCCCCTGCAGTACAACAAATTATTGTATCTTCTCACAAACCATCTACAAGGAAATTGTACAACAGCAAATGGAACCGTTTTGCGCACTGGGCCTCCAAACAAGGTATAAATCCATTCGGGGCTCCAGTACACAAGATACTAGATTTTCTTACCACACTTTTTCAAGAAGGAGCATCAACATCCACTATAAGGGTTCAACTGGCGGCTATATCCAATTTTCATATTGGCCGTGAAGATGGTTCTCTTATGTCCCACAGGCTTTGTAAAGTCTTCATGAAAGGTACCTTTCACCTCCGTCCCCCCTTTCGTAATCCAATAGCACCTTGGAATCTTAATCTCATGCTGTCACAACTCATGTTGCCCCGTTTTGAACCAGCAGCCACAACTCCGTTAAAATTCCTTTCATGGAAAACACTTTTTCTGGTTGCCATCACTTCCGCCAGGAGAGTTTCAGAGCTACAGGCTCTATCTATCCGACCCCCGTACATGATTTTTCATCCAGATAGAGTAACCTTGCGCACCAATCCGTCCTTCCTTCTGAAGGTTTGTTCGATTCAGAACATCAATCAATCTATCGAACTACCTACCTTCTTTAAAAACCATTCCAATAAGTTAGAATACACATTGCACAAATTGGACGTTCACAGGCAACTAAGATTTTACTTACATAGGACAAAAGAGTACAGAAAGTCAGACCAACTATTTGTGTCATATGCTGACCAAAGGAAAGGACAGGCAGTAACGAAGGTTACCTTATCCAAATGGCTCTCAGATTGCATAAATTTTGTATGTGGTGAATTGAAACAGCAACTCCCTTTCAAACCCAGAGCTCATTCTACAAGGGCGATTGCTGCCTCTTCAGCCCATACCGCTCGTTTGCCTTTAGTTACCATTTGTGCAGCGGCAACTTCAGCAAAACCACATACTTTTATCGCCCACTATAAACTAGACAAAAGCTCCAGGGACAGGGCGACGTTTGGTTCCACTGTACTCAGGAATGTTCTCCCTTGAGCCACCCAGGAAAAAGGAGCTAGGGATGCTACCCGTGTGTAAGAACAAACGGCGAGATTGAACAATTTCACATTAAGAAGTTATGTTCTTACCATAACGTTCCATGTGAATTGTTCATCTCGCCTTTGTTCTTACATCCCCCCCCCCTCCATCCCCCGTCCTGCGGTCTGGGAGAACGGTTTCAATTGAATTCCTTTTCAGCCTTTTCTAGATATGGTTAGCATATTATTGTACATTAGTAATGGCATCTTTTCTCCTCTATTTGACAGTAGGGTTCCAGATACTGTGTAGTATCTGTTTATATGTGTTCTAGACACAGTTCTAAAAGGGATTCTTCTGGTATAGCAAACTAGATCTGAGGGTTGGCACCTGAGGATCATGGGATATTACTGTGCCTCGAGCTTTCTCGAAGATGCAGAGCTAGTGATGCGGCCGACTCGGAGCCGAAGATCGGCTCCGAACCCGTGTGTAAGAACAAAGGCGAGATGAACAATTCACATGAAACGTTATGGTAAGAACATAACTTCTTATTTACTTAAAGTAGGTGGTACGCATCTGTGAAACCACACATACAGTTTGATTAGAGTAGGTAGTACTCACCTGTGACATCACACTTACAGTTTACCTTCATGTGTACTACTGTTGTGGAACAGTAGATGTATTCATCTGCAGCATCACACATGCAGTTTTCTTGTACATATAGTAATGCTGCAGAACAGTAGGTGGTACTCATTTGTGACATCACACATGCAGTTTACTTATATATGCACTATTGTTGGGGAACAGTAGGTGGTGCCCACCTGTGATACCACACAGACGTTTACTTATGTACTAATGCACCAGTACATTTACAGTTTATTTGCATATGCATGAATTCAGAGGAACAGAGGGTGATACTCTCCCATGCCATCTCAGTTGCAGCTTATTTACATATGTTAGGAAACAGTAGGTGATACCCACTTGTGACATACATGC
Organism: Protopterus annectens; assembly: GCF_019279795.1. Taxonomy (NCBI): domain Eukaryota; kingdom Metazoa; phylum Chordata; order Ceratodontiformes; family Protopteridae; genus Protopterus; species Protopterus annectens. Next base: position 1,095,277,171 of record NC_056737.1, read on the forward strand.
AGTTTACTTAAATGTGCAATAATGCTGTGAAACGGTTAGTGGCATCCACCTGTGACATCAAACTTAGCTCGTTTACACATGCTGGGAACAGTTTGTGGTACACACTTGTGATATGCCACATGCAGTTGTTTACATACACATTTGTGCTAAGGAAGAGAGGGTGGATCTCAGAAGTCTAAGTATGTTATCTGGTGTCCTGTGTAGTTCCTTAATTTGATGCTCCCCTCAACTCAACGTTGAAGAGCAATAAAAAGTCTTCTCAAAGTTGAGGACTTAAAAAAAAAGAAAAAAGATTTTCAAAATTTTGGGGAAAAAAAATATTTGCTTTCTAACTGTAGCAAACTGCTGGTTACAGTTGTAACAATCAGCTTGCTACTATCATTTTGCAAAAACTTACCTGTGATATCACACAAAGTGCTTCAGCACTTCACAAATACAGTATTGGCATTCATTTCTGAATGCTGGTAAGCCACTCCTTTACAGCTCATACCTGCAGATTGCCCCCTTGTACCATTGATAGATTGCACCTAGGGCATATGCCCTTTCACTTGTGACATTACACTTACAGTTTACCTACTTATGCGCTAGTGCTGGTAAACAGTAGTGGTACCCATATATGACATCACACATACAGTGTACTTACATGTGCACTATTGCTGGAGTACAGTAGGTGGCACCCATCTATGACATCACACATACAGTTTACTTATTTAGTAATGCACCAGTACACTTATAATTTATTTACTTGTGCTGTAATGCTGGGGAACAGAAGGCAGCAGTCACTTGTGACATCACATATGCAGTTTACTTACACATACACTAGTGCTGGGGAACAGTTGGTGGTGCCACCTGTGAGATCTCACATACAGTTTACTAGACATGTAGTAGTACTGGGAAACATGTAGCTCTTCCAGAACTGTGACATTACATACATAGTTAACTCACACATGTACTAGTGTTGGGAAACAGAAGGTACCTCCCAGATGTGACATCACTCATGTAGTTTGCTCACACATGTACTAGTGCTGAGGAACAGAAGGTGCTACTCACCTATGACATCAAACAATCAGTTGACCTGCATATGTACTAGTACTGGGGAGGTGTACGTGGTCACCACCTATGACATCAGACATATAGTTTACTTACACTTGTAATATTGTTAATGAACAGTAGCAGTGCTATCTAGTGACCAGCTGGGGTCTATTTCAATTTATTGAAGGATCAAATTGTCAAAACCTGTATGGTCAACAGTTTGGCTCGTCGGAGTGTTCTTACTGAGATCACTGTACATTATGGATCAGGGAATTGCCCTTTTCCCCATTGTAGTGGGATCTTGGAGTTATTGAATGCTTTACAGATACAGATGTATGCACTGTGGTAGGCAATCACACATACACAGGGATTCAGAAAGAACCCCCTTCTCTGGCAGTGACAGCTGTGGCCAAAAGGGACTGGTTTCATTATCGTCTATAAATAATTAGCAGGGTGTGTGAGGGGGTGCAGGGGGCTTGCCCCTTGCTAAAACATTGTGTTGTTGGCGGATGATGTGTGGCTTTATGTTAGTTTTTGATTGACTTCATTATTGACCAGATGGTCTTGACAATGTAGTTTTTTGCTAAACTGACATAAATCTGACCAGCTGTTGCTGCCTTAATGTCTGGCACTGTTTGTGTATTAAATCTGTATATGTGTGCCATTTCTGGTGAAATCTGTGTTTGTAAAATGGAAAATTGTGATCCTGAAAGTGAGCTTTGTTTTTGGAAAAGAGAGGGTAGCTAGAAAGACTACTGAAAGTTATGGAAATTTGACTTGTGTTCCAATCGGTTGCTTCTTTCAGTTGCAAAATAATTTCCTAAAAAGCTAGAAACAAATGTGTGCTAAAAAACTGCCATTTCCTACCTCAGTGATTGTCTCCACACAACACTTGTCCTTTACTCTCTGCATTGTAATGGTGTAGGAATGGGGATAGCTGCTTCAGGTGCAAATTGTCCGGGATTGCGGTTGGCAATGCTATACAACTTGGGAAGACATTTTTTTAGTATTCATTTATTTTTAATTTCACCTGCAGAAAACATTTTTTGACCTTTTTTGGGGCTTAATTTTGGGTTAAGGGAGGTGCCAGTCAGGGAACTGCTAAATGACTTAGCTATGGCTCTATGCACCCAGCAAGTCCTGTACAAAAAAATGAAGTCTAGCATATCGTTTTGTAACATGTCTGGAAATGCTGCATGTTAAAGTTAGCTACATCTAAAGTATTTTCTGGTATGTTAAAAATAAACAAGTATATAGAAAAACTGTGATTTGTCAGTCTGACTATCTGAACAAAGGTCTTGCAGAGAACTATTTCATAAATATAGAATGCATTTTAGCTCATTTACTTCAGATGGATACTTCAAGTGGATACAGACCTGAAGTTTAATGGGGATGCATTCCATTGTTTATGTTCCCAGTAGGAAAATACTTTTGTGAAGCATACTAATGAATAACTTGGAATGAAAAAATTAAAAGGTTGGCATCTGAGGATCAAAGGTATCAGGTGAACGTTTTATATGTAACAGTGGATCATTGAAGGTAGGTTGGAGATGTACATCAAGAAAGCTGCCTTTAAACTGTGCTGGAAGAGTTGGGGTTAAGTTGGGGCTAAATGTGGCATGAATGTCATAAAGGCAAGCTGGGGTTTGTTATGCAGTGTAAATCAGAGAATCATTTTGTGTTATAGATGACATTTAGGGGAGTAGGTGACTTCCCAATTTTTATAAAATTTGGGTACTGACATAATAAAGTAAGAGAGACATGGATGAAAAGTAACAGAGAGTTTAGAGCATGAGAAGTCCTTGGTTTAGGTAGAGTTTAGAATGAATGATTTAGGTAAGGGTGGAGATGGTGAGGCATGGAATATGAGAGATGGGATCAAATGCAGTATGATGTCTTATGAGGAAAGGATTGCAGGTGAGTTGTGGAGTATAGTTGTTCAGCAACCAAGTTAGATGGGGATAACTGATAGTATCTGCAGGCTTCAAACATGGCTATAAATGATTACCAGATACATGAATGGTAGAAGGTTAACTAAAATGTTACATGTGATATTATGGAGGAGAGACTTGAAAGAAGTAGAAGCCTGTGTAGATGAGTGCTAGATCAAATGTTGCAACAGAAACCAGCTCAAAAAGGAATATGTAAAGTCAAGGATGTCAGCTAGCAAGAAGGTTAGGAGAAAAAAAGTGTCAGTGTCAAAAGGATTGAAAGAGGGGATTTGGGATGGAAAGAATTTACTTTTTAAATATTGAGAATTGAGATAGAGGTGCTATGTTAGGTGAGTTAATATGTGTGTGTGTGTGTGTGTGTGTGTGTGTGTGTGTGTGTGCGTGTGTGTGTGTGTGTGTGTGTGTGTGTGTGTGTGTGTGTGTGTGTGTGTGTAAGACGCACACGCACGTGTGCATAATGCAGCGTGTGTGTGTGTGTGTGTGTGTGTGTGTGTGTGTGTGTGTGTGTGTGTGTGTGTGTGTGTGTGTCAGGGGGGCAAAAAAGTAGAGTTATAAGCAGAGGTTCTTAGTGAATTTCGGAATCACTATTTACAAGGGAAATGATAGGGTGGGTAGATCTCTCGGAAGGGAAGTTTTTTTTTTTTTTTTGCTTAAACATTTATATTGCTAAAACAATAGAACATATAGACTCACTATGGGGCTTTTTTCCCTGTGGCAGAGCCCATCACATGTCTAGATGTGAATGCTTTGTTACTTGGTTGTTGACTTGCTGATTTCACTTTGAGCTACTCTGGTTTTTAGGGAAAGTATAGCTCCAGGAAAGTAAGCTTTATATAAATCATTGTGAACTAACGTCAGTATCTTTGACCCTCAAAGCTCTAGAAAAAAGATTATGGATAGACTCCTCCTGTTCTGGTTCTATATCCAGGCCATAGTATGGTAAATGATCAGACAGGATAGCAAAGTCTACGGGCCAAAAGTGAATGCACCCCTGTAAGAATTGTTCACATATCAGGGGAACTGAACACACTTGAGGACTCCCTTATTCCCAGCCTCCCTGTTCACCTGTTTCTGAGGATAACAGAATCTTGTCTGGTCAGGGTCTCCCAGGAGCAGAGGTAGATTAAAGAGTAACCCTTTTATTCTATGGAAGAATATGTCCCTCTTCTGCTTAAATACACAGTTCAGCAGGGCAAAACTGTGTTAATAGCATAATATAATATTTATTTTTTATTTATGTGTTTTGTTAACCAGACTGTCCAATTGACTTTAGGTCAGCTTTAGTGGAAAAGGTGACTATGATGTCCCTACTCTGGGCCAGTAACTAAGGAGCCTGAATCCTCACCACTGACCCTGGAGAAGGCTGCTCACTTGTAATACAAATGGATACACTCAGTATTTCCAGATGCATACCTGTCTGTATCGAGCACAATTTCACTTGAGGACACAGGGAACACAGTTAGCCCAGGGTCTGGATTTCTCTATATCTGTCTCTCCACAGAGCCCTAATAATGCTTCCCACTGGCGCTTCATGTCCCTGCCCCAAGTAGCTGACACACACACTCTTTGAGATTTAATTTGCACACACACACGCGCACACACACACACACACACACACACACACACACACACACACACACACACACACACACACACACACACACACACACACACACACACCTGGGGAAGGCTGGTACAGATTTACTAGCTATACCACCTTCTGTCCAGACTATAAGGTAGTTTCACTGCCACCAGTCAGTTACTATAAGGCTCTTAGAACTGTATCCAGTTATACAGAGTGAAGTTAATATTAATACAAACGGTAATGGTGACCAAACAGCCAGGCTTCAGGAATGGCCACAGTTATCACCAAATAATGCAAATACCCTCAAAACTTAAATGTTTTTCTAAAGGGACCACCCACAATGAGAATTTTGAATATAATTAATAATAAATAATAAAAGAACATGAAAATATTAAATATCTATTACAGTAAACGCCAGAGTTTCAGTGACAGGGAATATTAAAAATTACACAGATGGAAAGTTTCACACAGTTATAGAAAAAAACAGTATTTAGCTAGTCTCACTATCTATTCCTGACTGACTAAAAGAATTACTGTTCCTACTTACTGAATAGAGCAAGGTAAGATGGGTAAGTGGTCCTTGTTGTCAGATTCAAGACAGAATACAGAATGCTGCTTAGACTTCAGTCTCTTCTAATATTAAAACATTATTTCTGTACAGAATGACATCACATACATCTGGTCATCTGATTCTGTTGAACTCGCTATCCCTCATCATTAGAAGCTACCGGGTATTAGCACCTATGTGCTACAATACACACAGACAGATCTTTGGTCAGATGTGGTGCAGCTGGTGTAAGTCATAAAACCATAAAACCTTTTCAGTCTTCCTACAGGAGCTGCAACCTATTCTCTAGCACAGACATTGTGTCTCTGTCTCCCTTCAAAACTGTGGAATAACATTGTTATGGCTTAAACCATAAAGTAATTTAATTTAAAGAATATTTTGCAAAATCAAGTGGATTAAGATTAACCTCTTTACTTCTAATATATGCTTTTACAATGTATATATTTAAACAGTTACAATAATGCATGTACATGTCTTTTCCTTCCAGCAGGGCACACTGTTGATACATTTTAATACAAGCAAACCTCACAAATATATTTTAAACACAAGCATCTATACAAATCAATGTGATATACAAATGACATATAATTATTTACAAAATTCCAGTTAGCTGTGGTGGCATATGTTAGAAATCCACTGCCCTATTTCTCCTGGCATGGCTGGCAGTACCTCCTATCTTCACAGTAACATTTAGCAAATCTGTTAACAAGCTAAGAATTACCTATCTGTTTAGGATTTCAGAGAAGGCCTTTCAATCAATGTTCTTATTGGTACTAGCCAACATCTTTTTCTCAGCAGCTTTCTTTGTGATTTTTTTTTGAGGCTCTTAATTTGGGATGTTAGAGGTATCTGTGCTACGTATATTGGCTTTCCGGGACCAGACCCACCAAGACTGAACATAATGTTAGTAAATGCCACCTTATTAGTCAATGTATTTTGTATGCTGTTATATTTCTCTTCATAGCTCACTGGTTCTTGAGGTTAACCAGTCACTATTCTTATAATACCTCTTAGATGTTTTTATATTATCTTTCCCAGGCTTCTGCTTTGAGGCATAATCTGGCAACACACTTTGGAAAGAAATTCTGATTATAATTAACTAATATTGTACCTCACAAGGGTAATGCACTGGAAATATGAAAGGGTCTAGAAAATTACCTGACTTTGCATAGCTTAAGTTATCCTCACTTCCTTTATTCTTGCTACTGCCTGCATTCAGGTTATGTATAAACTGTGGATCCCCCCCCCCCCCACAGCCTTAAAAACCTCCTTTGTGGCTTGCTTCAGTAAACATGTAATGATTCTCAAAAGTTATTACTATTTCTGTTCCGACACAGTACACAACTCCAAATTCAGTGAAAGTTGGGATGCTCTGAAACACTTTAAAAGTAGTTGCAAAGTTGTATTAATAGTATGCATTCACTCACTCCAATGGAGCTCAGGAAGTTTGCACTGTAACTTCCAATGGGCGGAGCCTAAGCCTTTTGACAGAATCAAATTATGTCATCCCTTTTCTAACAAATGTTCATATCTCTGGAACCATAGGTATTATGAAAGAAGTGTAAATAGCAAACTCTTCAGCACAAACTCTTTTTATAGTGGTATTATTCTTTAGGTTCTAGGTCTTAAACTGAATTTTATAAGTCACAGTAAACACAGTAACTATTATGTGTGTAATATTTTGCAAACAGCTTACAATATCTCAGCAACCACTCAAGTTACACACATTGTCAGCAGCATTTTATTCATCTAGCTGAGAGCTTTCATATGAGGCTAAGGAGTTCTGCCTGTGTTATTTATTTGTTGAAATATTTAGAAAAATGTGAAAATTATATCTATATAAATTAATATCATAAAAACAACAATTAATATCCATTTACCTGCAGTAGACAGAGGTCAAATATTAATGCAGTTGAGTTTGCCATTGTGTAAGATTTAAGATGAAATCTTTTAAAACCTTGTACATAGCATGGTTTTGGAATTATTGATGCAAATATGAACAAGCAATATTTGATGCCTACAGACATCAGTGAGAGTTAACTGTACATGCAACTGGAGGTGTCACTTGGATGTAATGAATTAAGTTCAGCATGTAAAAGCGGAGGCAGCATATTAATGCTTGAGATATTTCTATTTGTAAGAATCAGAAAGTCTCTAGAAATCAAGATTAATAAAACGTTTGTTAAAAGAACTGTTTTTAGAAGGAAGTAGTTTACAGCTAAGATGTTTAAAAAGGAATATAAAAAATCCAAAATAGAAAGAGTATCTTGCCTTGAGTTTTTATAAACAAGATTCCCGAATAGAGGGTATAACAGTCAGCTGATTAATGACATTTGCACTGAATTAAAAATAAGGGATATTATGAATGTCTAGATTTGTATGCACACTAGGCAAGTAGTTCTAACTAAAAATACATTGGAAAATTCATATATGAACGTCTTATGTTTAATGCAAAATATTTGTAAACTAGAGATAAAAAAATATAGAAAAAAATGTAGCATATGTTAGGCAATGTGGAAGGTTTTAGAATAAAACCCTAATTCTGTGTATAAGAAAGACATAATATTATATCTGTTTTACAGAAAAAAAGTAATTTTAAAAAATCCATGCTTAATAATAAATATAGCTTTAAGTGCGTGGTCATGCATTTTTTATAAAACCATTTTTAATCATTGAGTGAAAGGATATATTGGCTAAAATCTTATGCAGATTGCAACACAAAAATGAATCTATGTTGCTTTAAGTACAAAAATGCGACTGCAATTATGCAGATAAAACAGACAAAACATTGCATGACAGAATTTATTAATGTTTATGTGATGTTTAGAAAATGTACTTTGCAAACATCATATTGAATATACAGCATTTAAGATATTTGCTGTTTCGTGTGCTCAACGCTTGGAAATGGAGACCATCATAGCTCGCTTTGGAAAACAAATATTATTGGCAGGGAAGATTAAATGCTTTTGTGTTGCAGGGCTGAGTAAGTATTTAGATTTTGCTGAAAAATGAGAGCCCTGAAACATTAATTGATAAACTAATTTTACTGGTTAATTAACTTTTGGTTGCCTTTAAAATAAAAGGGTGGGTGGATGTTTTTAGCAATCCTGATGGATGGATCCCCTGTAGGGTGAAAGTGCTACTGAGTTTGCTTTTGTAACAAACTAGATTTTTTTTATAAGTGATAAACCTAGTAATGTTATTTTAATTTATTTTCTTTAGTCTTTTCTCCTAATATACACCATATACTGCTGTTTTGTGAATCATATTTATTCTAAGTAAATGTGCTCCCAGCTATCTGTACTGTCCTACCAAGCAGAATGTCACTTTAAACAATAAACTCTGGAACATCAGCTACCAAAAAAGGGCCATACATTTTACCGGTGTGTGTTGCTTTTGTCCAAGTGTCGAGTGATACAGTTAATACCCATGAATGCTTCCTTTTTCTCTAGTTTGTAGTTAGTGGAATATTTAAGTCTCCCCCAATCTGTGCTCTTACTTTCCCACCTTTAGGAGACTACTTTCACGTAAAAGGTTGGGGGTGGTCCATTGTGGCATGTTAGGATACAAGTCCTTTATAATGACCTTCTTATCAGAAGATACTGAAGGTTTTCATTTCTCCTTAGTCTTCTTAGTCTTCTTCCATGTTTTAAAGTAAAAAAAAAAAAAATCTAGTCCTACTTGTCTACCTGCTCAAATGGATTTCGTTCTCTCAGAAAATCCATAAACCTCTAGTTCTAATAAAACAGCAGGACTGATATGCCACAACACAAGCAAAATTCTGTTCCTGGAAGCCTATAATTTAGAACTCTTCAGAAAGCAGGTCTTGGTTACGATTCACTTTTTGAAGAACCATGGCTCAGTCATATTGTTATTTGCCCCACAAGACCAAACTTCATTATTGGATAATATTTCTTAACCAGGGGTCACCAATCACCCCCAAGAGTGGAAGGAGTAGCAACATTCTCCCTCTGTCCGTGGGTTGTCATTCTCTCTCCTGATTACTCTGTGGTCCCACAAGAGTGTCAGGTAACCTCGTCAGCTGATTGCTAGCAGATCCTGTTCCTTTCATCCTCCAGAAGGACTTTAATTTTTAGTTTTGTCAGAGATTCTTGGTCATAAGAACCTCTTTGGACCGCTTGTTTATTGGTTGTGCTTCTAATAAGATTCTGGATATGTTTCTAGGTATGTCAGATGTGCAGCAAATGCCTGTGTCATGGCAAAGTTGAAGCAACTTTTGAAATGTAAAGACAAGATCAGGACAATGATGGAATATTCTGTATCACTGGAAGACACAGTTGCATTTATTTTACTCGCAGATCTCAACATTAAGACCATCCATAGCAAAAGAAAATAAAAGATGACTTGAGTGCTGATGATTTATTAAACTCTGCTCCTCTTGGTTGATCAATTCTCTCACACACAGATATCTTCGGCTTCTTTATCACAATGTTCTTCTCACCTGTCAGGAAGAAAAGCCATTAGGCAACTGCCTAAAAGTCCATTCTACCACAGACACAGCACAGTTTTGGCTTTTCCCATTCTTTCGCTGGCTTACCAAAATCCTTGAGAGTCTGGTCACTTCACACATACAGGGTAATATCACAAAATATGGATTCATAACAGTTCAGTAACATAGATTTACGTGGGAAGGAAGCAGGATGACAGACATTTGTCTTTTTCTGTCTCTATCAATAAGAGACAGCTTAGTGAGTCTGTCTGTCTTAATAAAAAAATGCATTTGACTTGTTGGCCAAGTATTGCTAAACAACTGTCTACTTAATGAAAATCTTAACTGGAGGACATGTCTTCTGCTGATGTGCCAATGTCAGGATGAGAAGCATACTGTTCCACCTAGAAACAGGTGCATAGGTGGTCATGATGGTCGGTGATGGGGGTCTAACACTTTTCTCTCTTCAGAAATAGATGTGCCTTGAATGTACTCTGTCTCCACATGCTATGTTACACAGATGACCTGATGATTTAGGTTTTCTTAAGCTCTAAAAACACTGTGAAGGCTACTCTAAAGACAGATCCCGATGCACTGACCACACAGTTTGAACAAAGGCAAATGATGGCAAATGAATGTGAAGCTACTGAAACCTAAATTTATGTTCTTCGACTCACCTCAGGGATGTAAGTCATGTCTCAAAGAACTTGAACATAGCCTTTTTGTGTCACTGAAATTGCAGAGACCTTTAAATGTGCCTGCAGTTGGTTTCATCAGGCTATAGTGCATCTTATGCAGACACTTCACACTAAGTTTTTAGTTATTTTTTTTACTTAATCAGATTATGTTAGAACACCATTGTAAATATACTTAAGAAAAAAGGTTGAATCCTTGTGCAGTACTGAGCTAACCTAATTTAAAGAGGTGTCATCTTCAAACTACAATCCCTTCATCCCTACCCGCTATCTGCAGCAAAGTTTATACCAAAGGATGAAGCCTGTTTAGTGTGGTCTTTGTAAGTAGTGCTTCAAACGTCATGAAACTATCATCCAAAAGGAGTTAAAGAGCTTTATCTGTACAGGCTTCCTTTATCTGGGATTTAATTGCCAGTTATTTAGGAGCTTTCACTAGGCAGTTCAGGACCAGTCCATGGAGCCACATACCTTTGTGGTCACCTGCTCGAGTAAGGGACTACCTGATATTACATGAGCCAGTCTGTGATTTGCTGTGGCAGAGTTCTTGCTGCACAAAGTGATAGCCGATTAGTCTCATTCCAACAAACTCTTTACCTTGTGTTATATGTGATTATTTTTGTTTTCTCTTTACCCCACTTTCATTCATTGTTTGTTGGTTGTGGTAAGTATTATTTATTACTGAAATTGTAATTTCATATTACTGTTTATATGCTAATGTGTCTACAAAAGGTCCATGTCAATTTACTGAAAAGCAACATACTTAAGGTCGTAATACTAAATGTACATTGTTGAAATGTAAAAATTCTGAAATGTTAAACTGTTGACATCAAAATACCCAACATGTGTAGAGAGCCGCACTCACCTCTACCACAGGACCCATGTTAACATTCTTTTCCAAGTTTCACTAACCAGGGAGTGATATTGTTTGATATCTGGCTATGTACTGGCACAGTGTACATACATAACACATACATGATATTAATATGTATTTTAAGTTCAACATTGTAAAGCATCAGCATTTTGACATTTCAGGATTTTGCATTCAGTGTTATGGCTTTGAGTATATTGATGTTTGATAAGGTTGTTATATACCTGTCTGCAAGAGTTTGTCATCTGTATACTACTTTATATGTCAATACAGCTGTACTTGACTTGTATATCTTTGTGTGTGTATTATTACTACTCTTGTAGAATCTCCTTTTTTGAAATGACATGCCACTGACTTTATACTTCAAATTGGCATCTAGCTAATACTAGTCGGAACCTGCGCCCTCACTTCTTCTATAAACTGCACCTTTATAGAAGTTACTTGACTAATTAGCTATTTGATTTCTGTGCTGGTGCCTTGCCAAGACATTTTGATTACATATTAAAGTTTAAAAGCATTTATTTTGATGTATTTTTCTATTAAGATATTTCACCTGTTTTGGGATAATGACAATTGAATGGATTATAAGAATTTTGACATTTGCAACAGCTTGAAGGAGAAAATAAATAAGTAGAATGTGAATCATCTGCACTTTGACTGCCTTTCATGTGAAAATCTGTTCATGGGAGGAATATATGAAACATTGCAATACTCTTTCGTTGCTCTTGAAATTAAATATTAAGATAAAATGACAGCAATTCTTTTAAGTCCCTGTTGAACTGAGAGCTACAGTCTAATAGAAAGGTGTATTAGTGCTGAACAAAATGAGTGAACAAACCTGTAGGCAACTAGCAAGCCAAAAGAAAGTCATGCTAAATATTTTTAAAGTACTTTTCTCCTTATTTAGCCACACATCAAGTGGGAGAGGGAAGAAAGAGACAGGGATTATGGTCACTATCCTGTGGGGAACAGAGATTTTCTGCTAGCTCTCAAATTTCCTCTGACAGCCTGATGTACATTCTGGTACATACCTCTCAATCTCTTAATACAAGAAATGCAGAATAAGCCAAAAATAATGTGGGAACAAAGAGACAAAATAGGGACAAAATGTAAATATTACTCTTATAAACTTAGAAAATTGTTATAGTAAAAGGGTTTGTGTTGCCATACATTTTTTGAAGGATATGAAGCCTGAAACTCAAATGTCATTATTTTGTGAGTTCATTTCTCACTGATTTGCCAGAAAACCACCAATTTTATGAGGAGCAGACAAAATAAGAAAAGAGGCAAAAATCTGAATGTTCAGCAGAAATCTGAACAGTTGAGAGGCATGGTTTTGGGAATGTAATCCCAGCTCATTGATATATGTGTGTGTCTATGTGTGTGTGTGTGTGTGTGTGTGTGTGTGTGTGTGTGTGTAATTTCACACACATATGTTGAAATGTATCTACAGTACCACATGTTGCTTGAAAGGCCAGAGCGCATGTCTTGGGTCATGTCGTGCCTTCTTTTAATGTCTGCTCTCCAGTCATTCATAATAATGCAGCAGACTGAGACACCATGCTTCTTGTAGGATGGGGAAATCCACATCTGTCACTCATTCTTAGGTGACACTGCTATGTCTTCCAGTACCCTAGCTGTAGTCAGGACTTTATCTTTCTGCACCAGGGAGCCTACTATGTTAACCCTAAACAGAGTCAGATAAATCAGGGATACAAGTCTGAGCTTTGTAGCAGAATCTGAGTATGTGACTGAGTTGAAGAAACTAGTTCAGGACTAACTATGGAGAAATATCACCGCAAATGTCTCAGGATTCTATGTACATTTAATAATGACCATATGGAACAAAGCTGTTATCTGAAATTTGTCTTTTGAGAATGCCTTACAGACTGCTTTAACAGTGGAACCAGAAAATTAAAAGCTGCACAATATATACAAGTAAGATAGACTGTCATGGCATGGAATGCAGCACAACAACATTGTATTTGGTTTGCACTTAAAAGACATGAAGGCATCAATTCTGGTGTGGGTGTTACATGTTTCTTAGGACAGAACGCAAAACCGCAAATTGTATAGTTAATCCAGAAAAAATGCAATGCTTATAGCAGAGCTGATGATTTAACAATGTTGTATAGATATAAGAAAAAGAAACATTTAAAGTTGAATGCATTGAAAGAATTGAAATGTGGCTAAGGACTTGTTGATCACAAAGCTGTTTCTGATCAGAAGAGTACAGAGGATTTTGTTTACCATGAATTGTGTGAACATGTAAAACATTTATCATTCCTGATATAAATAAAACTAAAAGAGAAGCCTGTGAATTTGGAGACTAATATTTGGAGCAGTGAGACTATATTCAATGAAATGAAATACAGGCAAGTAGCGCAATTTTGCAAATACCTGATGCTGCTCATGGTTGCCTTTACCCATCAATTACAGCCACTTTATTACTGTGCACGTCTTACATTTTTCTGGCTGTGATTTAAAAGATGACCTTTGTAAAGTATTCTACTTGTTTTATACTAATACACATTAGCCCTGCACACCTAGATTACCACTTAATTATGAGCAAGAACAGTCATTTTCATCCATAGACATTCCTTGTACCCAGCAGTTATACCCACTGTCTGCACCTCAGATGTCTGAATGTGGTAATAAAATAATGGCCACAATACATTATTACAAATTTGTTTCACAAATACAAATCATATACACAGTAAACTATTCTAGTTTACTTCACACAAATGCACACTGGGCATGCAAATCCAGAAAGTGTGTCTATTTAATTTGCTGAATTGTTAAATGGGCCAAGACCAAAACAAAACAGTTTTCATAGCAGCTTACTAAGCCAGCTATTGTTAAAGTATGTAACATTTTAAAAAAATCACCAATTTGCTGTCAAAAGTGCAGTATGGCCAACAAGAAATGCACATCAAGCAATAGTGCACAACTGTTCCTTCCATCCAGTTTTCTTACAAATGCTACCCAGTCAGCCTGGTAAATACAACAACCTGCCAGATGCAAGACAGAAGATACCAACCTGTAACTCTTAGAAAAACAAATAGAAGCAAAAAAAAAAAAAAAAAACTTTCAGAGGCTGTTGAGGAAGCTGGGAAGTAGCTCAACAGAGAAACAGCACTGGCTGATGCTAAAGACAAACCGCCCAACAAGACTGAAACTCTAATGGCTTTGCCATTTCACAGCACATCTATGGAAAAGAAGGACAGCACACTGGCACAGCGGTTTGCATTGTCACCTCACAGCAAGAGGTTCTCTGGTTAGATTATTGACTGGGGTGCCATCTGTGTGGAGCATCCATGCCCTCCTTGTGTTTGTATGAGTGTCCTCTGGGTGGTCTGGTTTTCTCCCATTTTACAAAGGCATGCATCTGGAGCATTTCTCCCGGGGCCTTCACTAAAAATTGACTTGTTCCAAGTCAGACTTTCCCCAGTAAACAAATAATAAATAAATAAAGAATGACGGTTTCCTACCTCATACTGCATTGTTCATTTAAACTGTCATGAAATGTAGACTTGTCCTGAGCTGCCTCTGGCAAAACTGATCTTGGTGCCACACTTGACTTCACAGACACAACTTTCTGCTGCAGATGCAGTCGCACTGACGGTGTTCTCAAGTTGACCTTCCTGGTCTCATTGTTGAAGCTGAACTGTTTTTTAAAGAAACTATACAGTGTTGCCATCCTACTTCAAGGCCCTGAAAATATAAATGGGTGGATTTGGTGCATTAGAAAAAGTGAACAGCTTACTTTGTAAGCATAAGCCATACGTTGGGTTGATGATTTTGATTTTTTTTATTTGACAGTTATTTATTATTTGACATTTGTTTACTGGGAAAGTCAGAATCGCATAATATTCCATTTTCAGCAGAAGCCCATGGAGAAAAGCTCTGCATTCGCATAATATGGTTACAGTTAAGTAAAGGTATTTCAAAACCTAAAACAGAATAGCAGTATATTAACTAAGTAAAAAAAAAATTAATAGCTTCAGTTCACACAGTGTGAACATTTACATAGATAGTGCAAATATTTGGATAGATATATTAAGCTGAAAAGAACACCCTCAATAATTAAAGAGTTCACTGGTTACAGATGACATTAAACACACCGAGTTTACATTCTGGGTATTTCTGCCTTTGTACCTGGCAGCAGCACTGCGGCCTATTCAGGCATGGGGAAGCCTAGAACTGCAGCTCCATCAGTACCCATGTTAATTTTGACCTGCACAGAAACCTGCAGGCAACAGCACAGAATGGTGGGACTTTATTCTGTCAGGAGCTCATAACTGAGATTTTCATGAATAGGAAGCATTGTGGCCTTTCATATTTGGCTAGATCTTTGGAAAGGTGTGTGCCAAAGGCGGAATAGCATTCTATTAAAGCCTGAAAAGGGAAGGGTAGAAGAAAATGTTAACCCATTTGGACATGGAGGATATAACTTTGGTAATTAGTTCAGCAAAGCAGACACATTTTCTAGCTATAGTTGGCATATGATCATTGAAAGACAGCTTGTAGTCCACAAATATGTCCTAGTCTTTAATAATGGTATCTGCCTTAAGAAGGGTATAATTATATGGTAGTTGCATGGGTTTATTGTATCCCAAAATGTATTATGCTATATTTTTTATACTGAGCACTGGTATGGTTTAGCCCTTTTTATATTATACAGGTGTCAGCAGGAGAGCTTTATAATCAGGCCACATATTCAGTCTTCAAGATGATCATATATATTCCTTTGCCTTCTCCACAGGGTCTGAATAAGTGACAGACACTGCACCCAGGTATAGAGGGAGTGTTTTCATTACAATGAAACCATGTTTTGGTAATTGTACAGATATCTTTGTGTTTGAGGGCCAGGAAAGTCTCAAGGTTAGGCATTAGCACTGAACAGTGCCAAGTAGATAAAGGCTGGACTGGGATTTGTTAGGTTGATAGGTCTAGAAGATTGTCTCTACCTAGAAAAGGCACTATTGGGGTAGCAGCTGCTTTAGTCAGTATGTGGAATCCCTGGTGGGACAGGTGTAGGACATTTCTAGCAAAACATGTAGGCCATCACATCCTGTGCTGACACACATTGGGTCACCCTGGAATGATACCAATTATTGAGCCAAATGTAGACAACAGTTATATTTTATGTGAATTGTGACATCAAACATTTTGTTTTATTTGAATTGTAACATCATTCTTGGTGATGGTAAAATGCTGCTGAACTCCACCTGCTTCTGAGCCATGGTCATGTGATTTGACATCTCCATCACTATTTCTCCCAGGGTTGAGCATCTAGGATTGAGCACCCTGAAATGGGTGATTATGAGGTAGTATGTGTAGTTTTGATGGAGGGCCCTATGGTTTTGCAAATCCCATCGCCAGAGAGACAGCTAAATGGTACACTATCATTGTTCACCCTCAAGAGTGTAGCATCAGTGTCTGACAATAGTCACCTATTACTAAAATGTTGTCTATTGTGGGGGTTGAGGTTACGTGCTCTGGTGACCTCATGGGTGTAGACATGTGGTCTTGGTAACTTCAGCTGAGAATAGAAGCAATGAGTGCGGGATGTGTGTAGGGGTGGGTGTGTGATTGTGTGACTGAGGTTTAGGGCTAGTGGAATGTTTTGGTTCTTTGGGACCTCACTATATATGTGTTGGGCTAGTGATGGGTTGTAGTGAAATGGAGGTCAGTTGTTTACTGACAACTGTGGATGGTAAATGCTTAATCTCCATTATAAATAAATAAATAAATATTTACAGCTCCTACAAGTGGATATATAGATAAAGGAACAAGACTTTTCAGGCGGGATCAAACATGCAACTGAAATACTTTCCTTTCTGGCAACTGATAAATCTTATAATACCCTCCTATAGTTACAACCTCTAAAGAATTGTATGACTTAGTATACTTATAAAAATCTGCAGAAATCACTAGTTAGTAATTTAAACTACACGAATTACAAAAATTGTAAAAAAAAAATGGGACTAACATGATCTTTTACTTTGTGAGGCTTACTTAATATGTGTACTTTGTATATCTTATGTTTGAAATCTGTAATTTATATTCCTATGTGTAATCTGTAATTTGTACTTTTCTGGAGCTTTTCTCCCCAGGACTCCCTTGAAAATGGGATCCATTTGGCCCAATGGACCATCCTGGCAAACTACAAACAAACAAGCAAATAAATAAATACATAGGTTTTCTAGCAAGTGCAGACATATCTCCAGGTGACAAAGTGTTCCTAGTTGAAGTCTTCCCTGGTTGTGATTAAAAGTCCAATTTTTCCAATTTAAGACAAATGTGTTGACATACCTGTGAGGCTGCCAGCATCTAGATGGAATTTTGTAAATAATTCTATGTCATTTGTGAATATTAATATGATCCATAGACTTGTTTTGCAAATGTTATGTATTAAACTGCTGGTGCAGAAATTTGTGTTAAACTGTATGTTATGTGGTGAGCTTTAAGAATGTAACCACAATGTACCCTGCTGGAGAAGAGCAGAAATGTATATGGACTATATGCCTGTACAAATGTATGTTTCCATGGTAGAAGTTGGAACATACAGAGTTAACTTGCAAACTCTAAGAAAATAAGTAAAGAATTTTACGATGTGCTATGAAGTTAGTTAATACAGCAAAGAGACAGAATGTCTGCAGCTAGAAATTCTTTCTATTGTCTGGAAACAGAAATAATTACAGGTTTCAAGGGTAAAAGTATTTAACTGGTTTTATGACTTCCAGTTCCAGGCAATTTATGCAAGATAAGTCTTGTGACAAAGAATGATGTAATCTGGGATAACCCAACAGAAATGTTTGATAGTAATTTAAGAACTATCTCAGAGAGTGAGTATGTGCATTTTGTATTTGTCTTTGGATCTGACAACATTCTCTCATCAGCACTTCTTGCATTGATCTGTAAGTAAGACTTAGATCATAGTATCTCCCTTAGAGGTAGATAGGAATATAGCAAGATTAGTTCAGATGTTTTCTGTATTTATGTGAGACTGTCCTGCAATGCTGTTTTAAAATATTTCCTGTGATTCTGAACTCTGTTGTCACTGTGTTAACGTATTGAGTATTGTCTTATGCTTTTATCATTTATTATTAAATATATTTAAACCTTTTAATTGTGGCTGTCTTGTTTAGACATATTTAAGTTCTTAGAGTACTTGCATATATATTTGGTGACACTGTATAGGCCACTCTTAATTAACCTTAAAAGTTTGGTCACACTTAGCATTTTTTAACAGTAACATTACACAGTAGAATTGGTCACCCTTTGGGAAGGGCCTTATAGTAGCTGATAAAGGGGGTTGTTGGCAATGATTACTACCTTATAGTCTGGGCAGAAGGGGGCATAGCTAGAGAACCTGTGCCAGCCTTCCCCAGGAGTGTCTTTGTGTTTGTATATAAATCAAATTTTAAAGTGTGTGTGCGCGCGCTTGTGTGTGTATGTGTGTGTGTGTGTGTGTGTGTGTGTGTGTGTGTGTGTGTGTGTGTGTGTGTGTGTGTGTGTGTGTGTGTGTCAGCTACTTGGGCAGGGACATGAAGCACTGGTTGGACAGAGAGGGTGCTGGAGGTTTTGGCTTGATCACTCAGCTGAGATCATAACCCTATAACTGTGCCATTGGGGAGTCTTATTGGGGATTGGAAATATAGAGAGAAACCAGCCTCAGACTGACTGTGATCTTTGTGTGCTCTTAAGGGAAATTTTACTTTACTGTGTGTGCACTGTCATCCTCCCAATGTGCACATCCCTCACTGGTGTTAGTGGTGAGGATCGAGGCTGCTTGATTACTAGGCCAGTGCAGGGGTGTCACAATACCTTTAAGTGGAAGAAATGGATGTGTATTGAGGAATACAGGTAGAGTTTCCCCACTGGGTCATTCTGCTTGTCAGGTGTTGTATATGGTAGCTGACATGGGTCAAAACATGGAAGATGAAATAAAGATGTGAGGAATTTAAGCAAACAGCAGTTCATCACTAAACAAATCTGTACTCCCATGGGAGTGAAGTAAGAAACCATAGTCCAGACTGCTTGTGGACAAAGCTGGACTTCTCTTTAGAAAAATATTTTTAGTTCTGATAAATGCTTATTCAATGTGAATGGATGTATCAGTCATGAATTCTGTTACTCTCAGACAAGTAACTACTGAACCATTTCTTGCTTGAAATAATGCCCTCACAGAGAGGGCTGTATAGACTTTGAAGAAAAGGATGAAGAAAATGGAAGGTGTCATCAAAGAAACAAAACAGTCACAATTCTTGTTTAGTTATAGAAGTATACAATCACTCCTCATGAAAACATGGTTGTCTCTGGCAGATATGCTTATGTTGCCATGGTTGTGATCTACATTTCACATGCTGCTAGATCTGAAAGTAAGAATCAAATGTAAAAGGTGGGGTTATAAGAATACATTTAGTGGAAGAGAAGTTTTGTATCTGGGAAAAAAATCTATATGCAGAAGGGTTACATTGAACCTGTATTTTTTTGAATTTCACTTATGAGCACTAGATTACAATTTTTTTGGTTGAATACTAAAAGGTGTTCAAATAGTGTAGGCCTGTGTGCGTTGTCACTGTGAGTGAATGTTTGTGTTCGTGGTACTTACACTGAAAGTTTCTGGTGCCTGGTTTTCCCCAAGACTGGCAGTCAGTGGTGTAAGGGAATTTCTCCTTTTTCCCACTGTTGGGTGATTTCAGAGATGATAAACATAGGTAACAGGAGGGTTTTGGGGGCACAACCCCCCGTGAAATAAGTGTAGATGGGCTTGCACCCCCCTGTAAAGGCACTGCTTAAGGTGATTTTGAGTGTGGTTTATGCATTTCATTAAGTTTGATGAAATCCTGTTGCTTCAAGGTTTTATGGTTTATTATACTGTGATATAGCCTCCCTTCAACTAATGATATAGATATGTGCAGATCTACATTTCCAAATTAAAGTGGATCCCTGAAGTCAATGACAGCTGTTGTGGACTCATTTTGTATTCACTAGTCACTTGTCATTGTTTGCCAGTGACAAGACGTACAAATCAAATATGAGACAAATTCAAAAAGATGGAAGATTTGTTAGGCAGTATAAAGGTTCCCATGTATTTGCTATGAGGCAGTGATAGATTTATAACAGGAGAAATTAAGATGGCTGCTTGAAGCCTACAGCTCCATGGGTGAACAGCCAGTAGACTGCCCAGGTCATTTATCTAAAATGAAATCGATGTATTTAAGTAAATTTTGTTACATTCAGCACTGCTAACTCATTTTAGTTAGCTTATACTGAATGTATCAGTTGCTGACTTTATAACCATATTTTTTATTTTAATATGAAAACTATTTAAATGCCACCAGTAGTAGTTCTTTATACCCTGATGACTAGTTCTGTTCATGAATGAGCAATACAAGCCATTGATGTTGTGAAAACATATGCAGCTGAATATGTTTGTACGGGAAGCTGAATTTGTGCACAGTTAGAGTGTTTGAATTTATGTATAAGTTTGTGTGTGTGTGTTTGTGTGTGTGTGTGTGTGTGTGTGTGTATGTGTGTGTGTCTGCATAGTTACATGCATTGAAATTAAAGTACTGGGGTGCCTGTTTCTGCACCTGTCTATTCAGGACAATTGTTCTTACTATGAGGGTTAGACTTCATTATTTGAATATCCAGATCATTTTGTGTGTTTGTTTTAAGTTAATAGATTATGGGAATGTTCTGGGGGTATGTTTGTTGTTTTCCTTTGAGGATTTTCATTAACACACCCAAGTCTAAAACTCCATTTTTGTATACTTCCAGTTCACACCCATACTGCATTATGGCGTCCAGAACTTTTATGGGTCTGGTTTCTTTAACTAAGTGACTTACCGGCTAATAACAGGCAATATTAGAAAAGGCAAGCAGTTATTAACAAAATGACATGAAGAATATTAACATAAGATGCCCTGCACTGGAGAAATTAATCTGTATACGTCGCTTATTATTCATATTTTCAAATGTATGTTCATATTTTCATAACTGAAAGACCTACATGTTATTGAGGTGTATGGTATGAAACATCAATGTGGGAGACAGGACAATTCACTGAAAATACAGGTTTATATCTCAGAAATATTGATAGTTGTTTGCTAATAATTATAAAAATAAGCAATATTTCCGTATGTACTTAATACTTAAAAAAACGGTGACTTTCAAGCTGTTGCAAGACATTAATTGAAACCTTAGATGTGGCTGAAGAAAACATATCTTTTCACATTTCTGTAAATATCTCAATAAACATGCTCAGTACTTGCATATTATCACAACCACATTTCCAGCCTGTGATAATTCCTTATGTTTTGCTGAAAATATTTCTGTTAGTAATATATTTATTTTGGCTGCATTTATGGAACCTTTCTCCTCCAAACTTCTAATGAAAAAAAGATGCTCCCCGTTAACAAATTGGAAATAACCCCATTTTCAGCATATTACACACCTAAGTCAGACCAACCTAACAGCGAACCGTCAAACTTCATCCAAAAATGGAAATAAACCCATTTGCAGCATATTACACACCTAAGTCAGACCAACCTAACAGCGAACCGTCAAACGTCATCCAAAAAAAACAAATTTGCCCAAAGAGACAGAGAGATAGTACATCCAGAAATAACCATTTGGTTAATTTATGTTGTTAATGAATTAATGGCCTTTTAGTCCACTTTGGCACATTACCACATATAACAGTGGCTAGATTCGTGCTTGGAAATGGGTTTGTGTCACCAACTCAGAGTGAATGTACGAACCGTTACTCCTCTTCCTGCCTCATACACAATGTGACAGACTAAAAATTAGTAGTTCAGACACCCCTTTTAAGGTTAACAGAAATATTTTTGGCAAACCATAAGGAATTATCGTAGCTTGGAAATGTGGTTGTGATAATACGTAAGTACCACATGCTCTTATAGAGGAATTTCTTGTCATGTAAAAGCTTATGTCTGGTTAACAAAAATGTTCTAACAATATATGTCTAATTCGTATGTACAGTCTCCAAGAATGAAAATTTGTTTATGAAAGTTTACAAAAATATATTTTGGGGTTTGTGTGCATTTTAATATATTACAAAATCTATGGAAAAGATTATGAATTTCCTGACTATTATCCCTGTAAAGAATACTTCTTACTGATAACATTGCTTTTTGTACAATTTAGTATCTTTTATTGCTCACAAAATATTTATATTTGTTTATCTATCCTTTTTAAGAATATTTTTCAGAAAATGCTCTGGAATGCAAGATGTATGTAGGCTGCAAGAGTTGTGACATTCCACACCACATAGGTGTTAATGAGTTAAAACAAAGGGCCCAAGTCTGTAAAGTTTGCGAAATCTGGCACACTTCACCAATATCAGCGCAAATGTTGTGGATAAACCTTTAATCTGTAAATATGGCTCACTGAACTTAGATTATCTTGGAGCATAAGAGAGTTGAGCAGCAACATTAGTACACTGTTTAGCAGACACAACAACTTTGTAAGTCATGAAAACTGTTGTATAAAGTTTGATGAGGTACCACCCTAATTTGGATGAACATCACAAATGATCTCCCAGTTATTTCACTGAATGAGTACTGCATAGCCCATGCCATATCCTGAAAGAAATTCCCCATCATGTCTCTGTGTCTGAAAGACATCAGTCATCACGTCTCGGATCTGTTCCCAATAATCATCTTGCTGTGGTGCTGGGCAATGTCTCCTCTAAGCTGCAGTAGGGATGATGATATGTTCAGGTCCAGCTTTTTCTTCTCGTCATCATCAACTTCTCCATCATAGTCGTCATTGTCATTGGAGGACTTGGGCAGTCATCTGCCATGCGCTTGTCTCTTACATCTGATGGGTGAGCAACCATGGGTCCCATGCTCTGTCAAGGTGAATCACAAGACAATAAAAAAAGTACGTAACATGCATACCTGCAACTACACAAGTACATAACATACTCATTGTGACACAATGTACAGGCAGAAAACATTCAATATAACGCATTGCATTAAGGTATGCCCATAGTCAAGTGTACCACCATATGTGATCCAAACGATAACAATGAAAAGCACTTGCCTGTCAGGCCACACATTGCTGTGAAAAGCATGGCTAACACTAAACACAAACTGATGTGCACATCGGAAATCTAACAGACACTAATTACTATGCTGTCAACATGTGATGTCTGCACATGAGAAGAAAGGTATATCAGCAAACATTGCAGGTGTCATTAAAATTACATTCACAGATGATGTGGCCTAAAAGGATTATGTAGGAGGAATATAATAAAATAATTGCTGCTAATGGATGGATATTCATGCACATGACACCTGCCCAGTGTCCCGTTGTATATACTTATGGATGGTTTCAATACAGATCCATGTCTGGGCCACTGTATCCTTCACAGAATGCGACCAGGTTACTGAAGGCTATGAGGTGGTATGCATAACACAGCTTATTAGGGGGAGTCTTGCCATTACCTGAACACTTGCCATCATTATGCATGGCAATCATGTGCACAGCCAGCATTCGTATGTATATATGAAGAGAAGCACGCCATGACATTGTGTCATGCAACACTGATACGTGTCTACACTGCAAAACAACACTGTGAAAATGGCAAGTGTATGACCTGCAGTGGTTAATACGTGACGCATATTTTACTGCATTGGTCAGCGGACTGTCTGAGAGAATATTAACATGCTTCCTGTCATGTGTGTGTGCCTTGCACATTTATGCTGGTGTGTGAATGCCAGCTGTAACCCAGGTACCTGTGCATGCTATGAGTCATGTGAACAGCCACCAATTAAAATATTGGTATAATGAAAATATAGTGAGATAACAATCCAGTAGGAAATATAAAAGCTATTTGCGAAAGAGCAGAGCAAGGCAACATGGTCATTGCCTGACCCAACGTCAAATTTTTGGAATGCAACACAACACCCTAGATATGTAACAGGCAGTTAGAAATGAAAAACAGGAATGACTATATGCACAAATCTCCCTGCACACAGGATACAAGTATATTGTAACAAAGCATTAAAGGTGTTATAGGCAAAAACAGCACTCTTATTAAACTGAAGAACATACTAGATTTAGTCTGCCAACAACAGTGTAAACACCCCAACAGTAGACACCAGTTTAGTACGTGAATAAGCAGGCTATGCACTATGCATCAGTCACTGACTACCACAAGCAAACATATAGCTACAGCTACAGCTATAGCTATAGCAACCCTTACAATACACATGGCAAGTAAAACATCCAACTGCATATGGGCCATCATAAGTACTCTCACTGTGACAGTTACACATAACTGACTATCATCTAAGTTATGACGTACAATTCAAAACATTGCCTTCAGGAAACACAGCTTGCTGTTAACTCATATGTGAACATGTTTTTTATGAAAGTTATACTGGTAACCACAGGGATTGTATGACTACTGCACTTACCTTACAGATGCATGATGAATATTCCTGCATTAGAAGTAGTATGCATAGTTATAACAATGATCAGATCTATTCTAGGTAAACATGTGAAACAATAATCACCATAGCTCTCTCCCTGTGCTTCTCCTCCAACCTGATGCACAAGGCACTATTCCTAACTCACTCCTGATTACCTGCAAAAAGTAAAAAGCATGTATGAATGACGCTATGTAGGCATAAATTAACATGGACGTACATTGATCAGCTTATATTCACTGACTTTTACATTGAATAACATTACAGAATCTGCATCTGCAGTTTTGGTTGTTTCACACAAAGTCTTTTATATATTTGGAAGACTAATGAACACAGATTGTAGGACTGGACATTCAAATCCACATCTCTCTGCTCTTTTCCTGCTCTAAAACTGACACCTACCTGCCTAGCTAATCTAGTCTGCCTGAAATTGCATGGAGGAAACAGCTGTTCTTAACAGATAACTACAAACTCCTCCTGTTCATCAATTACCCACAAATGTAGTTTAGGTGGGAGGGCAGAAAATATATACTTATATTTTGTTGTCAAATTAGAACTTATGCATCAAAAATATCCCTGATATCAGGTAATGCCCATGTTCTACAGTCAAAATGTATATCTGACCATCTCATTCCCTCCAAATATACTGTGGATGTAAAAAGTGTACACACCCCTGTTAAAATGCCAGGTTTTTGTGATATAAAAAAATGAGGTCACAATAAATCATTTCAAAACTTTTCCAACCTTTAATGTGACCTATAACCTGTACAATTCAATTGAAAAACAAACAAATCTGTTAGGGGAAAAATATAAAAACTAAAAAATGTACAATACGTTGGTAGCATAAGTGTGCACACCCTTAAACTAATATGTGGTTGTGTGTGCACACCCTTAAACTAATACTTACTTTTGATTTAATTACAGCATTCAGTCTTCTTGAGTAGGAGTTTATCAGCATGGCACATCTTAACTTGGCAATATTTGCCCACTCTTCCATGCAAAAGCACTCCAAATCTGTCAGATTGCGAGGGTGACTCTTGTGCACAGCCCTCTTCAGGTCACACCACAGATTTTCTATTGGATTTTGGTCTGGGCTCTGGCTGGGCCATTCCAAAACTTTAAAATTCTTCTGGTGAAGCCATTCTTTTGTTGATTTGGATGTATGCTTGGGGTCATTGTCATGCTGAAAGGTGAAATTCCTCTTCATCTTCAGCTTTCTAGTAGATGCCTGAAGGTTTTTGGCTAAATGTGACTGGTATTTGGAAATGTTCATAATTCCCTCCACCTTGACTAAAGCCCCAGTTCCAGCTGAAGAAAAGTAACCCCAAAACATGATACTGCCACCACTATGCTTCACTGTGGGGATGGTGTTCTTTTGGTGATGTGAAGTGTTGTTTTTGTGCCAAATGTACCTTTTGGAATTGTGGCCAAAAAGTCCAACCTTGGTGTCATCAGACCATAACACATTTTCCCACATGCTTTTGGGAGAATTGATATATTGTTTTGCAAATTTTAGTTAGGCCTGGATGTTTTTCTGTGTAAGAAAAGGCTTCCATCTTGTAATCCTACCCCACAGTTCAGACATATGGAGAATATGAGAGATTGTTGTCACATGTAATACACAACAAGTACTTGCCAGAATTTCCTTCAGCTCCTTCAGTGTTGCTGTAGGTCTCTTGGCAGCCTCCCTGACCAGTTTTAGTCTTGTCTTTTCATCAATTATGGAAGGACATCCAGTTCTTTGCAACGTCACTGTTGTCCCATATTTTTTCCACTTTTTGATGACTGTCTTCACTGTGTTCCATGGTATATCCAATGCTGTGGAAATGTTTTTGTACCCTTCCCCTGACTGATACTTTTCAACAATGAGATCCCTTTAATGCTTTGTAAGGCATTTTTTTCAAAGTAATAAGGGTAATAATTTTATAGAAACTGAACTTGATACATCATGTGATACAGATATACGTTTTCACTCATGTTTGTCTGAGCTAGATAGTTATGGTGAATGTAATGCTTATTGTAAGTTGAACACTAACACAGTGCCTTTTAAAACACAATTCATTCCACCATTTAATCATGATGGCGGGCAGCAATTTTCTATTATGGTTAATTTTGCCATTGAAAATGATTATCTACAATTTATTGATAGTAAAAATCAGATAAAATATAACTTGATAAAATTAGAGTGTCAAGCTTTGTAAATATTAAGTGATAAAGAAGAGATTATTTTCAAACCAGCTGATAAAAGTAATAAGCTAGCTATGTTACATCATGATCAATATCTGAGGATTTGTTATGAGCATTTACATGATGTTAACACATACAGTATAGCTTGTATTGAAGATTATAGAAAATCTATCCAGAGTTATGAAGAATTGCTACTGAAAGGAAATAGGTTAGGATATTTTACAGACGATGATGTAAATAAACAATTTGGTGTGGAAGGATGCAAGATGGCATCCTTCTACTGCCTTCCTAAGATACATAAAAATCTTTTGAACCCTCCAGGAAGACCCATAGTATCAACATGTAAGTATTTTCTGAACAAAATGAGTATTTGTTTACATAATTATTTACTGGATGTTGTTAAAAAACAAGTATCATACATCAAAGATACTTTTGATTTTTTTTGAATAAAATCAAAACTATTCAATGGAAGGAATGCATGTTTTGGCTGGTAATAGATGTCAAGAGTCTATATACTTGCATTGAGCATAATTATGGGATTGAGGCTTTAAGGTTTGCTCTGGACGACAGCCGTGTAGCGACAAATATTATTGAATTGGTGAAGTGTAGTTTGAAAAACAATTATTTTGAATTCAATGGCACTTTGTACCATCAAAACTGAGGCACCGCAATGGGTGCCTCGTTTCCACCCATGTATGCTAATATCATAATGGATTTTTTTTGAACAAGGATATGTGTATAACAGTGGATTTTTTTAAACAAAACATGTCTGCCAATATTATAGATATATTGACGAGCTTATATTTATTTGTCAAGGCAGACATGAAGAAACTAGAGAGTTTATCAGTGAATTGAATAAAACCAGGTTTGGTTTACAGTTTGAGACCTCAGCTTGTGGTTCACAAGTGGTCTTTCTTGATGTATGTTTAGTAGGTAATACTAGGGAAGGCATAATCATGAAAGTACATAGAACATTTGGCGACATTAATCATTTTTTGCATGGTACAAGTTTCCATCCACCGCACTGTTCCATTTGGAGAATTTATGTGAGTCAAACGGTTATGTAAAAATGATAAGATTTTTGAAGAGGAATATAATAAAACAGTAAGAATGTTTATCTCTAGGGGATATGATGGGAAGGAAGTAAAAAGTGCAAATAGAGAATGTTAAGCGAACTAAATACAAGAACATCGCTACTAGTAATGAAGAAGAGAAAAAATGTACATGGTAATAATGTATGATTTGTGGAGTAAAAAGGTGGTGGAAATTGTAAAAGAAAATTGGAAATATCTCTTTAAATGTAAAGAATTTTTTGAGCTATTTAAGGCCCCTATTTTTTCATTTAAGAGGGTAAGAAATATTAGAGATATATTAGTACATAGCAAATATAAAGCTCCATGTCAGAATGTATATACAATGCCAACTTCTAAGGGGACATATCCATGTGGCAGATGCATTTTATGTAAATATGTGGTTCAGACTTTTGATTATATCAATGGTTGTAAATCTGATAGATAATTTTGGTTGCAAAACAGAATGTGTTGTATATCTTTTACGGTGTCCTTGCAATATGTTTTATGTGGGGAAAGTAAGAGGGCTTTCAAGCTCCGTTTGCAGGAGCACATGAGAGATATTAAGAATCAGGGACTTGAAAGCCCTCTAACACAACATATTTTACAGTACCATAGTGGTGACCCTACAGGTTTGCAGGGCACTATTTTAGAAAAGACAGAAAAATGCAAAGGATTCTCTGATGTTAAAAATAAACTTTTATATAAAGAATCCCTTTTTATCTTGAAGTATTGCACTTTAACTCCTGTTGGAATTAATATGTCTTGCAACTGGAAAGTTTTATTATAATGAATGGTTAATTGAGTATTTAATTGTTTGATTATATAATTGTGTAATTACTTAAATGTTGCCATATAGTATATAGGGTGTGTTTTATTGAGAAGCTTTTACTCCATCAAAGACATTGTGTGCCGAGGCGCAAGAGGATATTAAATTATTTTGTGGTCACTGGATTGTTGTATTTATCTTTCCTATTTAATGTTTTTGGTGTTGTTTTTGATGGTTGTAATGTATATTGGCCTATAGTGGCTAAAAGAATGGCAAAGTTGTTGCCAAATTGATATATATGAATCAATGTGGATTTGTGGAGGGGTGGCAAAGATTTGACAACATGAATAAGCAATGATGATCCAGAAGGAAGCAGAATGTAAGAAAATACCTCTGTTGCTGGTGGGTCTTGATGCAGAGAAAGCATTTGATGGAGTAAGCTGGGATTGTATGACTAGGGAAATGGAAGCATCTGCATTCTCTGATATAATAATAAGGATACTTAGGAGGATATATGAGCGATCAAAGGTGAAAATCAAAGTAAGAGGGTTCTTCTCTGATACATTGTGTCTGGAGAGAGGAACCAGGCTGGGTGTCATCTTTCCCCTTTGTTATTTGTGTTATATTTAGAGCCACTGGCAAAGAAAATAAGGAACTGTCAAATTCAGTGATATCATTGATATGGTTATCAAGAAAAGTTGGCTTTATTTTCAGATATTATTTTGTACCTGATAAAAGCAGAAAATACAATTTCTGTATTGTGGAACATTCTGAGACAGTTTCAAGTATTTTCAGTGTATAAAGTTAATGAAGATAAAACAAAAACTACAGCTGTAAACTATGTACCCACACATGAAATAGTTCAGCAATACCCATGGAGACATGATAAAATGAAATATTTAGAAGTGTGGGTTAAAAGGATTCTGTTATGGCAGCCAATATTATGTGGGAAGAGACTAAATAAAAGATAACACAAAACCTGAGAAGGCTGAAGCACTTGTATATAGATATGGATAGCAAGAAACAGCAGTAAAAATGTTTTTAGTTCCTTTAACTTTATGTATGGTCAGGCATATTTTTATCAACCAGAGGAGAAGTTGTGGGTTGCAATTAATGAAGAGCTGAAGGATTTTATCTGGGAAGGGAAGAAGGCAATTGTCAAGTGGGATAAATTGATCTTCCCAACAGAATGAGCTGATTTAGGATTACGTGATTTGAAGGGATATTTTAGAGCCACACAGTTAAGGCGTTTACACATAACACAAGCAGAAAGCTGAAAAGTGGAAAGAGATAATTATAAAGCAGAGAGGAAATTCAAGAAAGGAGAAAGATTGGGATTTTGGATGCAAATCTTTAAGGAATATAACAATAGTCATACAGAATATTATATTCATAAAGTATCACAAAGTATTCTAAGAACTAAGACAGCACAGGACTGGAGAAAGAAGATTTTATTGATAGGGATGATTGCAAGTAGGGATAAAGACAATAGGCTAGAGCGGGCTGGAATTTAGTGGAGGAAACTGGCAGAGGAACCGAGGTATGAACAAATAATTAGAGAGGGAAAGGTAATAGAGTAGGAAGAGACCAAGAAGACATTTGGACTGCAGGCTAGAGACTGCCTTCTCTGTCAGGGATTGATATCAGAGTATAGGCAAAGAGAAAGGGATAGCAGAATCCTAAGTGAAAGATCTGTACTGGTGGAGTTTATATTTGAATCTGGAACAGAAGCTGCTGTTATAAAAGGGATAATTAGTAGGGCATATAAAATATTGCATGATAACTATAGAAATCAATCAGAGGAGGGTAGGAAAGCTTGAGAAGGGAGACCGGATAATCGATATGCAAAGAAAGAATGGGAGGATATATGTATGGCTTACAAATATGCAAGTCTAGAAGGTTTAGGATGTTTGCTTGGAGGTGTTTGCATATGCATTTTTATACTCCAAGCAGACTACAAAGAATTCTTCCTCAGGTAGATAGCAAATGTTGGAGGTGTAATGGGGAAGAGATAACTGGGAATATATGTTTTGGGGCTGAAATGCATTGGCAGACTTTAAAAATTCCCTACAGAGTACTGTGCAGAAATACTGGGGGAGCAAGTGGCTGCAACTAAGGAAATTATTTTTTGAGGTGGGATACAGGATCTGAACTGCCTACACATAGTAAGGCCTTGTTAAGTTTAATTCTGGTTGCCACCAGAAAAAACAATTACTAGAAAATGCAAGTCGATAAACCAACCATATTTGAAGTAATGAATATTGTAACAGAGATAAGAGAACTATAAGTGTGATCTTTAGAAAAGAGTAGATACAAATGATGTAAAAAATGGAAATTGAGGGAACAGGACATGCAGAAAAATGTTTTGGAGGAGGAATGACATTTAAGGAAAGGAATGAATTGTCCAATTTATGTAATGTTGGATTGATTACATTGTACAAAAGAATATATGTCACGTATAATGTTTGTACAAGTTAATATAGTTTGTTTTATTTTATATAAATGTAAGTTTGTCTGTGTCACAATGATAATTCAATAATGGTGTTTAAAAAATTAATGCACTGGGGAGCCATTAGGTCACATCAGAATACGAGAGAGGGGCAGGTGTAATGTAAAGGGGTACTTATGTACTGGGGAATCCATTAGGTCACATCAGAATATGAGGGAGGGGCAGGTGTAATGTAAAGGGGTACTTATGTAGTGGGGATCCATTAGGTCACATCAGAATATGAGGGAGGGGTAGGTATAATGTAAAGGGGCGTTTATGTACTGGGTATCCACTAGGTTATATCAGAATATGAGGGAAGGGCAGATGTCATGTAAAGGGGTACTTACTCCTGCTGCTGCTGTAAGGGAGTTTGCTTGAGCATTGCTAGGAGAAGACAGGTGGTGAACCTGCAGCCTATAAAACATGGACCATCATTTAAGTGGTGATACATCATATGTCCTTTGAAGATGCTGAAGACGAAAGTGTGGCTGCTGCTTGTACTCAATGCCCCAACAGTTGTCCTGGACCTGACCACATCCATGTGCAGTGAGCAGTACTTCTTTAGTGTGATTGGCTGTCCTGATACCAGGAGGGGTGGGTTATGTAGGGCGGATTATAAGTGATGCTACTTCCATGCAGTTATATGGTAATTAACCAACATGTATTCATGTTGGAAGAAAACTGATGTGTGATCTTACTAGTTCTTTCTGTGGAATTACTCAATGAAGAGTTCGTGCTTAGCTGCACCAGACTATGTACCTCTTTGGAAGTTTTAAATTCTTTATTCCTTCCCTGACCTTGTTCCTAAAGCACTGCTGTTTATCCACTTGTATTCTTACAGTTATATGTCTCCATACCTGATAAGTTTCAACTCCTGGAGTTACTTTTTTAAATACATTGTAGTTTGCATGCTAGTCCCATCTACTGTTCAGAAGCTATTTATAGTTGCTTTTCTTATACCTTTTAACTGATTTTTCAGGAAATGCTCATGAATCTAAGAATGTGTGCAAGCTGCCAAATGTGTAACATCCCACAGCTGCTAGGTGTGAATATGCTACTGTAAGTGCTGCTGTGTGACAAGTTACCTAGCTTGTATTCCAGTCTTCCTTTAATGCCAAATGAAGCTTTTGTATGCCATTTGCATAAAAAAAATATTACATTGTTTTTCATTGCATAGTATCTACCACCAGCTGGAGTGACACAGAGTAAATAAGTAACAGTTACCAGTTACATTTTTTTATTTTCTAAAAATTAGGGCTGTAGAGGCCAGTTTTATTTTACTGCCTTGAATCATATTGACACTGCCATTCAACTTCTTCTGGCTTTTCCTGGTTAGGGGTCGCCACAGTGGATCGCTGTCTGCTCATGATTGGCAGTGGAGTTTTACAGTGTCGAGTTGCCAGCCTGGCACCCGACCTTCCACAGAAGGCACACACATGCACTCATGCCTATGGCCAATTTAGTGTGTCCAATCCACCTACAGCATGTCTTTGGGATGAAACCAGAGCCCCCGGAGGAAACCCACGCGACCACAGAGAGGACATGCAGACTCCGTACAGAAGGCACCCCAGCCGAGGATTGAGCTGGAGAACCTCTTGCTGTGAGGCGGCAATGCTAACCACTGCACCACCGTGGCCACCCCAAAGAATGCTATCTATACAGGGCACTTAAATTACAGCATTCCACAAGATACCTAGTAGGTAATTGTATATATATGTACAACATGTATGTTTAAATAATAATAACATTCCAGAAAGCACTAATGTCATGGCACATGTATCTATGTATTACAGGTTATTATGGTGATCCCTGGACCTTTGCTTATAAAAGTAAAGCTCACAAGTGGTGGAAGCAGCCCGAACCAAGCTAAACACTGCCATTCAACTAATGTATCAAATTAGGCAAAACACCTTTAAAATATTAATATTAAAACCAAAATTGGCAGACATTAGTAATTAATGTTCCCTTATCTCCTATCAAATCTCTCTCTGTTAGTGGATTGTAATAACGAGAGCTCGAGTGCCTTTTATTTTTGAAATCTTCTGAAGTGGGGAAGTCTGTTATTATTAATAAATTCTGTTTCATTTATTGCTGGAAAAATGTTTGAGACTTCAGATTTAAAGCATATACTCAGAATAAATACTGATTTACCTAATAATGAATATAATTTAAAGCATTTCTGGAGATGAAATGTTATAAATGAATTAGAAAGTGAGTCAAAAATAACTCTTGCATTTATACATGGTCTCAAAAACAATTTTGGGAGACCCGTGGATTAAGAGAATCCCCAGGACACAAAGTACACTGAATCTGCCACTGTGCCACTGTTTTTAGAAGCACTTGATATACCTACAGAAGTTGCATTTAAAAAAGCTCTAGCTTTACTTTTTGTGACTTTCTACTGTACTTCTCAACCTTTTAGTGCAAAAATATAGACAAAGCCAAAAATAATTTTGGGGGGTGGGGGCAAAGGCCCAAAAATATAGACAGATTTTAAATATTACTCAAACTTAAAATGTTACAAGAATAAAAGGTTTCATGATGGTATGCATTTTCTGAAGGATATGAAGTCTGAACTTCAAATTCCTGTCATTATTTAGTGACTTCAGTCCTCAGTGATTTGCCAGAAAACATCACATTTTATGAGGAACAGATCAAAAATATGAGGGACAATTGAGGGTATTTGAGATGTATGCTAACTACACTGCCTGTGACAAAAGATGCACATTATTAAAAGTTTTCAGGTTTGTCCACTGCTACTCCACTTAAATGTTCTTTGCCTGAAAGACTTACCCCTACTCAGTTAAAAATACTACAGTAGACAGTGATGAAACCTTTTTTCTTCTCCTTGGAAAGAGCAGGAATGTGTTCTGGTTTCACTAATGACCTGGACCCTAGCCAGTCCTTCTCAGTTAGGAAATATATTGAAAACCGTGAAATAGTAAACTGTTGTCATTGCTTGTAAATGCTGTTCATTTAGAAATGTCTAACATCTAACATTTCAGCATGCATACTGTATAGACCATACGTCTTCCTGTACTAAAACTGCTTTTCATGCAGGGTGTTCTTAGCATAAGAAACTATACCACTAGCTGTAAAAAACACAGCAGTGAGAGACTTGAAATTATTATCCCACTCAGTTTATTCTGTGCCAGTTCCCCATTTCCTGTTTATGGTAGTGAGCTTGGGAGAAGCTTCTAGACTGGGGAGCTGTTCATACTGATACTACTGAACTGCTACCTTCCTGTGGAGCTTGGATTACTTATTCAACATCTTTTAAGGTGCTTGACTTTTACGTTGAGGTGTAACACTTATATTTACTGTACTACTCTTAGCTTAGGTTGCAGCTGAAATTGGAACTACCTGGATTAATCCAGTTATGAATTTAATAAATGATATATAGATAACAAATAAATCACTAGGTCTACAATGCTGTGAATGGCTCCCTGTTGAAATGCTAGCATGCGCAATGCTGAAACAGTAAAAAAAGATCAAAAATACAGAAGAGCAAATATTGAACATCACTTTTTTCCTTTACTCTTTTTTTTTTTTTTGCAGGGGGCAAACCTCCTGCACCCAATGTGAGGTGCTAGGCCCCTAACCCCTGAAATTATTTATACTAGCTGTAAGATTACCATACCTCAGAGAAAAGGAAATATTCCAAGGAATGCCAATCTCAGATTTACTATATCTGAATTTTGAGTATAGTTGAATCTCCACATTCACTCCCGACATTTCAAATCCCGACATTTCAGATGGTAACTGTTGTGAACTGCTGCTCAGTTCATGTTCAGCTGACAGCTCTATTGCTAGTATTAAGCAGTTCAGTATTTTATAGAGCCAGCAGGATGTGGGAAACAGCTAAGCCATGCCGATCTCACTAAGCCTGACTGTCTGCCAAGTGTCTTTTTTTTCCCAGTGGAGACTCTGATCATTTCTTATTGGTGCATTTTTTGCCCATGCTTGACAACCATTGGACCTTTCCAGTTGGACTCTGCCCATTTGTCATCCCCCCAACACTAGGACAATTACCCTAGTACAGTATGGGGGGCTGAGAGCCATCTGCAGGGGTTATCATACTGGAAGCCATGAGAATTGCTTGAGTTCTTATGGACATCTCAGCAATAACGGCATGTGTATGGCCTAACTCCAGACCCTGGGCAGGGAAGTGGGCTACTTGTGTTGCTATGGGTAACCACAATACTTGCCCTTTGTATGTGCACACCCCCATACACTTGTTAATGATGTCTACAACCAGGTAGTGGCTTGTGGGCTCACAGCCCACCCCTGGGACATTTACAGTAATACCTGTCCTCTCCAAAGAGGTTAGAACATTAGCAGTAAAATGGCTAAATGCCTTTTCTTCCCTCCTACTTGTCAGTCTGGGGGTTTCCCAAGGATCCATCCTTGGACCTCTTCTCTTCAGCATATTCACCAGTCAACTCCATAAATCTACCCAACATGCCACTTTAATCCAGTACTCTGAAGACTCCACCTTAATCTACTGTGCCCCAGCACTCCCTCATGCAAGAATCATTTACTGTTTTTGAAACCTAGCTAGCCAACTCTCAACTAATACTTAACCTCAAACCCCCCCCCCAGTGTTAATGATATTCTATCCCACTAGAACCATAGAACCCCTACCCCCTTTCACAATATTCTCAGCTAATAACAGTCCGATCACACCTGTTCAACACACTAAACTACTAGGAGTTATCATTCATAACAACATGAATTTTGACACCCACATTTCACAGACAATAAAAAAGTCCATAAAAAACTTGGAACCCTATACAGATGTAAAAAGTATCTCACCAACGATAGTAAAGCTACCATTGCAAGAACACACCTATTATCCTGTTTTCTCTATGCCTCCCCCATATTCATCAACCTAAACAAAGCAGATTTAAACAAACTAAACATTTGCTACAATAAAATAGCTAGGTTTGCTACTGGTTCACCCATTAGGACACATCACTGTCTAGCTATCAAGCAGCTGTCCTGGCTAGAATTACCCAATCTTCTCACATATAACCAGCTTACTATAGCCCACCAAATCCTCTATTATCCTGACAGAGTATCAGCACTTCAGGGTCTCTTTAATATCTATTCTAACAGACGCCTTTTAAGATCCACTAATAAAGCCCTAGCTGACATAACCAAAAGCAACAATAACTCTGGGGATTATCTTACACTTCTGTTGCAAAGATTTGGAACTCCATCCCGGTAAAAACAAAAATACTTTCAGAAAACTCCTCAGGTCCCATTTAAATAGTCTTTGGTTATGTAACTGTTCCAACCCTGGATAGCCTCCCTTACAAGATCAATACTGCACTTGTATCTCCTAAGAAATCTTACATTAGCTACTACCTTTGTTCTTCTCATATTTGTGTGATTACTGCATTAACCATTGTTGAATGTAATCTTACAGCTGTATAATTGTCCTACAACCATATTGTCTTTGTTTACACTTCTTCTTCTTTCGGCTTTTCCCAGTTAGGGGTCGCCACAGCGGATCACCTGACCGCTCATGATTGGCAGTGGAGTTTTTACGGTGTCGAGTTGCCAGCTCAGCTCCCAACCTTCCACTGAAGGCACACACATGCACGCACTCACTACTAGGGCTAATTTAGAGTATCCAATCCACCTACAGCATGTCTTTGGGATGTGGGAGGAAACCGGAGCACCTGGAGGAAACCCACGTGACCACAGGGAGGACATGCAGACTCCACACAGAAGGCACCCCAGCCAAGAATCGAACCAGAGAACCTCTTGCTGTGAGGTGGCAACGCTAACCACTGCACCACCGTGGCCGCCGCAAAGAATGCTATCTATACAGGGCACTTAAATTACAGCATTCCACAAGATACCTAGTAGGTAATTGTATATATATGTACAACATGTATGTTTAAATAATAATAACATTCCAGAAAGCACTAATGTCATGGCACATGTATCTATGTATTACAGGTTATTATGGTGATCCCTGGACCTTTGCTTATAAAAGTAAAGCTCACAAGTGGTGGAAGCAGCCCGAACCAAGCTAAACACTGCCAAATTAAGCAAAACACCTTTAAAATATTAATATTAGAACCAAAATTGGCAGACATTAGTAATTAATGTTCCCTTATCTCCTATAAAATCTCTCTCTGTTAGTGGATTGCAATAATGAGAGCTCAAGTGCCTTTTATTTTTGAAATCTTCTGAAGTGGGGAAGTCTGTTATTATTAATAAATTCTGTTTCATTTATTGCTGGAAAATGTTTGAGACTTCAGATTTAAAGCATATACTCAGAATAAATACTGATTTACCTAATAATGAATATAATTTAAAGCATTTCTGAAGATGAAATGTTATAAATGAATTAGAAAGTGAGTCAAAAATAACTCTTGCATTTATACATGGTCTCAAAAACAAGTTTGGGAGACCCGTGGATTAAGAGAATCCCCAGGACACAACGTACACTGAATCTGCCACTGTGCCACTGTTTTTAGAAGCACTTGATATACCTACAGAAGTTGCATTTAAAAAAGCTCTAGCTTTACTTTTTGTGACTTTCTACTGTACTTCTCAACCTTTTAGTGCAAAAATGGAGGAAGAGATGGATATGACAATCCAAAGTATGTGCATTTGAGATAATTGTGAAGCATTTCTTTTAGCAGAGGACACAATATGACTGATTATAATAATGTAACTTCAGGTTTGGGAAACAATACACACACACACACGCACACACACACACACACACACACACACACACACACACACACACACACACACACACACACACACACACACACACACACACACACACACACACACACACACACACACACACACACACACACACACACACACACACACACACACAAAACTCTTTAGAATTAACTTTTGGTTAAGTTTTAACTTCTGCACTGAAATGAACGCATTTTCACCCTATACTTGTGTATAGCCAGTCATGTTCCAAGGTTATAAAAAGTGAAATGAAAAATAGTCTGCAAACTGCACTGGCAAAGAAACTAGACATTTGTGAAAAAAAAAAAACTTTTATTGCTGTTCCTTTCACGTGAAAGACTGAGAACAACACAGACTTTCAGAAATTTGTTCAGGATCATACAGTAGGCATGTAGGAACTGATGAAATTCAAACCCAGATCTCCAGCTTTGCATCCCATCACCTCAACTGTATGCATACCTGTCAACCTCTTAGAGCAAAAAATCTGGAGAAAGCCTAAATGATGGGGGGGACAAATAAGGACAGATTTTAAATATTGCTCTTACAAACTTAGAAAGTTGATAGAATAATAGGTTTTGCATTAACATGAATTTTCCGAAGGATGTGGAGCCTTGAACTCAAATGTTTGTCATTATTTCATGACTCCAATCCTTGGCTATTTGCCAGACAGGTGGAATATACCGAAAATATGAGGCAGTAATCTGGACATTCTGCGAAAACCTGTACAGTTGAGAGATGTGATGTATGTCATTCTGCCAGCTACTGTAATCTTTTTTGTATTTTTGTCTGTCTTTGCCATCACCACCTGCTGATCATTGACCCTTCCCAATCAATCACTGTGGGCAAGAATCATTTGAAAGGGGCAGTATATAAGCAGCCATCGGGGTGGTTTGAGATTTTTACCGTTTTGCTCTACCACCATATGTATGCTTCCAAAGCCGATCGGTGAGACTTGAAATAGGCATCAGCAGTACATTACCTGTCATGTCTGCAACAGGCTGATGGCAGCTGGACTGTCCTTCCCATCTATAGGAGACACAGTGTGCTTGTTTACTCAGTTTCTACCAGGGAAATTAACCCGTGCTAATATACCTTAAGTGTGTACTCCCTTCCCCCCCAAGGAAAATATGCCCATCTTTAGTGTCTGTGCCATCAGGCTCTGTTCAGACTCTGGTTACCTGAACCATAATCAGGGATTTATTCCTGTAAGCCACCTGCACAGACAGACATTACTTATTTACTATGTGGATATCAGATGAGCCTCATCTTTGAATACTGGCTGCTAGTAAGTCGAACCACAAAATAGTCAGTCTTATTACTTTGTGATATAGCTGCCCTCCTTTCCCACAGGTATAGTCTTCTTGGTATTTGTTATATATTAGGGGATTGCAGAAGTCTCCCCCTGCAAGCCATTGTGGGACACATTGCCCTACGCATAGAACACTTTGAAAAAGCCCTGCAAGCCAATGTGCGACCCCTTGCCCTCCATATATAACACTTTGAAAAAGTTTTTTTAACTTCTGTTCAATGTCTTGTATATAAGTGGGTGGTCTTTGAAGAAGTACTTTATTAACAAGCTTAATATATAGCAATATCATACTATTTCACAGGCAGTATTTGTTCGCAGTCATAATAGAAAATGTTTTTAATATAGTTTGAGTCCTTATGTGTACTTGGAGCAATCTATAGTCAGCAGGCTGTCAATTATTGAATCCATATGACAATGTAAAGGACTCAGGGGACAGACTCAGTGGTGCTAAACATTCATTCTGAGTTGGGATGTATCGCATACCTTCAGGACAAGTGTTTGAAGAGCACAAACTATACACCATCAGTGGGTCTGGTAACAATGGCTCATTCATTTCAGACATAGCTGATACTGAGTAAAACCTTGTTATGTTTGCATAAGAGTAATAGATACATATAGAAAAGAAAGGGCCTTAACTTTCTGTTATTTCGACCCAAAAGAATGATGGGGCAGAAAAAAATGCCAAAAAGGATCAGTGGTATTGTTCTCCTGACATTTTATGTCTTTCCTTTATTAAAGATTAAAAAAATGTAATTTACAAAATAATTCGATTTCTTGTTTTGCCCCCCAAAAAATCAACATCTGCAAATCTCTTTTTAAGACTGATCTTTTGTGTGGCACATTTAAAATTGTTGTGTTACTATTTTTGAGCAAAAATACATTTGACTAAATGAATGTATTTATAAAATAGTAGTGTCTTTCAACTTTCCAAATATGTAACTGTTCCTTTAACGTCATAGTTCACCTCCTGTCCTCTCTATCAGTTTATCAGTTGAAATCACCTTCCTGCAGATACACTATAGTTGACCCTTTTGCACACATTTAAAACGACTGCCATCTAGTGGTTTATTCTGGTAAATGATTTTTTTTTCCAGCTGCAAACAAACTTCACAAAGGAACTGCAATGAATTTATTTATAGAAATTATGTCTTTAAGCTTGCCCTTTCCCCTGATATTTCTGTTCATTTCTTAATGTTATCTAGTTGGTGAAAAGAAGGCAATAATTTGTACTGGCAGTTGAACTGCATTAGACAAAGAAAACACAATAATGGTTTGAGACAGGAAAGAATATAGCGAAAGTGAAAATCTTTGCTGCTGATGACTATATTGTTTTACTATCTAAACCTGAAAAATCAGTCTCTGTATTTTTAGAATTCCTTTAGAGAAATAGAGAGGGTTTAACTTTGGAATTTACTGATCTCTAGGAAAAAAAACTGCTAGAAAGATTCAAATTGAATACATAGGATTTAAGTTTTCGTGCTATCCCTAACAGAACCAAGATGCTATCCTCCAAAAAAAGGAAGCCAGTCTGGTGGTCTTCTGTCATAAATAAACTCTACAACAGAACAAAGAAACTGTTGCAAAAAAGAGTAAAATCCCACGATTGGAGGAACTCCCTGGTCAGCCTCAGTAAGAAGCTGAGATCCCTCATAAAATCCTCCAAAGCTAGTTATGAAAACAAAATTGCCACTGATTCTAAAGACAACCACAAAGCATTCTA
Organism: Protopterus annectens; assembly: GCF_019279795.1. Taxonomy (NCBI): domain Eukaryota; kingdom Metazoa; phylum Chordata; order Ceratodontiformes; family Protopteridae; genus Protopterus; species Protopterus annectens. The sequence continues at coordinate 1,095,318,071 of NC_056737.1, forward strand.
TAGCTATGTCAAAAATCTCAATGGCAACACTCAGATCTGCTTTGAGTTACAGCACAATGACACTAAATATACAGAACCAACTGATATTGCCAACATCCTGGCAGATAGGTTCAGTGCTAACTTTACCCCCCTCTCACCCCCTAAAGGGCCCATCTTTATACCGGAAGAATGCAAAGTTCCTGTAATCACGGCTGCACAGGTAAAAACTTCACTCTCCAAAGCCAAGAACACAGCATCCATGGGACCTGACAATATCCCAGGCCTCCTTCTACATGAACTACAGAATGAACTGGCATCCCACCTAAGTACCATGTTCAATCATAGCCTCACCTCAGGCTTTGTGCCCATTGAATGGCGCACCGCGACAGTTATCCCATTCCACAAAGGGGAGGGGGGGCCACAACAGACCCGGGTAACTACCGCCCCATTAGCCTGACGACCCTCGTCTGCAAGGCCATGGAACGTATCATCATGGAACTCATAAACAAAGACATTGGAGATCTCCAAACCCTGGACCCCACACAGTTTGGGTTTGTAAAAGGCAGAGCATGTCTCCTAAACCTGATAGACTTCTTTGAAGTAGTCACCAAAGCCATAGATGAGGGTAAGGTGGTTCACACAGCCTATCTAGATCTCGCCAAGGCGTTCAACACCATCCCCCACTCTGGAATTATAGATAAACTCACTAAACTAGGTATAAATCCCTATGTCACAAGATGGGTTGCCAACTGGCTTACTGAAAGAACCCACACTGTGAAAGTAGCAGACTCCAAATCAGACTTCAGACCAGTGACAAGTGGAGTACCACAGGGTTCAGTTCTGGGTCCTCTCCTGTTTGGTACCTACTTCTCTGAAGTACAGGCTAACACAGAAGGTCTTTGGCTAACTAAATTCGCAGATGACTGCAAACTAGGAGCCATAATTGAAACTCCTAACGATGTGGACATCCTACAAAAGGGCCTCACTGAGACAGATGCCTGGTGTCAAAGACATGGTCTCAAGCTCAATGCCAAAAAGTGCATTGTCATCCCCTTTGGTAAAAATTCTGTACCCATGAACTACCACATTGGCGGTAGTCTACTTAACACCGAAAGTGTAATAAGAGACCTTGGGACACAGGTGGACAGTAGTCTCTCCTTTGATAATCACATCGCCAAAGTGGTCAGGAAATCCTTCTACGTGGCACACCTCATCACAAAAGGTTTCTCATCCAGAAAAAAGAGGTCATTGTTCCCCTCTACTCATCACTCATTAGACCCATTATAGAGTACAACGCCCCTTTTGGTATGTACCTCACAAGACATCTACAACAACTGGAAAGGCCGCACAAATACCTCACAAAGAGGATTACTGGCCTCAAACAGATGCTTTACACAGACCATCTCAAAAAACTCCAGCTTTACTCCGTCGCATATCGCCTACTCAGAGGTGATCTCTGCCTAACATACAAAGCTATGTCAAACCCAGAGTTGTTGGACATGCTCCACTTAAAGAAATCCCAATCCCTCCGGGCTACATGCTCTAGGGACCTAAACCTTGTCACCACAATAAACAGAACATGCTGGAGGGATAGATTCCTGTCCCAGAGACTTCCCATACTCTGGAACAGACTACCTATCTATGTCAAACAGAACTCCTCATTAGCACTCTTCAAGAAAAATCTTGATGATTGGATGGGTAGTAGGAGATTCACCCCGGGGATCACTTCTGTGGTTCTGCTTGACAGGGGCACAGGAAAATAATTTTCTTGGGTGGCGAAAGCCAGGGTACATTTTTGGCTAGGCTTGTTTAGGCCCTAGGGCCAATAGCCTAGTACCTACCTATGAACCTATGAACCTATGATATCAAATAAACCACAAGAAAGACATATGATTAATTTTTTTGCAGCTAATATGAATAGCCATAAGCCAGGACTTTGTATGATTGAAGAAACTCAATTTTGTATTTCTGAGTAAATGGCCTAAAACAAAAGGTCATCTTGTCTATGCTCCTCAAGTTAATTAGATATATTCTAGTGGCAGTATATTCAGGGTGGTTGGGAAAGTGTCAGAAATTGTCATGTAAATAAATATGGTATTAACACAGATCAAGGATAGGGTGGCCGTAGTATGCAGCGGTTAGCGTTGCCAACTCACAGCAAGAGGTTCTCTGGTTCGATCCTCGGCTGGGGTGCTTTCTGTGCAGAGTCTGCATGTCCTCCCTGTGGTCACGTGGGTTTCCTCCAGTTGCTCCAGTTTCCGCCCACATCTGAAAGACATGCTGTAGGTGGATTGGACACTCTAAATTGGCCCTAGGTGTGAGTGTGTGCATGTGTGTGCCTTCTGTGGAAGGTTGGGCGCCGGGCTGGCAACTTGACACTGTAAAACTCCACTGGCAATCATGTGCAGACGGGTGATCCGCTGTGGCGACCCCTAACCGGGAAAAGCCAAAAGAAGAAGAAGAATTAACACAGATCAATGCTATGGAAAGACACCTTGTATGTGCCAGGTATGAATGGGGTCCAGGACTACTAGCCTTAGGAAACTATGGTCTAAATTACTTAGGATAACAAATTTGGAAGAGCACACGGAATATACTTGTGTAAAGAAGAAGCAGTGCAATTAATCACAACTTAGAAAAACAAACAAGCAAAAAAACAAGCAAAAATATATAAAATAAAAATGTTGTCAACCCCCTTCTCAAGATAAAAAAAATTAATATAACAAACAGTTAAACACTTTCATTCATAATGATTGAACTTTACCAGAACTGTTAATCACAATCCACTAGAACAGATTAATACATTTCATAAATAAAAAAAAAATCACATGACCAGCTTAACCAAGCATATAAGTTCATAGGTAAGGGTTAAGTACAAGGCTAGCTGCCCTTGTGGGCCATTATAAGCCTAGCCAATTTCTCTTTTGGTGCTTGAAGTAACCTGTTCTATCTGATGCTTGATTGGTCTTGCCCATTCCATTGTCAATAATTAGACATTTCCCTAGTGAGAATAACTGTGATCATATCATAGATAATTTGAGGGACCCATGCATAGAGTAAAGCATTTAGTAACACCCTCTGTCCATTAGTAGTACAGAGGGCAGTCCTGGGGCAAATCTTCTGTTTCCCATCCATAGATGTAGACTGAGCTTGAACAGGGAGAGGAATGAGCTTTATTTTATGTGGACGAGGAGTCCTTTCCAGAGAAGAGGTATCCTTTTTGAGATAAATCTGTCCCTCCAAACTGTTCTATTGATGCTGCAGAAGAGGCTTAGATTCCCACACTGGGTAATTCTGATGCCATTTGACTTGCTGATGTGCAGTAACTCCATCAGTGCTGGTTCAGAGGATATCTTGTATGGCAGACACAGGTCACCTCTTAGCAGTCTGTAGGATACCGAATATAGTGACAGGACTTTGAGTCACTCCATGTACAACAGATTGTTTAGACCTTATATCCTTTTAATAAGGTATCTCTGTGGACGTTCTGGTTGTTGCATGTGTCTGCACAGATACATTTCAAAAGGGACAATATACTCAATGATTGGCCAAAGGGGGACAATGAAATCCCTAGATCCAGACACAAACCTTTTGTTTATAAGCTATGCAATATAAGAGAACTTTCTTACAATAGACACATATTGTTCAAACATTAGGCCACTGTCCACAAAAGTTCTCAAATCCTGAACAACTGCACAACTCTTAGGACCTTATTGTGGTAGCTCCCCAGGTTAGATGACTTCCCAAAGAGTACAAGAATGCATTTTTTAGCATCTAGTTTCAGTCCATGATGTTGTCACTGGTTACCTATTTAAGAGAAACCTTCTTGCAGGATGGTGTAGCCATTTGGAGTTTCAGTGACTGCTCCTAGTTTGAAAAGGATAGTTTGGGCATGAAGGCCTTGAACTTACATACCTGCATTTGGGATTCCTTTACTCTACCACTGCACCACACCAGTATTTAAACAGAAAACTTACTGTTAAAAAAAGTTAAACCATGCAATAATAACATACTACAAATATATTTATTACATATCTACAAAATCTAAAACTAAAAAAAACTACACTCATAAATATTAAATGCAAAATAATATGATACATACATTTTCAGCTTTTAGATATAAAATACTGTTAACTAAAATACAATGATTTAAACCTGGCTTTTGTCAGGCCCAGAAAGTGAGATTATAGAATGCTTGAACTGTTTGGAAAATATTACTTTTTTTTTTAAATTTACATTTCACACCACAGTCATAGCTATGGGTGATGGTTTTGGTTCCACAATATATAGAAATTCCACCCTTTTTAACACATATTTACATTTTAGCTGTTTAAACCACCTTATTGATAAAAGAAGTTTGATAAAAGGTCGGTTTGTTAGATCGGCTTGCATGGTTTCAATTAAGGGCATGTTTGAAAAAGAGATGAAGAAACTTGAACTGACGTTTTTCAACAAAGGATACCCAGTTAAAATGGTGAAGGACATCAGTCAAGCTGTAGTTAATGAATGGGGTTCAAGGTATAACCCCTAATGAATGGGGTTCAATGTATAACCCCTAATGAATGGGGTTCAAGGTATAACCCCTAATGAATGGGGTTCAAGGTATAACCCCTAATGAATGGGGTTAAATGTGTAACCCCTAATGAATGGGGTTCAAGGTGTAACCTGTAATGAATGGGGTTCAATGTATAACCCCTAATGAATGTGGTTCAAGGTATAACCCCTAATGAATGGGGTTCAAGGTACAACCCCTAATGAATGGGGTTCAAGGTATAACCCCTAATGAATAGGGTTCAAGGTATAACCCCTAATGAATGGGGTTCAAGGTATAACCCCTAATGAATGAGGTTCAAGTTATAACCCCTAATGAATGGGGTTCAATGTATAACCCCTAATTAATGGGGTTCAAGGTATAACCCCTAATGAATGGGGTTCAATGTATAACCCCTAATGAATGGGGTTCAAGGTATAACCCCTAATGAATGGGGTTCAAGGTATAACCCCTAATGAATGGGGTTAAATGTGTAACCCCTAATGAATGGGGTTCAAGGTGTAACCCATAATGAATGGGGTTCAATGTATAACCCCTAATGAATGGGGTTCAAGGTATAACCCCTAATGAATGGGGTTCAATGTATAACCCCTAATGAATGGGGTTCAATGTATAACCCCTAATGAATGGGGTTCAAGATATAACCCCTAATGAATGGGGTTCAAGGTATAACCCCTAATGAATGGGGTTCAAGGTATAACCCCTAATGAATGGGGTTCAAGGTATAACCCCTATTATACACTGCGTTAGAAAAGACTAATATTGCTTTTAAGGACAATATTCAAGGTACTGAAGTTAACCTCAGAGAAAGAAATAATACATTTAAAAGTGCATTAGTATTACAACACAGTTCTGGTTCCAGAATGGTTAAAAACATTGTTAAGAGGAAATTGAATATTTTTAAAGCTAATGACAATATTTACAAGATATTACTAGAACAAACATGTCTCAATTAATTCACTTCTAAAACTTTGAGTAGCAAAACTGTGAATTTTATAATATGTTTGGCATACTTAGCTGTTCTGATATATAGATTTTCATATCTCTCAACTGTACAGATTTTTGCAGAATGTCCAGATTTTTGTCTCATATTTTTGGACTTTTTCTCAAAAAAATGTGTTTTTTCCAGCAAATCACTGAGGGTTGAAGTTAGAAAATAATAAAAGAGATTTGCGTTTCAGACTTCATACCCTTCAGAAAATTCATGCTAATGCAAAACCTATTATTCTATCAACTTTCTAAGTTTGTAAGAGCAATATTTAAAAAGTGTCCCTTTTTGGGCCTTTATCTCCCCATTATTTATGTCTTTGTCCAGATTTCTTGCTCTGAGAAGTTGAAAGGTATGATTTTATTTCTTACTACTTTCATATTAATTGCTACAATAGCAATTTTTGCCGCATTGCTACTTATCACAGTTCTTGACATTTATAGGTTCATAGGTATGTTCTAGGCTAATAGCCCTGGAGCCTTTACAAGCCTAACCCATAGATGTGCCCTGGGACTGTGCCGCCCGATGTTAGTTCCCAGTGCCTCTATCAAGTAGAGCTACTGGAGTGATCCCCGCGGTGAACCTTCTATTTCCCATCCACTCATCAAGATTTCTCTTGAAGAGGGCCAGTGAGGTGCTCTGCTTGACATGTATGGGAAGTCTATGCCAGAGCATGGGCAGTCTCTGGGTTATGAACCTGTCCTTCCAGCATGTTCTGTTGATTGTGGTAATGAGGTTGAGGTCTCTGGAGCGTGTGGTGCAGAGGGATTGGGATTTCTGTAGATGTAGCATTTCTAACAGACCTGGGTCAGACATGGCTTTGTAACTCAAGCAGAGATCACCTCTTAGTAGACGATATGAGACAGAGAATAGCTGGAGTTTTCTGAGTCTGTCCTCCTCTTCATGAGGTAATTTTGTGGCCTTTCTAGCTGTTGCATGTGTCTAGTGAGGTACATGCCAAATGAGGCATGATACTCGATGACTGGCCTAATGAGGGAATAGTACAGAGAGATGATGACCTCTTTCTTCCTGGATCCAAAACCCTTGGTAATGAGATGTGCCACACAGAAGGACTTTCTGACCACAGTGGCAATGTGATGGTTGAAGGAGAGGTTGCTTTCAACCTGTGTCCCCAGATGTCTTATAACACCTTCAGTGTTCAGTGGGCTCCCATCAATGTTGTAATTAGTGTGAACTGAGTTTTTCCCAAAGGGGATGACAACGCATTTTTGGCATTAAGCTTAAGGCCATGGTTTCGACACCAGTCATTGGTCTCAGTGAGGCCTTTCTGTAGGATGTCTACATCACTTGGGGGGTTAATAATGGCTCCCAGCTTGCAGTCATCTGTGAACTTGATCAGCCAGAGTCCCTCTTTGTTGGCTTGGACTTCTGAGAATTAGATGCCAAATAGGAGAGGACCCAGGACCGATCTCTGTGGGACTCCACTCATGACTGTTCGGCAGTCTGACTTAGAGTCTGCTACTTTCACACTGTGGGTTCTGTCTGTGAGCCAGTTTGCAACCCACCTAGTGATATAGGGGTTGATGCCTAGTTTCAGGCTCGTCAGGCTAATGGGGCAATAATTCCCAGGGTCTGTAGTCCCTTCCCCTTTATTGAGAGGGATGACTGTAGCAGTGCGCCATTTGGTAGGGACAAAGCCTGAGGTGAGGCTGTGATTGAACAGGGCACACAGATGGGGTGCCAGTTCACTTTGTAGTTCATGTAGAACACATCCAGGGATATTGTTGGGTCTCATGAAAGCTGTATTCTTGGCCTTGGACAGTGCTGTTTTAACCTGTGCAGCAGTAATATTGGGTGCCTGGCAATCTACTTGTATTGTGATTGGTCCTTTGGGGGGGACAAAGTTGTCACTGAATCTGTCGGCCAGTATACTAGCAATATCTGTTGGCTTGGTATAGGAGGTTTCATTGTGCAGTAGCTCAGAGCAAATCTGGGTATTGCCGTGGAGATTCTTTACATAACTATAGAAGGCCTTGTGGTTGCCTTTACTATCTGTGGCAATTATGTTAGCTTTAGAGAATTTGATGAGGGATCTCAACTTTTTGTTGAGGCTGATAAGGGAGTTTTCCAGTCTTGGGACTTCACCATATTCCACATTAGTTTCCTCCTTCTGTTGTAGAGTTTGTTTATGGCAGGGGGCCACCAGTTTGGCTTCCTTTTTTTGGAGGAGAGTGTCTTGGTTCTATTGGGTATGGCGAGATCCATGCATTTGTGTACATGTTCATACAGTGCACTGGTGTATGATTCAGCGGTCATGCAACTATTCTCCATTTGCATGGGTGCCATGAAGTTAGCCACCTCTCTTTTTAGGAGCACAAAGTTAGCTTTGGAGAAGCTTTTCATGGTGTTTACCTTTGCGAGGGGTGGGGGGTGGGAGGGATGTGGACTTCCAAGGTGATTAATTTGTGGTCAGATCTAACCAGGGAGGAGTTGACTATTGGTGTAGAGCAACTGTTGTCCATGTTAGTAATGACCAGGTCAAGGATGTTGCTACCTCTAGTGGGGTTAAGAACAAGCTAGTCCATGGCATTGGAATTAATGAATTCCAGGAAATGTTGGGCAAGTGTATTGGTACATGGGTAGTTTACCCAGTTAATGGAGGAGTAGTTGAAGTCAACTAGTAAGAGAGTGTTAGGATGGACCCTAATATTCTCCAGGGTGCTTAGGAACATAGAGTGTGAGTCTTGGAACATGGTTGGGGACCTATAGCAGGCTACGACCTGAATTGCTGTCTTACACAATGTTAGCTGCACCTGAAGTATCTTTGATGCATTATGTTGGGCTACCACTCTGGAGGTGTGTGCATCCTTTATGAATATGGAAACATCATGGCCTTTGGAGCTTCAGTCCAAGTTCTAGGGCCGAAAGGTGTGGAATGAGTTATAACCTGGTAGTGCAGGGGTGCTTTCTGCTGCTTTGAACCAGGTCTCTGTTACAGCACAAATGTCGATGTTCTCCATTTTAAGGAGTGCTTCGAGCAAGTGCATTTTGAGATTTAGACTTCTAGCATTGAGCAGCATGACCCTCATATTGCATTTGTTTGTAGCTGTTACATTGGTAATTTGGTTTTTGGAACACCACTTAAAAAAGGCACTATAGGGGTGGCAAGTGCCTTGGCCAGTATCCGGAAGCCCAGGAGTGACAGATGCAGGCCATCTCTGGCAAAGCATCGAGTTCTGTCAATCATGTCATTCCAGGCAGACATATACTGGATCCCCTTAGACTGACACCAGAAACTTAGCCAATTGTTGACATCAATCATTTTCTGCTTGTACTGTGGCATCATGCTGGGTGATGGTAGGATGCTGCTCAGGTCTATGGTCATACCCGCCTGGGCTACATAATCCAAGAGCTCCTCCATGTCTCTTTTCATGTAGTCCAGGGATGTACATCTCAGGTCATTCACACCCACATGTACAATGACAGAGTCATATTTGTACCTGTTGTTGAGGGACCTCAGCGCATGCATTATGTGATGGATCCTGGCACTTGACAGGCAGCCGACTGTTACTTTATCCTTATTCAACCTAGTGAGTGGGACATCACCTATGACTAGTGTGTTGGGCATGCTGTTTTGCCTTAGGGACTTTGTTTGAGTGGCACACTGTTTAGGAGAGTTATGTGTCTCATGATTAGTGTTGTGTTGTGGTGGTCAAGTGAGTTTCTGCCTTGGAGGTCTCTGCTGCTTGGGTAGATTTTTATTGAGAGCCTCTGCAAAGGTGGGTGTGTGTTTTGTGTTTTTATGTGAAGGCAGTGCTGGTGTCTGTTTTGGAGGGCTATGTGTTCCATGTGGTGTGGTGCAAGTGTTGACCTTCTCCTCTTGACCAGCTATTCGAGTCTTGGCTGGAGAGTATGTGGCTTCCAATTTGGATATATAAGTGCATCTCTCGCAAGTCTGAATGTTGGGAGGTAGTTGCTACAATTGCCTTAGGATGCCGATGTTCACCAAATTAATAGGAGAAAGCACAGGGAACTGACCTTTAGACATGCCTGGAGGGGTGGGTATTAATAATAAGTACTGGAGCTGTTAACTTGTAGAACGTTTAGTGCTGGTAGCACTTTTGTGTGCTACAATAATTGCTACAAGAAGTCTGGTAAAGTGCTAGATTAATAAGCTAGTATAAGTGCAGGAGATGAGAGAACTAGTAGAGCTAAAGGAAAAATTGAAGAACAGACTCTGGCACCACTCATAAGCTTACAAACAGTCCTGGATAGAGCAAGTCTGTACCTGGACTAGACTAATCCTATTGACTGCTGAAACAGCAATTATTTAGTTATCATTTGTTTACCGGGAAAGTCCAACTGGAACAGAGTCCATTTTCAGTGGAGGTCCAGGGAGAGATACTCCAGATGTATGTCTTTTGAATGTGGGAGGAAACCAGAGCACCAGAAGGAAACCCACATAAATGCACGGAGGACATGCCGACTCCACACCGAAGGCACCGCAGCTGAGAACTGAACCTGAGAACCTCTTGCTGTGAGGCGACTACGCTAACTGCTGCACCACTTACTAGAAAATTAAAATCAAAATCAACAGTAACTGAAGGATTGAATAATGTAAAGGAAATAAAAAAATGGAGGTGGGATTTTTTGAAAAGGGAAGGAGCAAATTGCAAAGAAATAAATGGAATTTGTAGAAGAATGCATGCAGAGCAATGCTCAGGAGGAGGAGCGGTGAAGTTTAAAGGAAAGCAGGAAATAATTTATGTAATGTTGGAGTGAATACTAATTATTAAAAAGAAAACATATGCAATGTGTAATGTATGTAATTGTTAATATTTTTTTTTATTAATCTGTTAGTGCTTATGTCTTAAGACAGAATATAATGACGGTTTAAAAAATTTATAACCCTGGTTTGGGGGCCTCCAGCTCGTAAAGATCAAAATAGCACTTTTGGACACCTAAAATCTCTTTAAAATCCCATTTAATGTGATTCATTCTGCACTCCTTATCACCAAAAGAAATATTTTCTATGAGAGAAGTCAAAGACAGGGGGCCAGATTCTGTAAAGTTCGTGGAAGCTATATGCAGACAGGACAGCACGCCAAAGGAAGTCTTCAACTCTCCTGTTGTGGATACGATTCCAGAAGACATTCTAAAGGCAGACTGCATAGGTAAATATTCAGCATAGGATAATTAGGGGTTCCACGCATGACAATATGATTCCAAAACATTGTGCATGCAAAACACAACATAAATGCAACAAACAGCTGTGCTGAGAAAGTTTTTGAAATCCTTGGAGCATGCATTATGGACCCCAAGGAATTCAAGCTAATATTATGGATTACGATGAAATCTGTAGCAAAACAAACAAACAAAAAAATTAAATGCAACCTGCTGGTAATATACTGCAAAAGACAGCAGTGATCCAAGCTATAAATGAGGCCATGGCTGTGCGTCCTAGAAGGCAGCCAGCTAGTGTGAGCAAGGCTGCAACTAAACCAGTTGAACCTATGAACCTATGTGGTCTATACAGGCAAATGGTGCAGGCTGGTGCCCCACACGAGTCTTTGCAGACTCTGGGAGGAAAACCCATCCCCTTTGAAACCAAAGTGAGTCTCAGCCTGAGTCTATTTGAATCTGGGATATTCCAGAGACAAATGGAGGATGCTATGGGAGTATCACAGACAGCTGCAAGTCGTATTCTGGCAAAATTCCTGGAAGCAATGTGCAGCGAGGTGGATGTCTATATACACTTTCCACCCACCCCCATGGAGAACTGTTATGTACCAGTTCTATAACACCGCAAACTTTCCCCATGTACTCAGTGCAATAGATTGCACATATATACTTATCAAGACACCATTACATCCAGAAGCAGACCGATACATAAACAGAAAGGGATGGCCATCCATCAACTGCCAAGTTGTGTGTGCAGCACTGCAACAAAGTGAAATACCTGTGAGACTGCTACTGATTAAGTACAAGAACACAGCTAAGATGCAAGTTAAGGATACCCCTCGCAACAATATCCAGTCTGGCCAGAAGTGTTTTTATTCCCCATAACAGGTGACTGTGGTTAGCCACTTAAGCTGTGGCTAATGACCCCTTACTGTGAACTATTTAATGCTGACAGGAGGCCTACAATAGAGCACACATAACAACAAGCAATACCATAGATTGTGTGTTCAGTGTACTGAAAGCTAGGTCAGATGCCTGGACACATCTGAGGGTGCACTGCAATACATACCTGAGAAGGCAGAACAGCTGATAACAGTGTGTGCCATGCTACACAACATGCTAATCTAAGCACAAGGCAGTCTTCTAGCTGCAGGTGTGGGTGAACTACCCCAAGAGCCACAGATGTCTGAAGAGGACATCCCCCAGTTATTAGAGCAGGAGCAGGAGGACACACAGAATGGAAGTCATAGGCGTAGGCAAAATAGGGTGTAACTACAAGTGTAGGCCCAGCTACATGACACAGGCTGACCCAGACATTTGAGTCATGAAAAGCCACATGTACATGAGTACACAGATTGATCATTAATGTTCAGGTGTTGACCCACCACAGCAACATATAGTGCATCTAATAGCAAGTACCCAATAGATATACACACTGAGCATCACACGTAGCATAAATATAACATATTCCAACATGAACATATGCAATGTGTCAAAAAAATAAAAAAAAAATCAACTCAGGGCACAACTAACAGAGGTATGTATTCACACTCAGTTCATTGTATCACTGAATGGTAAACAATAAGGGATATACAACAGTGCTACACTTATACATCTTGGGATATACAACAGTGCTACACTTATACATCTTTACAATATTATAACATGGAAAAAGAGAGAGCACGCATGCCATAATGCAGAAAGACATATCACAGTACAGTGGTATTGAAATAATATGAGTCAGCTATGTGTACTAAACCACTGGACACACTGTAACGCAGTCTTGCTTGGCCTCACTGATGTCTCACACCACGGTCCACCCTGCCACAACCAGGTACAGACACATCCCCCCTGGTTGATTCACATAGGAGATGGATGGGGGTACATGAAGGAGCATGACTGCGAGTTGAACTCCTTGTGATGGTGGGATCTCAGGAGATGAACCAGTAGTTGACATCTGTATAGGATGGATCACAAACAGGGGTTCTCCATTTTCCAATGGTGTTTTTGTGGACAGGTCGACTGCCTCCCACAGGTTGCAATCTGCTGTGCATATTCATGGAACATAAAATCCTGCTTGTAGTACAACACTGCTGCAGTATCATAGTGGGCAGGATTTCCAATGACCATGCCACAGCTAGCAAACTCTCATTCTGAGTGGCCAATGCAAACATAATCTCACCATGTCTGTACTCTTGTCCTTCATGCATGATACGTAGCTGGTGTGCCACATGGTTTGTGACATGGGCAAGTACACGGACATCTGAAAGATGCTATTGCTGTGACCATTCATTTGCCTGCAGCAGGAGATGGGCACACTCTGAAACCTGGCCATCTACATCTGCTCGCCTGCGTCTACATTATTGCCCTGTGTCTGGTTTTGTGTGGTTCTGCCAGCAGCAGTGCTCCCATCTGTGGTGTGTTAATCAACAGCCTCACCCTGTTCAATGTCCAGTGTGCAATCATCCTCTCAGTGTGTTGACAATTGGCCCTCCACATCTGAGGATACATCCAGTGCAACATCAGTGTCAAACTCACAGATCAACTCTCCAAACAACTCAAGGTCCTCTGTGCCAGGGGCCACACTACCACGCTGAGACACGTCATGAACAACATCGTGGTCACTGGATGGGCTGCTGGATGATAAAGACAGTTGATGAGCTACAAGATGCAAAGACATGGATCAAGACCATGTGCCTACAGCACATGATGAATATTCAAGATAAGTGGCGTATATATTACACTGCAATATTACACATACTAATTACTTCACTTGCAGTGTAATGCATGTATGTTTCATGGAATGTATATACCATAACTATATAACGTACTAACACGGCCAACATACATGGCATATGTGATGCATAAAAAATAAAAACACACCTAGCAAACACTCATGGGTTGATATTGTTGTTCCATTGGGATAAACTTCAACTAGTGTAGGGAAAGTAAAAACATTACGGATCACATTACGGATCACATCATTCACACCATTAATTAGGTGATCACAGTTAAAACATACAGAATGTGTGATATACACATACCACTCGTATGTGCACTTGAGGACTCCTGCTGTGTAGAGGTTGTGGGTTGTACTGTGTATCCTGCAGTGGAAAAGGAAAGAGACGCACAGCACAGTCATGTGTTTAGTAAAATGAATACTGACACCATTACATATGCAATACAAGTAATATGGGCTGCAAATCTCATGTGATGGATGCTGCATCTTTAAACTAGAAGGACCTGTACTGACAAGTATTGACAAAAATGTAAGGTATCACGTGTGCTACACATTGTTGAAGGCTCTGACAATGTTACTGCAAAACACCTAGTGTTTCTGCCCTTGATAATGCTTGGCTTACCTGTCAACTGAATGTACTTGTAGTGTTTGATACTAGTGAAACAACAATATAACAGTAAACAGCAGTGCCATTAAATGAGGTGGGGTCACTAACAACGTGGTGTGCACAACAGAAGTACAGATATGCTCACCTGTTGCTCCCTGGTGTAGGCCCAAAGTAGATGGACCTGTGAATATTAATTTAATAAACATTTCAGATGTTGTTTTCACTGCTATATGTTGTAACTCAGATGTACCAATACATGTAATTATACTTACGTTCATCATCCTCACCTTGTGTGGAAGTGTGTTCATGGCTCAACTCTGCTGCTATAAACTAAACACAGTAATACATGGATATGCATGCTGAAGCAATATGCAGTGAGTGTCACAGTAGTCATTCCTGTACTGAACATAAGGTCTGTCATGGAACTCCAGCTTCAATCCCACCACCAGAGATTCTTTGCTCCCCTCTTGCTGTATGCACTGAGGCCAAAAAATTGTGATGTCATTGGGGTGCTCACCAGTGGTCCACCACCAGTGGTATCTCTCGATCTCATAATGTATCACTCTGTTGGCTGCACAAAGGATCATGTCCGAGCGCATCATCTACAGGCCTCATGGGATCGGCTGTGATCTCTAACTTTGTTGATCATGTTGGTGAGATCTGTCCAGATTTCATTTCTCCAGACAGTATCTCCTGAACAGTTGAGGAGTCTCCTTCCATGTTTTCAGAGAACATTAATTATGATGTCATTTTCCTGGGGGGGGGGAAAAGTTGTCACCTCTAGGATGGTTGGCCATTTAGCAAAGATTGATACACACATGATAATATTCACGTTTACACATAGTTATGCATTTGATTGTATGAACATCATATGGCAAAATAAACACTATGCATTCCTGTGCAATTCAAAGATATGTAAAACGCTGTCCGTGATAAAAACTAACATAACATTTAAAGCGAATCAGCAATGCCTTCATGCAACATCTGTATAATTCACATAATGTGCAATATCTATGCAGTTTGTGACTGTGATTAGAATCCCTGACACTACATATATGTTCAAGGTAGGTCCAAAGACAACAGCATCGTGGTACCAGGGTCAGCTTGCATTTCACATTAAAATATTACATCAGTTAATAATGAAACAACTTCTGGAATGCATTGGAGTAAGTCAGGATCTGTAGGCAGAGCAGATAAATAGTAAATTAAGACAGTAATGGAAACGCCATTGTTGAGGGGCAAAAGTGAGGAAATATCCGTAACATCAACAGCACATGTTTTAACACTGTTTTAGGAAACATGATTTAACAAATATCCATAAGATACAGGTACTGTCATAATCCGCTGGTTTGTGTAGTTAGATCACAGAGTACAGGGAATTGTGTATGATCCATACATCCTCCACTGTATACTAGTATCATGTGCAGTGTCAGTCTGTCTACACAACTGCATATGGGACTGAACCAAAATATTTAGAAGAACAATACCTGCATGCATAAATTTCCATACAACATGACTCCAGAAAACTTTGACAAATGTTAACATTTTGAGTAAATATAACTTTAAACATGTACCTTTTGAAATGATTATCTTTAGCAAATTTACTAATTGCCTCTCCAGAACTTTCACCACTTGTGAATACACCTCACACTCAGACTCAAAGAATCAAAGTACACTTTGTGTGCACCCAACTTTAAGTACCATTTGCATCATACATAATTAATGAGGTTAATTAAAATTCAGTTTGTTGGAATCCCAGTGGAACACATTTGTGTAAATTGCCATTATGTGCTGAAACACCCAGATGTACCATGTAAACACCCAATAGGTATTGATAAATGATATGTGCCTGCTATCTTCCAGTAATCTTAGAACATGACATCAGCTGCACATTCAAATACTGATGTTGATACATTTACTGATCAGACACTTGCTGTGAGCCGAGTAGTACATTTACTGATCAAACACTTACTAACTGTGAGCTGAGTGGTACCTCAGTGAGCATTTCTGTGTTTTTGGGTTTTCATATTTCTTCTACTTGAAGATCATGATGGCTACTTTTAGGAGGCTGAGACATGTCCATACCCCCAAACAGACCGACGAGGAGACAACCCAGATGTTGATGGTGTACGCTGGACTGGATCAGTAGATGAGAGCCAGACCCAGGAACTTCACCATGATTGACATGTGGAACCAGATCATGAGAGAGCATCTACCGAAGATGGGGCTCTACCACACCAGAGTGCAGGTCCATCACCGCTAAGTTGACCTGCATCTGAAGGAGGGTCGATGAGGTACAGAGGCAACCTGCAAGTCCCTACAGTAAATAGCACTATTCTATGTATACTCTGGCATTCCTACAGATATTACAGACATTGATTTGAAACATATATATCATAGATATGTTTTTATAATCATGGTTTAGCTGCTGTGAGAATTAGCTTGTGGGGACAATTCGGTGAACTTTTTTACATATTGCCCTCTTAACTATGTGTTAGACCCATCTTATTATTTTATTTAATAATTTCCATAACTATGTCCTTTGTAGAGTCCATATGTTTTGCAACATTTAAGTACATCATTTTACATGGTGTCTGTTCTCAGGAATCACAGATGTTTATAGCGCCTAGGCTGCAGACGACGGCACATTTCATAGTTTTCTGTTATAGTCCCACTGTATCACTTATTGGACTGTTACAAGTTGGAAGATGAACACTTTTATAACTTACATACATCATTCTTCATAAACAAATCTACAGACACATTTATTTGATTTAAACATTAATACCCATAACATTGCTGGAACATAGGTTTTTAGGTAGTGTCTACATTACCCAATCGAACATTTAGGTTAGCGAATACCTAAATGTTGAACTGGTAATATTGAAAAATTAAAACAGCGAAGGGTTGATTTAATGTACGGAATGAATTCCCTCGGCTGCAAAAAATAAATAAATAAATAAACCAAAATGAAGTGGGGGGCTGCACTCCCCCTAACTAAATATACCAACTCGGAGACCGTTTTACAGTGAGGAAAGAATCAAAATCTGCATAACGGCCAAGGGAATTCTTTCTCTGTGTTAAATCGTCCGTTTGCATTTTTTTTTGCTATTACTAGATCGACGTTCAGGTATTCGCTAACCTAAACGTTCGATCAGGTAATAGAAACCCTTTTAGTTATATGTTGATAGCTGTTTGCCTTCACTATGAGAAGTGTGCAAATTGTATGCATTTTCTGTATTATGCTGTTTATTGCAGGATCACTAATAAACACCTGCAGTACCTGTCTTCTACAATGAAAACCTAGTTGACTGTTAACTTGGCCTGTAAAGCAACTGCCGCACATGTCTAAATTCTGGCGTGTTGTGGGTTTCAAACCACATAGGGGAAACTGTTGCCTTGGTTAACTTCACCCACATCATTGTTTTAAAAAACATATTGCAATGCATTATATGAAGGTTTATGTTGTGCATGGTAATGACTCACTGATCTAGTCTTCCTATGTATAATAAAATAATAAAATTACTGTGTTGCAGCCAAAACTCTCCACAACATTCGAAAGGTATCAAACGTTTTATTAAGAAATAAAAATGTTTAAAAAGTATTCATTGAGCACTTTCATCCCCTCAGAACGGGGACTTCATCAGAATATATGTCTTTTATGAAATCCAGCATTTATAGCCCAATGTATTGATGACATACAGCCACACAAATGCAGTTAAAGGCACAACCACTTTTTTAACAAATACAGCTTAAAAAACACTTATAAACATCTAAATCATATTTACTACACTTAAAGTAGACTTTCCTAACTTCACGGACATTTTTAACATAGTCTTTTTTCCCTAGGTCTCTTAATTAACAGGGGTTTTACATAAATAACTTAATTTAAACCAATGCCCTCCCCTGCCTGCAGCTTGATCTACCATTTGACTTATTGTTCTTCCATTAAATTGCTGTAGTCTCCCCCCCAGGGTTAACTAATACTTTCTCTAAGATCCCAAAATGGAATCCCTGAAAATTTCCACAAACTAAAGAATGCCTATACAGTGCATTATTATTGTTCTTAGTGGATATCTGATGCATACGTTCATATATCCTATTTTGCCTTTCAGTTTTGACAATGTAATATGCTGGACATCCCTTACACAGTGCAAGGTATATGACACCTGAAGTGTGACAGTTACCCTTAACAAATTCTACTTTTGATTTAAGGGTATTTTCTAAAATAACTATTTTACAATCTACTATGTAGCAACATTGTGAATAGGATTCACACTTTATAGTACCATCATACTTGTTAGGTTGTGTGTTCTTCACATGTTCAAAACTTTATTTTATGTTTACCCCAGTTTTGTATACATAGGACGGTCTCTCTCCCTTACAACCCTTCAAAAATCTGGGTTTCCCATGAAAATGGCCAGTTTTTTTCCAATATGTCCTTCACTTTCCCTACCTTCCCCCAGTATGGCAAAATCATAGCCTTTTCAAAGTTTTTTGTCCCTGAGGTAACTCTCTATCCATGTTAAAATTTCCTAACAGGGGTTTGAATCTCTTGCCCCATTCCTTAATCCTGGGGGGGACTACAGAAATTTAATGGAAGAAAAAGACTTTTTAAACATTTATATGTCTTAATAAAACGTTTGATACCTTTGGAAAGTTGTGGAGAGTTTTGGCTGCAACACAGTGATTTTATTATTTTATTTTTGTTTTGGTTATCACTGGGATCATTGTTTAAACAGTTTTGGCATTTTTAACAGAGCAACCTTGCAGCATGGACTCTTTAGATGAAATTCCAGCATTATTTTCACCAGTTCATAGAGATGAGCTGAATAGAGTTTATTCAGAGCTGGCAATTGTAAAAGGTGAGCTGACCCCCTCATTGATCTGTTCAGTCAATCCCAAGGCTCCATTGAATTGTCCTCAGGAAAGAGGAAGTGAAATCAGTCACCAGGAGGCAGGATTTCTGCTGGGGAAGGCAAGGAGACATGGTGGAATGGTCTGGAAGCTGAGGAGAGGCAAGATTTGGCATCCTGTTTGATTTTAAACTCAACAAGTGGAGAAAAAAGCATGAATGAACTGAGAAATTGTGCTGGGACAAAGCAGAATGTTAGAAATGGTATTTCCAGCGTTTCCACAATGCATGGAATGGATGCAAGGCCAAAAATCACAGGTACTGTTTTACACAATGGAGGGAATGGGTTTTGGCTTTAATACTGCAGTTACATGACAATTTAATGTGGATGGGACTGATAAAGTGGATATAGTAAATTTTTTTAAAAAGCCTTTTGTTTTTAATGACCAACAAAATATGGGAAACAATATAAAGACTTTGAAATATGCAACAAAGACTGGGACTTTGAAAGAAAATAATTCCTTTCAGAGAAAAAAATGTTTGATATTAGAAATCTCCAGATGGAGAATGCTTATTTAAATGAATGTTTACAGAAGAAAATTATGCCAAAAGGCTTAAGGGTTTTTAAATTTCCTTTTGGGATAGAATATGATGAAAAACTAATGATTGAATTCTCTGAAATGTTTAATAAGCATGGATTAGAGCTTGTGGAAAATATTCTTTTATGTAATTATTCTAAACTGTGTTGTTTGATTAGTGAAGTTGAGACTTTAAATAATGACATAAAAAAAGACCTATTGTTTACACAGTATGAAAATCTTGTAAAAGAAAACCGACTCCAAATCCACAAATGCACCAGCAAGCGTAAATTGTTCCAAACGCAAGAATAATTTATTTGTGACACCAAGTACAGCGTTTTCGCCAGTCAAATTCGAATGGCTTCCTCAGAGAAACATGTTTTTCCATTTAAAAACTCAAAACTATTTATGCACTGTGCTAGCAAACGTACATACGTCACTTCCTAGTCTTACAGCTATTTTACTATACTTCTTAAAGGAATCATGACCAATATGTACTATTTAAACAGCAGTTATAAATCGTTTCTTTAAAAAACATTTTAAAAGGATCCGTTTTCAAGGATCCATTTTTTTAAAAAATCCATTTTTAAAGGTCCGTTTTTTATATATAAACAAAGAAGAAAGAAGAAAAACCTTCAAGACACAGTCTAACATAAGTAAAAAATAAACTTCTCTCTAATAATGCCTTCAATTCCTATCATACAAGCATTCCTAACTTATAAAACAATCAGCCACAAGGGCTTAAAAATACCTTTTAGATGCATAAGTCCCATGACCTAGTTACTGTTACTAAGTGGTTTTTACATTAAACATCACCACCCACGTATTCATTACTCCAACTATGTCCCATAGTACTCAATATATATGTAGTTGTCCAAAACATATATAAAGTGACCAATGTGACTATTTAATAGTAGCCGTATCTTATTGCCCCCCCAAAAATTTGTGTTATGTTTATATACACTTCCTTAAAAAAGTCAACCCAATAAGGACATTGGTATGAAAAAAGGTATTGTGTACCATAAGTGGTGGGGCAAAAATTGTGGTAGGTAAATATAGTCCATTCATATGCCCACTTGTACAAAGTCGTCCTTACTGTGGGTCAGTGAATGTCTTAAAGTAAGCAAGTAGTATCCAAAACCATTCCACTGTAAAACATACCCACTAGTTTCATTATCTGAGGTAACTTTTCAGTTTCAACAGGCAAGAAATATTGCAATTCTCATTTAAACCAGGGAAGTTGAATGCATTTAATTTTATTTGCCATTCCAACTCCCTGGTTTCCAGTCTAATGGATGTAGGCCCTCCTCTACTATTCTGTGGAATGTGATCTATAGCTGTAAAGTAAAATTTGTGTCCAATTTGTTGGTCAACATGCTTAGCTAGAGCATTTTCGATGTTATGCTTTCTTACTGCGTACATGTGCTGGTAAATCCTCTCCCTAAATTTTCGGTCGGTTTTACCAACATAGTACGCCGGACAGCTATCACAGGTAGCGAGGTAGACAATAGACCTAGTTTCACAATTTATCCTATGTCCAATGGTGTACTTTCTACCATTGATGGAAAATGAGCTTCCTGTTTTCACACAACTACACCAATTACACCGTCCGCAGGTAAATGTACCTTTTTGTCTGGAAAAGGAGTCATCGTTTGCATTGCTTTCCAGCAAAGTTTTTAAATTCTTCCCTTTCCTGTATACAATAATGGGTTTTGTTCCTAACTTTTCTAGTAATAGTCTATTACTAGAGATAAAGGACCAATTTTTATGGATGATGGAATTTATTTTCATAAAATCCATACTGTATGTTGTGATGAAGCTACAAGAATAGTTGACTGCTTCATCACAAGTTGGTGTTGGAGAGGGTCGCAAATCCATATTTCCTGCTTCAGAGACGTGTACGGACACCTCACTGTCTTCTCTAATCTGAATTTTTAACAGTGGTGTGTAGAACCCATTCTCTCGCTTGTTCTTCACTTCCACTATTAACTCATTGATGAGCCCTTCAGGGTAGTCTCTGTTTTTAAACATATCATAGAGGTGCTGACATTCGCTATTGAAACTCTCTTCAGTAGTACACATCTTTACAGCTCTAATCAACTGTCCTTTAATGATAGAACGTTTTTGTTTGTATGGATGTTGGCTAGAGT
Source organism: Protopterus annectens (assembly GCF_019279795.1). Taxonomy (NCBI): domain Eukaryota; kingdom Metazoa; phylum Chordata; order Ceratodontiformes; family Protopteridae; genus Protopterus; species Protopterus annectens. Next base: position 1,095,339,662 of record NC_056737.1, read on the forward strand.
AGTGAAGAAATGAATTACAATAAGTAATTTTTCTGTGTATTGAAGAGTTTAGAAACCCATCTTCCGGATGCTTGTCTAATTTAACATCTAAATAATCTATACTAGATGTGGAAAATTTATGTGTGAATCTAAAGAATCCAGTTGTATTATTCATATATGTGAGAAGTTTCTCCGCATCCTGTTCTGACCCCTTAAAAATCATAAAGATGTCGTCCAGGAATCTGGTGTAGTAGACTACCTGGTTAGTGTACATAGAATGTTCGAAAATGAATTTTTTCTCCCAGTATGCTACAAATATGTTAGCTACTGATGTTTTTAATGACCAACAAAATATGGGAAACAATATAAAGACTTTGAAATATGCAACAAAGACTGGGACTTTGAAAGAAAATAATTCCTTTCAGAGAAAAAAATGTTTGATATTAGAAATCTCCAGATGGAGAATGCTTATTTAAATGAATGTTTACAGAAGAAAATTATGCCAAAAGGCTTAAGGGTTTTTAAATTTCCTTTTGGGATAGAATATGATGAAAAACTAATGATTGAATTCTCTGAAATGTTTAATAAGCATGGATTAGAGCTTGTGGAAAATATTCTTTTATGTAATGATTCTAAACTGTGTTGTTTGATTAGTGAAGTTGAGACTTTAAATAATGACATAAAAAAAGACCTATTGTTTACACAGTATGAAAATCTGTATTTTAAACAGTTTAAAATGGTGGAAAACAAGTGTAATAGCATTTTTGATAAAAAATGTAAAAAAGTTACAAAGGGATTTAAAAGAGTATAAAGAGAACAGAGCATATATTTTGAAACAGAAAGAACACAAAATTGTTGGGGGGAGAGGGGTATACCCATACCCATACCCACCGTCACAAAGAAGAGTATATGCACAGGAATGGAAGCAGAAGTTCTCTTTATAACTCTAATGGTCATGACAACAGTTTTCGGCACAATAATTATAGAAATAATCAACATTATTTTCATGCACAGGAAAAATGGGATGTGGGGGAGAGAAGAGCTATGGAAAGGGTACCAAATCCGTGGTTCAACAGAACCAAGTGGAGAAGGGAATAACAACCAATAGTGATGATGAAATTTCAAGGAATTGACTGGGTAGCACATTTAGGGGTTACCACATTTATAATTATTCAGGAATAACCCTAACTAAGGAGCGTTTTTTGTTATTTATGAAGGGGTTGAAATATGTGCCAGCTAGAGGCTTTGATTATACAGATACCATTTTGGAGTTAAAAATATACATGAGAAAATTGAATTTAGCTTTCCTGTTTAGGGACCAAGATGAACATGTTAATCTTACTAGGAATAAAGAAATTAAAAATAAGAGCATGTATAGCCCACCAATGGACCCCACCCTAAATGTTTTTGAGAAGGCTGTGACTGAGGATTTATATGCCTTAAAATTAAAAGAAAAGAAGAGTTTTTACATAGAAACCTCAGTGGGGAAGAGTTGAGATTACTTGAACAGCTCAGAAACAACAGGACAATTAGGATTATGCGTCCAGATAAAGGGGGTGGGATGGTCATCTTTGATGCTTTACATTATTCCCCAAAAATCCCAGAGATGTCACATGACACTAGTGTATATACCCATGTTTCACTTTATGAAGTCAACATTAGTTACCAAAGAATAGACTATTACTTGGAAGAATACTTATTGGATGAGCATATTACACCTGAAATTTACAGCTTTTTGAAGGTCAAGAACCCTATGGTGGCTACCATTTTTGAGATTCTGAAAACCCACAAGGGTTTAAGTAATTTAACATTTCGGCCAATAGTAGCAGGACAGGGGTTAAAAACTTACCGTTTTGGTGTCACCATAGACTTTTGGTTAAAACAACTTGTGAATAAAGTGGAGCATTTAGTAAAAGATTCATGTGACTTTTTGGGTAGAATTAAGGAAGAGCTTTGGGAAAATAATTTGATTTTCTTGACCATCGATGTAGTGGATTTATTCACTTGTATCCCTAGAGAAGAATGGTTATATATGTTTGCCAACTGTTTGCATAAAATGTCAGGTTTCCCTAATGAAAAAGTAAATTTAATTGTTGACTTCATGGTGGTAATTTTAGACTACAATTATATATATTTTGAAGGAGAATACTTCAAACAAACAAAGGTGTTGCTATGGGAGCCTCATGTGCTCCCATATTTGCAAACCTGGTTCCCTTTGACTGGGAGTTAAATAATGTCTTCAGCTGTGAGTACTTTCAAAATGTCAAATTATATGTAAGATTTTTGGATGACATTTTTATTCTGTGGAATAGTTCCATAGATAGAATGAAGGAATTTGTTAAGTATCTGAATTCCACTATTAGTTTCTTAAAATTTACTCACACAAGTAACCCCTTGTGAATTAGTTATCTTGACACTCAGATTTTTAAAACTCCAAGTGGTTTTACATCTAAAATATACAGAAAATCTACATTCAGCAACTCTTACCTTGAATACACAAGTAGTAACCCTCCCCATCAAACGTCCAGTATTGTGAAATATCAGATGGTAAGGGTTGCTAGAATGACATCATCAGCTGGTGACCTTGAGAATGAATTACAGAAAGTTGTGGAAATGTTCTCTGAAAGAGGATACCCACAGGGCATGGTTCAGGAAAATGTAGACTCTGTTAGAAGGGAATAGGGCAAGAAATTCAAACCCCTGTTAGGAAATTTTAACATGGTTAGAGAGTTACCTCAGGGACAAAAAAACTTTGAAAAGGATATGATTTTGCCATACTGGGGGAAGGTAGGGAAAGTGAAGGACATATTGAAAAAAACTGGGCCATTTTCAGGGGGAACCCAGATTTGAGAAGGGTTGTAGGAGAGAGACCCTCCTATGTATACAAAACTGGGGTAAACAGAAAAGAAAGTTTTGAACATGTGAAGAATACACAAGCTAACAGGTATGATGGTACTATAAAGTGTGGATCCTGTTCACAATGTTGCTACATAGTAGATTGTAAAATAGTTATTTTAGAAAATACCCTTAAATCAAAAGTAGAATTTGTTAAGGGTAACTGTCACACTTCAGGTGTCATATACCATTCACTGTGTAAGGGATGTCCAGCATATTATGTTGGCAAAACCGAAAGGCAATTACACAATAGATATTTTAACACATGTATCAGATATCCACTAAGAGCAATAATAATGCACTGTATAGACATTCTATAGTTTGTGGGAATTTTCAAGGGTTCCACTTTGGGATCTTAGAGAAAGTATTAGTTAACCCTGGGGGGGGGGACTACAGAAATGTAATGGAAGAAAAAGAAGTCAAATGGCAGATCAAGCTGCAGGCAGGTGAGGGCATTGGTTTAAATGAAGTTATTTCTGTAAAACACCTGTTAATTAAGAGAGCTAGGGACAAAAGGCTATGTTAAAAATTTCCATGAAGTTAGGAAAGTCTATTTTAAGTGTAGCAAATATGATTTAGATGCTTATAAGTGTTTTTTAAGCTGTATTTTTTTTTTAAAAAGTGGTTGTGCCTTTAACTGCATTTGTGTGGCTGTGATGTCATCAACACATTGGGCTATAAATGCTGGATTTAATAGATGACATGTATTCTGATGAAGTGTCCATTCTGAGGGGATGAAAGCACTCAATGAATACTTTTTAAACATTTTTATGTCTTAATAAAATGTTTGATACCTTTGGAAGGTTGTGGAGAGTTTTGGCTGCAACACAGTGATTTTATTATTTTATTTTTGTTTTGGTTGTCACTGGGGTCATTGTTTAAACAGTTTTGGCTTCCTATGAATAATGTCATAATTCGGAAAGGCCTAATAACATCAGTTGTTGAACAACATTGAATAGCAGTGCCTGTTTGTGTGTGCCTAGCATTTACTGAGAGTTAGCTCAGTTTGTAATGTCACGGGCCAGGATATCTACATTTTATGTGCTGTGTGTTCAATTCTTGAAAGGAGACAAATATATCTTAAACTGTTATAGTGATTTCATATGCCCATAGCATTCAGTTAACTAAGCATAGTACACATTGATATTGACATATATTTTAACTTTGTTGGGAATAATTATGTTATTTGTTGACTTCCTACTGATATCTCCATAATCTGTAACATTCTGTTAACATTCACTATTTAACAGTGGGGCCAGTACATCTTGATAAATCCTGTTCCATGTCTGAGAAAGTTTTAGGTTAATATTGTATACTTCTTTAAATTGCTATGAAGGTCTTTTTTTCATGAAATACTGAATGCAACAGAAGAACAAAATCAAACTCTAATGTTGAAGAACTGCTATCGGACTGCAGCACCCCAGCTGTAAAATTGAAAACAGAACTTTTAAAAATAAAATACTTAGCTTGTGAGTCCCAGAATGAACTGCACATGCGTGATCTGCAAGTTCTGGGTTTCTGTAAATCCGGACTGCTGTTTAACCAGTCTGGATTACACAAAGAAGGCATCTGTACACTGAGGCCCAGAAGTCTATGTGGTTACAAACCACATAGACTGGAAGGGGATTGAACTGCAACATCTGCAGTCACATATGTAGGGGGGATACAAGGTGTCACGTGCATGGATACCTACTGATTGGACGTACGTGGATAGCTATTGATTGGCTCTGGCTGCAAGGGAAGGGAGTTGTATTTCTTACAAAGGAAGGTTCATCTCCAGGAGCGAAGCTGCTGCAAGGGAAGTGTGTGTGTCTGTAATGCCCCAGTTAAATATACCTGGTGGCTAGAGTTACTCAGGCTCAAACCCTGTACCTTGGGTACAGGTAGCAAGAGACTGAATTCCTTACTCATCACCAATTGTGAAAACTGTCCAGTTTTTACCTCATATTTTTGTTCTGTTCTGTTCCTCATAAAATCTGTGGTTTTCTGGATTTTTGTAATCAGTGAAGGATTTAATTCACTAAATAATGACAGGCATTTGAATTTCAGACTTCATATTCTTCAGAAAATACATGGTAACACAAAACCTTTTATTCTAGCAGTTTTCTAAGTTCATAAGATCAATATTTGAAAATTTTCCCTATTTTTGGTGCTGTATTCCCCCATTATTGGCTTTGTCCAGGTTTTTTGTACTAAGAGGTTGAAAGCTATGGTGAGAACTGAATTGGCTTTGTCCAGGTGTTTTGTGCTAAGAGGTTGAGAACTATGATGAGAAATGAATTCACTAAATGATAGCCATTTAAGTTTCAGTCTTCCTGTCTTTCAAGAAACAGCTGATTTGGCATAGTGGTGTGTTGCTCTGACTATAGTGCACAGGATCCTGGGTTCAAGCCTTGGTAGTGAAATACATGGTGGTAACACAGCATTTTATCCCAGCAACTTTCCAAGATTATACAAGCAATGTTTAAAATGTGTCCCTGGTTTTTGGGCTTTTGTCCCCCCCCCCAATAAATGTTGGCTTTTTCCAGATTTCTTGTGCTGCAAAGTTGAGAGATACAGTTGAGTGTCAAGTGGATTTTACAAGGAGCTGAGAGCTTCAGGGGAAGAGAAGTTTAGTGCTGCTTATGCTGAGTCTATTTGCATTGTTTATAGCACAACAGGTACTGTACTTCTTTTGATGCCGAAGGTTGTGGGTTCTACTCCCACAGAATATAGATGCATTGCTGATACTGTACTGTGTTGTACTTTTAAAGGGGGTGAATGCTGCAGTCCTGAGAATATCCTCTTTGATGGAGATACCTAGTAACTATGAACCTGTTATCAGTTTGCCATCCATTCTCTATTGAAATATTACTAGCTTATCAATTTTTTAAATGTAACATAGGCAATTTATTCCTCAAGGGAAACAGGCACTTTACTTGTAGATGAAACAATGAAATATAAAGTTGTTTGCTAGCACCAACCTCTTCATTAGTTACAGATCTTTTTAATGTGAAATTATTTAGATGACTTTTACTTCTGCAGAGATTGTGCATATTTACTGATACTGTTGGATTGTAAAGTTTGAGTAGACTTTTATGATGGAAATGTTCTAAATTGGGAAGTTTTGTCATTATTGGTGCATGCTTTTTGTTTCATTGTTTACTGTGCATATTTACTGATACTGTTGGATTGTAAAGTTTGAGTAGACTTTTATGATGGAAATGTTCTAAATTGGGAAGTTTTGTCATTATTGGTGCATGCTTTTTGTTTCATTGTTTACTGGGAAAAAATGTTCAAACAATACATTTAAAATCCCCTCTAACTGTACTGTATTATACAAGGAATATAATTTAATACAATCAGGAATGTGTTTATTGATCATCTGATCAGCTCAGGAATGCCCCCTCCAAGTTCTTGGTTGGATGTGTTCGATTAGAAACCAGTTAAATCAACTGTCTATAAGCACAGACTTTTTTTGTTACTGAATATTTTCACTGATTGAGTCTTAATGCTACTGAAAGTGATGAAGCCAGATTGAAGCAATCGTTTTTCTTAGATCTTCATTTTTTTTTAGGGGGGGTACTTATTGTCCACATCTAGGGAGCTAAGTCCATCGTTTAGGATTTCTGCCCTACAATCCTCACTGCTGAACTACACCTCTCAACTGTCCAGATTTTCGCAGAATTAATAGATTCTTGCTTCTTGTTTTTGGTTTGTTCCTCATAAAATGTGTGGTTTCCTGGCAAATCATTTAGGAATGAAGTCACTAAATAATGACAGACATTGAGTTTCAGACTTCACACCCTTCAGAAAAATGCATGCTAAAGCAAGACCTGTTAATCTATCAGCTGTCTAAGTTTATACAAGAGCAATTTTTAGTACCGTTTGTCCCCCAATATATTTGGCCATGTCCAGATTTCCTGCATTAAGAGGTTGAGAGGTACATGCAAATAAATTTATAGAATTAGGTATATCCAAACCCCTCAACTGTCCCTGATTTTGGCTCAAAACGTTGCTCTCCATCTAATAATCCCTCCACAAAATGGCAATTTTGGATGAAACGTGCAGGGTTTACAATTAATAAATAATTGTAATGATCAGAGTTACAGATTACTTTTATTTCAGAAATGCACGTAGATTCTCTTATTTTTTCAGCTGCTCAACTTAACAGTACTGATGTTAAAAAAGTGACCCTTCTTTGACAGGTTCCCACCTGTATTGTGTGGCTATTTTATACTTTTGCATCCCATTTTGGTCCGTTTTTCATAAAATTGTGATTTTCTGGCAAATTAGTGGCAAACCATTAAAGATTGAAGTTAGAAAATAATGACAGACACTTGAGTTTCAGATTTCATACCCTTCAGAAAATTCATACTAATGCAAGACCTACTATTCTATTTATCTTTCTAAGTTTATAAGAACAACATTTAAAAATTGTCTTTATTTTTGGGCCTTTGCCCCACTTCTATTTATGACTTTTTCCAGATTTCTTGCTCTGAGGTTGAGAGGTATGATAAATGTGTCAGGGCCATCGCCGTCAGCCGGAGGCATTTCAAATTGTGACATACTTGTTGCACCCCACTCCCCCATGTAGTGACTATGGATGTGTCCAAGCAAGGCAAGGTGCAGTTATGCAGTGTAAGTCTGCAGAGTATCCCCCCATCCAAGGTAGACACAAGTACTACAGTGGCTTTTCATCTGTCCTTGATTTTGCAGAATGTTCTGGATTTCTGTCATATTTTTATTCTGATGATTTATGCTTCTTATTATTCAGAAAATGCATGTTGTTGCAGTGCCTGTTGCTCTGTGTTTAGTAGCAATGCTTTTATGACCATCAGGTAAGCTTGTCTGAGATTTTAAGATGCAAGTAAGCTTTAATAAGCATACTGTTAAAGAATTATCAACATTAAAAGCCTTTTTGTTGTTGCCTTGCAGAGAATATTTACATAACTAGATAATGTATAAGGCTTAGGCATTGAAATGCATATGACAGTATTTGTAATAAAGGACAGGATTACAGTATTTTCAGAAGTGGACAGGATTACAGTATTTTCAGAAGCTCGTTACATTTGTTGGAGACTTGTAGTCATCTTTGCAGGCTTTACCCATCAACTAAACGGAATGCCAATCTATCATGTGTGGTCCATAACCTGTGCAGTAATCCTTTAAGCAATTTATTTTGAGCTTGTTTCTTGTTTGCTGTTCATTTTTTTATTGATCATGTTTTCCCCATGAAACAAGTAGATAGTTGTTGTCAGGCAACAGGTCTTTTTTGGATAAGAAACATTTTTATAAGTCGGGGTATCACAGAGATTGCTACTTTCAGCATGTTACTTGGCACTTTTATAAAGCTGAATATACATTATAATTAGAACTGCAGTGCCAGGAGAAGTGGTTTGAGTTGAGTGTGGTTTTTTTTTTTTTATATTTGATTTTGACTAGCATTCAAGTAATGTATTTAAAAAGTATTTTATTTTTTCAAGCCTCACAACCTTTCTGTTTCCATCTAGATATTAAATAAGCGGTCATGTAGCCAATGCATTGAAATATTTTTTTTCTTCTTCACTTCATTTTATCTTGATTGGACTCTCATAATGATGGTTTGGGACCCAGGGCAGCATATTTAATTAAAGTCCCAGTTTTTGTGGTTTTTATCATAGCTCCATCCCTTTCTAGTTGGCCCCACCCCTTCCCGTTGGCCCCACCCATTAAGCTGTCTCCTGCAGCCCCCCTTTGATATGAAGTCACCAGCCGCCACTAGGAACTGTGATGGCCGCACTAACAGTTGGAATGAAGACCAGGGAAGATGTCTTGTTTTTAACTAGTGATGTGCAATTTAACATAGAATAACAGTCCTTATGCATACATTTCTCTGTTCAGAATGTACAGCAACAGCCAACAGGTATGGCTCTGTTCATATAAGCTGGATATTGAATGACACTGTCACACTGTCTGAGGAATGGATGCTCTCTTTTAATGTTAATTTTTATGAGCACAGTGGTGACATGAATGTGATTTAAAACAGTTTAGGTACACAAGCAGCACATGTTTGTACTTAGCAATCCTAAGACAAGATAATTCTTCGCAGTCCATCCTCCATCAAGATGGTATCACACCATTAACTCTTTCCACTGCCTGACCAACATACTTTTGCAGTTAAGATGCGTTAAGTAGGCAGGTTTCAAGGTTAAAGTTTGGATGTAGATTATAGTTGCAGATTTTAATCTCATGTCCTCCAATTTGTGCTCAAAGCTGTTAACACCTAAATATTAAAATGTCAGCTGTGTACTCTGCTTATATAATATTCTTCTGAAAAACAATCTACAAAGTGTGCTGTAAAATGTATATCATTATCTGTGGAATACATTTTTATTTATTTATTTTTTTCAGATGAGGACCACAGTCAGAACAGAGTGATAAGCATTGAACAAATGCACAGGTTTGAAGAGCAGCAGAGGGTGAGAGGTATGTTGAATATTTTACATGTATTATGAACTGAAATGCATATTCCACTGTTTTCAGGGCTGTAATGGTCAAATTAGCATGTTTATTGATTAGAATGTAGGAATGTCCATCATGCATCATTAAGGTAAGTGAAGTCAGCAAATGCTAGCTGTTATTACAGCTGTGAATAAAACTTATAGTATTGATATATTATATATTTTGTTTCATGCTGACAGCACAATTTTTTAACAATAAGTCCACAACTAAATGAGAGTTTGCTGTGTATATCTGTTGCACAAGTGTTCAGGAAAATGTTTTGCATGTGTAATTGTAAGTACTGTCATCATTGTTTATGATGTACTGTTTGTTACACTTGTATATCTGGTTGTGTTGTTTGTAGACTGTGTTGTATGCCCTTCAGTTTGACATTGGTTTTGCATCTGTCTCTGACACTGTGGGGGGTTGTAAAAGCAGTGTTATAGCTTAGGTTGGCAGACACTTGAGACTGTACTTGTTTCATAGCAGCATTACATAGCAGCATTACATAATCAGCACACCCTGCAGGTCAACATTGACATTGTTTTTGTGTCTAACCCCTTGGTGTTTTTTTTTTTCAAAACATTCTTATAGTCTAGGTTGATTGACGGTTGAGCAGGTACCAATATGATAGCTGTAGTTCACAATCGGCACTCCCTGCGGGTCAACATTGGCTTTGTTTCTGTCTCTAACCTATTGGATGTTTTTTTTTTAATATTCTTCTAGCCTAGGTGGACTGACACTTGAGCAGGTACTCATTTGATAGCAGTGGTTCAGAATCAGCAAGCATATTCTCAAAGTTTTGTTTTGTATGCCTTCTGATTCCTGATTGTTTTTGAAGATAATGCATACAGTTGTACACATGCAATACTGTTATTAACAGACATATTACATTATAATATGTTTAAAGTTGTTTTGTTTGAACATATCACACAGTTTTTAGGGTTGTACTCATCAGGTTGATGCATGCTCAGCCAAATATCATGCCATCTGGCTCAGAAGGTTGTCATATGGTTTGCCTTTGTCCACAATAATGTCCAGTACCTTTCTCCTCATTTTTGCAATGTCATGTTGCAGCTGCTCATACAAATCATTCAATGCAGACAGTAAAGTATGTATTTTGAACATTCATAAATTTTTACAAAGCGTGTGTGTGTGTGTGTGTGTGTGTGTGTGTGTGTGTGTGTGTGTGTGTGTGTGTGTGTGTGTGTGTGTGTGTGTGTCCGTGTGTGTCCGTGTGTGTCTAAGCATAGAGAATATTTTAGGAAAGAATACCGTTATCCTTTTTAGGTATACAACATATAAGACCATAGGTAACTCTGTCCATAATGGATGTGTCACAGTCCATGTGTAAATTATCATAATGATATTGTGTTGTACTACAATTTACATGGGACTGTTCTGCATGATAGACATTTTTTCTTTCCTCTTGTGTTTTGCAATTAATATTTACAAAGCATAGGACCTGTGGATGTTTTCTGATCCAAAGAAGTCAATGTGCAAATGTAAAGCCACTGCCAGATTCATTCGAAGAAGATGGTGACAATGATACTGCAGAACATGGATACTCCCCTGGCTGAAACATCCTGCCTGCACCCCAGAGGAGATGTCCACGACTGTGATAGAGGCGATGTTTGGAAGGAGATCCAGGAGGTCATGCCTGATGTGTACTGAACACAGATGAGGGACATGATGGAGATCTTCTTTGATTATATGGGATTGGCTATGTGGGGTCTTATTCAGGATGATAGGTTGTGAGATCAATTGAGAGTTTGATACATGTCAGCCTGGTCCCTCCAGTAGGTATTGTCTGTGTCTTCCACTTCTGTTATGTTGCCAACATGGTGATTGCAATTTAACTGTCTGGACTGTTTATTGACTCTTGTGCCTGTATACCATGTATGTACCATGCTTATGTGTTATTATCCTGTGATAATTATTTTGTTTTCAATGACACACATTAGCACAGTACATTGTCCATACACATTCAATTGCCCATGCATTGTGGCAGTTAACCTGTTGAAAGTGCTGCAACAAGCAGCCTGTAAACATGTGTCTTACAGGGATGACTGAAAGACAGCATATATTGTCCGTAGTACAGTGTCATATGTCTTGCATGTCTGTTTTTTCATATCAGGTGTGTGCAACATACAGACATGTCATTCCACATTTGTTTTGGATGACATTTTTTATAATGTCCCTCTGTCATGATGTGTTGTGTCATAGCTTGGCAATACTGATGCCATGTGGAATCATATACAGGTGTGATGTCCCCACTCTGGGCCAGTAGTCAAGGAGCCTGAGTCCTCACCACTAGCACTGGAGAGAGATGTTCACTATGAACAAAAATGGATACACCCAGTATTTCCAGATTCAGCTTTCTGGATCAAGCACAATTTCCCTTAACAGCACACAGGGAATACTCTCAGTCAGGGGTCTGGATTTCTCTATCTGTCTCCCTTCAGATCCCCAGTAAGACTCCTCACTGGCAGAGCTACAGAGTTGAGATCTCAGCCAAGTGTCCAAGCCAAGTTCTCTAGTACACTCTATGTGAAACCAGTGCTTCGTTTCCTTGTTCCAAACAACTGACACACACAAACTCTTTGATATTTGATTTTCACACACACACACACACACACACACACACACACACACACACACACACACACACACACACACACACACACACACACACACACACACACACACACACACACACCTGGGAAAGGCTGGCACAGATTTGCTAGCTATTTCGCCTTCTGCCCAGACTATAAGGTAGTTACACTGCCATCAGATACTCCAAAGCCACCTACCCTAAGGCTCTTGCAATGGTACCCAATTATACTGAGTGAAATTCATATTAATACAAATGGTAGTCTGACTAACAGCAAGGCTTTCAGGAGCAGCCAGAGCTGTCACCAATTATATATATAAGTACTCTCAGAGATTAAAATATTCTCTAAAAGAGAAGCCACAATGAAATGTTTAAGTACATTTAGTAATAAATAAGAAAAGAACATGGAAATACTAAATATCTGTTTACAGGAAACACCAGAGTTTCAATCACAGGCAATATTAAAATAACATAGATGAATAGATTCACACAGATATAGAAACATAGTACTTAATTAATCTCAATATATTTTTCTCACTGATCTAAAGAATTACTATTCCCTGGTTCACTTACTAGAGCAAGACAAGATGAAGTAGGTGAGGGGTCCTTCTCTGTCAGGTTCCAAAAACAGACTGCTATGGGACTTCAGTCTCACCTATTATTGAAGTATCATTTTTAGTGATGGATTACAGAATGACATCACTTACATCTGGTCATCTGTCTTCTGGTTCCCATGCTACCCCACCTTGGCTAGAAGCTGTCAGGATTTAGCACATATGTGTCAATAGCACACACACACACACACACACACACACACACACACACACACACACACACACACACACACACACACACACACACACACCTTTGCTAAGATCTGCAGCTCCTAGAAGTCATAAAACAATTTCAAACCTCCATCCTTCCACAGTAGCAATTAGTTCATCCCAAAGACAATACAGAAAGCTTCCTAGTACAGACTTTTTGTCTCTGGCTGCATTGAGAACTGAAAAATACAATCTTTATGGCCTAAGCCAGGTAATTTAATTTCAAACTATTTTCAAAGTTAGGTGGATTGAGGTTAACCTCTTCTCTGTCAGCATCCTCTGTTAAAACTTATTTGTTTAAACAATTACAGTAATACACATATCTTTCTTTTTCTGTTCAGCAGGGCACACATTGTTGGTACATTTTTATCACAAGCAGCTTTATAAATACATTTTTCAACATGAGCATCTGCACAAATCAGTTTGATATACAAGTGACATATAATTATTTACCAAAATTCCAGCTAGCTGTGCTGGCATATGTTACACATCCACTGCCCTAGTTTTCCTGGCATAGCTGGCAAAACCTCACATTGTCAGAACAGGTATATCCTGTCTATGTGCAATCCTCTTTTTCTGACTGCATCAAACATCAGAGTAACATTAATCTGTATACAATGTTATAGATTATACATTCATTCACAAGACATTACACCCTGTTTGTTGTATGTAGCATTTCCACACCCATGATGTAGTGACACTGGTGTACACCTTCCATAAATAGCTGTACACATTAATGGTGTATGTGTGTGCTTGCACACAGTCAGATACATACTGACACAGAAATGTATCTTTGACAAGTGAGCATTCAGTGATGTACTGCTGATGTGCTGTTATGATGCTCACAGGAGTGTCCTCTGCTCTATAATGATCAGGGTAGTTGACATACTCCTTCATTTCTTTATTTGGCATTGCATGACAGTATATGTGCATGTGTTTGTAATTTTTAGCTTGTTCACCTATGCACGTTTATTTGACATGCTTGCACATTACTGTGTATATGTGTTTTATACATGTCCAATTTTGTGGACATCAGCAATCCATCTGGCCATTTGACATATATTTTCCATTTGTTTAAATGTGTGTGTGACTTCTACAGCATCCTTTGTGCTTTACGCATGCATTTGCATTGTGTCAACTTACCATGTCCTGTTTTACCCTAATGCAGTCCCAGGTTGTCCACCTGCCTTCCACTTTAATATGTCCCTAGTATTTTTTGTAGGTATGTTTGCCTTTATTAGAACTACTGCCCATTTCCATTCCTTATGTCAACACAGTGAACAGGTGGTAAATGCATGGCCACAGTGCAGGACATTTGCACACAAGCTGCTCGCTAATGCTTGCAATACGTCATTGTTCTCATTGTACTTGTGTGTTACGCAGTGCAGTTTTCTCACATCAGTGTGCACAACTTGCTATATTCATTATTCTGTACTGATACATGTTATTATTACATGTCATTGGTGTATGTGTATGTACTGACCTGGATTTCATGCCCGTTCCATTTATGCCACTGACACATACATACATATATACACCTATACATTGCCTTTGACATGGCATATGTGTGTAACACACAGTATGTGTGTAACATATATACATTCCATTACACATTTGTTTGGGTTGTGTACACCTACTTGTGTATGTAGCAGCCTTGGCTGCTCTTCTGCAGTGCTTCTGTTTGGCACTGTGCTTGGTTGTTTGCCTTTCACATGCATGGTTGTAGGCTTGCTTCTCTCCTCTGGAGTTATCTACCATTGTTTGACATGCATTTGTTCATCTGTGATGTTGCTTGGCTTCCACCTGCACTACTGACAGACTATTTGCATATGTATTTATTCATCCAGTTTGTACTGTGATCCTTATTTATTACCCTACAACGCACATTTACCATTGGTCATGCACATCCAGGTATGACTGCCACACAGTTTGTGACATGTGGTAATGTGACAGCACATAAGTAGATATGTTTTTTTACCATTGGTCATGCACATCCACGTATGACTGCCACACAGTTTGTGACATGTGGTAATGTGACAGCACATAAGTAGATAAGTTTTTTACCATTGGTCATGCACATCCAGGTATGACTGCCACACAGTTTGTGACATGTGGTAATGTGACAGTGCATAAGTAGATATGTTTTCTGCATTTCACCATGGCTCGTATACAGCCAAACACCATGGTTTTGGGTGACTTTAACTACCCTCCATTGAGGGGGTAAACTACACATGCTTAGACTCTCTTGCCCAAAGGTTTCCTCAACTTCATTAACTCCAATACCCTGGACCAGCTGATTGACACCCCCACAAGGGGTGCCAACATCCTGGATCTGGTGCTTATCAATAGGGCGGACCACTGTAGGACCCCCACTGTGAGGTCCTCCCTGGTGAAATATGACCACAAATCAGTCTCATTCAAAGTAACTATCACACCTGACCCCCCCCCCCCAGTAGCAACTAAACTAAAAAACTTCTTCAAAGCAAATTATAGCATCTTATGGGATGGTATAAATAGCTTCGCTGCACCTCTTTCCTCAGATGGAACTGGCAAGTATGCCGAGCTCTGCACCAATGCTTTATACGAACACCTGTATATCTGCATTGACTCAGCTGTGTCTAATAGGACCAAAACAAGTTCCTCAAGGAAGAACAAACCTGCCTGGTGGACAACTGCCATTAACATAATTTACAATAAGAGGAAGAAATTGCTGTCTAAGACTAAGAGGGAGTAGCCCTCCTAAACTGGAAACACTCCCTTCTCAGCTTAAACAAGCAAATAAGACTTCTTGTGAAGTCCTCCAAAGCAAACTATGAGTCCAGGTTAGCTTCCTCAACAAAGGACAATGACAAGGCATTCTATAGTTACATCTGTAACCTAAAAGGAAAGGCCAAGATTTGTGCAGAACTGGTAGTTAATGATACCACATATACTGAGCCTGTAGACATAGCTAACCTATTGGCCGACAAGTTCTGTGAAAACTTCACTCTCCTGTCCCTGCCATATGTATCCCATGACATCCCTATCACCTATTCCCTACCTTGTATCTCTAAAGAGCAAGTCGTAAATGCCCTCTCTAAGGCCAAAAACACAGCATCTATGGGACCTGATAATATCCCAGGCTGCGTCCTACATGAGCTCCAACATGAATTAGCAGCACCATTGGGTACTCTTTTTAATCATAGTCCAAACACCAGCTGTGTACCAATAGTGTCCAGTATTCGACTTATGACCCCTGCCTCTGGGTAACCTGTGTGAATCTGTACAGCTGTGAGGTATTGCCACATCAAGATAAGACCATACTGTCACATCGATGGATGTAGAAGTATGGGATCCTCCGCCATCACTGTACTGAGGTGCTGAACCGGTTACACAGACCCAGAAGCAAGTGTTTGCAGCTCCCCCTCCAAAATGGCATTAATTTGCAGGAATATGTAGACGTTTGACCACAATACTGGACACAGCTGCATTCACCCTGTGTTCCCCAGGACTTCACTGTGAGCAAAAATATCTACCTGACAGTACTTGAGGACATAAAACATCACAGTGTATAACACTACACGTCTGAATATCTCTGCTAAACACCAAGACTGTGTAGCAGAAGCAGCACAGACACAATTACCTACAGTACCCACTATCCCTTGCCCAGTCTGACCCCATATTGCCAACTGATCTACAGATATCCTGCAGAAACAGTTTGCTAGCTGTAGGTGTAGAACACAAAAGTCTGCACTGGAGTAAAATCTACCTGGAATGGATCCATACATTCAATACAGAAGGGCATACTGGGCATGCTCCCACACTTAGAGAAATGAAGGCAATGTCAGACAACAACATACTGAAAGGTCATACTAGGCATGCTCACACACTTAAACAAATGAAGCCCATGTCTGGCAACAACAGTGGACCATACATATCTGACAGTTGCAGATTTTAGTGCATACACTCCTCAGTATGCACCAGTCATGCTTTGCACACACATTGGATAGGAATGCACACATACACACACACACACACACACACACACACACATATATATATATATATATATATATATATGTATCCAAGGACAACACTCTATAATATGCCAAAAGTACACATACATAGATGTGTGGAAGAGAGTGACAGTGACAAAGAGCCTTCCATCATGAGACCTGTCCCACCTAGCACACAGCCAAATGGCTACAACCACATGATGTGTAAATGTCACTCACCGTAGAAATTAGCCACTGGTATCCCTCAGCATTATAGACTCTGTGGTGCTAGTGCTTACTGTGCAACATGACTGTACAAGGCAGTAGTCATCTAGCAGTTGTATGCATGTACCTGTAGAATATAAACCTGTGTGTGCCTGAGTGTGGTGTGTCTACCTCTAGATGAATGGGCCTGTTGATGTCAGTCACTGTGAAATACACCTTTGGAGAAGGAGTAGCCTGTAATCTCTGTGGCATGTCCTATAACTGCGTAATGTTGTAGTGTGATAAACTAGTTAGGTAGGAGTTCTAATCCCAGACATGGAAACTCTGTGTGTGTGTGTGTGTGTGTGTGTGTGTGTGTGTGTGTGTGTGTGTGTGTGTGTGTGTGTGTGTGTGTGTTTGCCTGTGTAGGGAGCAATGCTTTTTAGGCTAGTCACACCCACTACAATTCAAATGCCCTACTTTGACAAGCCGGCTGATGTCATTCACTTTGAAATACACCTGTGGGGACAGAGTAGCCCAGTAATCTCTGCGGCACATCCTATAACTGCATAATGCTGTAGTGTGATAAACTAGTTAGGTAGGAGGTCTAATCCCAGATATGGTGAATGTGTGTGTGTATGTGTGTGAGTGTGTGTGTGTGTGTCTGTGTAGGAAGCAATGCTTTTTTGGCAAGTCACACTCACTACAGTTCAAATGCCCTATGTTGACAAGCATGCTGATGTCATTCACTTTGAAATTCACCTTTGGGGAAGGGGTAGCCCAGTAATCTCTGTGGCGTGTCCTATAACTGTGTAATGCTGTAGTGTGATAAACTAGTTAGGTAGGAGTTCTCTTCCCAGACATGGCAAGTTTGGATGTTTGTCTGTGTAGGGAGTAAAGCTTTTGAGGCCATTCACAGTCACTACAACCTCCATTGGCCTTCTTTGGCAAGCCTGCTAATGTCATTCCCAGTGAAATACACCTTTAGGGAAGGAGTAGTCCAGTAATCTACATGGTGCGTCCTATAACAGTATAATGTTGTAGTATGATGTAGTAACTCAGTAGGGGTTCTATTCCCAGACATGATAAGTGTAGATGTTTGTGTGTGTATTTGTCTGTGTAGGGAGCAATGCTTTTGAGGCCATTCACAGTCACTACAAGCTCCATTGGCCTTCTTTGGCAAGCCTGCTAATGTCATTCCCAGTGAAATACACCTTTAGGGAAGGAGTAGTCCAGTAATTTCTGTGGTGCATCCTATAACAGCATAATGCTATAGTGTGATATAGTAGTCTGGTAGGGGTTTTATTCCCAGACATGGCATGTGTGGAAGTTTGTTTGCCTG
Source organism: Protopterus annectens (assembly GCF_019279795.1). NCBI lineage: Eukaryota > Metazoa > Chordata > Ceratodontiformes > Protopteridae > Protopterus > Protopterus annectens. The sequence goes on from NC_056737.1 coordinate 1,095,357,956, forward strand.
TGTTGGGAGCAATGCTTTTGAGGACATTCACAGTCACTACAGTCCTATTACCCTTCTTTGGCAAGCCTGCTGATGTCATTCCCAGTGAAATACACCTTTGGGGAAGGAGTAGTCTAGTAATCTCCGTGGTGTCTCCTATAACAGGGTAATGCTGTAGTGTGATATAGTAGTTCGGTAGGGGTTCTATTCCCAGACATGGCAAGTGTGGATGTTTGTGTATGTGTTTGTTTGTCTGTGTAGGGAGCAATGTTTTTGAGGCCATTCACAGTCACTACAACCTCCATTGCCCTTCTTTGGCAAGTCTGCTGATGTCATTCCCTGTGAAATACACCTTCGGGGAAGGAGTAGTCTAGTAATCTATGTGGTGCATCCTATAACTGAGTAATGCTGTAGTGTGATAAACTAGTTAGGTAGGAGTTCTATTTGAAGACATGGCAACTGTGTGTGTGTATTTGCCATTTGTATCCTGTGTGGAGGTGGCTGTGAGTGTTTAACAACTGGACTCATTCTGGAGCGGGCTTTGCAAATTTCTTATATGGTGGGCCTGTTATATGTCACAATGTCCACCTTACAAGGATAATAGATGTCAAATAGCCGAGTGGCTGGGGTGCCAATCCATACCCTTACATGTGGCATTAAGGCCTGGCGAATAAAGTAAGGAACCCTCGTATTACCCAGAGAACACTCTCAACCCATGTCTCATACACAAACACACTTGCCTAGGTAGAAACTACTTTGTTGGTAGTACCCTGCATATTGCCCACAGATAGTAACCATGGTGTGATTGCAGTGGATTGCATTGTCCCATCACTACAATAGGCACATCATTGCAGACAGTACGCCTTCACTATGTTCCCCACTGGATGCCTGTAACAGCTGTGGTGCCATCAAATGTGACCCACAAAGGACATACCATGCCTTAAACACATGCCATGTATGGACAGATGCCACTGACACCAGAAGATACCTGTATCATGCTATCAGTGTAGGTGCAGGGTCAACCTGGTGTCCATTACCAGTTCCCACCACATGAGGTCAGGACTGGCACATCTGATGATAACAATCTGTGTACACAACATGGGCCAGACACCCCAGGTACAGTTCCACATGTCACTGAACATGCATGTGGGATGTGTGCACATCCCAGACACTGTCCATGTCATGGACTATAGAACACATACATGGCAAGCATTGCACAGCACTGGCCACACAGAATAGTACCCAGGTGACTGGATGGTGAATACAATACCCACCTGTGTGGGCCAGTCCAGACACTACACCCCTGAGCCACACTGCAGACCACTGTCATGTGGCCTGATGGCAAAGTATACCCTTTACCTAGCCTTGTACACCCTTCTGGCACAGTCAACCACTACACGCCCGTGAAGCAATGCACCCATGCATGTCAGTACTGGCACCCTGTGTCTGTGTGTGTGGAGTATGATGCTTTCGACCACATTCACACTCACTACAACTCCCATTGGCCTACTGAAGCATGCCATCTGAAGTCAGACACCTTCACATACTCTTTGCCCATATAACATCCGGATAACCCCTGTGGTGGATGTCATACCTGAAAATTACTGTACTGTGGCAAACTAGCTAGTTAGGAAGTCTATTCCTCACCCTGCCAACTGTGTCAATGTGTGTGAGTCTCTGAGAGAGTGTGGCTGTGTTGATGTTGACACCTGTTCATATGGACAGGCACATGTACTACACCTACCTTATCGCTACTATATCACTGTTGCAGATGCCACTCACCATCAGGTATACCTTTGGACAGCTCCCCAACATGTAAGCTATGTGGTGCATGCAATAACTGCATAGACATGTGATAGCAATACATAGTCATTCAGGGGTTTGAAACCCTGTACTGGTAGGTGTGTGACACAAGCATGTTTAGTTTTACTCTCCCACCCCCTCCCTGACTTACTTTGTCTCTTTCTCTCTCTCACTCCCTCTTTGGTGGATGTGGAGAAGTACACCTGCTTTGCTTAGGCAGCAGCTTGTGTTTTGTAAGTGATGCTCATGATCAGCTGATGGCCTCTGCACAAATTGCAGTCCCCCTCTAGCTGATTGCATGTGGAACAGATGTGGTAACATTCCCATAGCCAGTTGCATGGAAACACACTCCAGTATCTAGGAACATCATGTTGGTGTTGGGCCTTTTCATTCACTGTGAGCATGACCTAAATTTGGTGTTTGGCAAACAGCATCACAGATGGTATTGGGATTTACCACTAACAATATACATTGTAAAAACAGGCCAACAGACAGGAGGGAGATGTGCCAGACATGACTACAGAATGTAAGAGTTACTCTTCTGCATTTTGGAGTAATGTTGGTTTAACAGGGTGTGTGTGGCTATAGCTAGTCTACATGATTTAATACCTGTCATGACAATGTTATGTGTTTGAGGAAACTCCCATCTATAGAGTTATCTGCATTCTGGGCAGTGTGTGGAGCCTTTTGTTTCTTGTGTTACTCACAGAACACCTATCTGAGAACTGCAGAAGCATAGTGTGAGGATTGCAGTCAGTGCATGGTGACAGCAATGAGAGTTACTGACTGCATATCCCTCACAGGACATATGTCATAACAAATCCTGGTATGACAGTAAATGTATGAGGTTATCACAGCAGCATGCCAATACTGAGCCAGTGTTTGTAGCTCCAGCCACAAGTCTGTCAACCTTTGTATATATGTCATGCAGTAAGAGGTGCATATGTTCTGTACATCATTATTTATTGACATCATATGTGATAAAAAGCCAGTCAGATATCAGACTGCTATGTTATGTATAGTAGGGGTTGTTTCTGAGGACATAACTTGGACATTCTGTGGTTGTGTGTACAGTACTTGGGGTCTGTGTACTTATGGTGATTGTTGACATTATGTCGATTGTGCATACGTACCTTGGGCTGTGCACAGACTGTTGTAGATACCATTGTTCTTGGTCCTGTTCTATCTGATGTTACATGCTGCTCCAGTATATGGTATCCTATTGGCTCACACGTCTGTAGGGCCAAACACTCAGGTGTCCCATACCACAGACAGGCATCCGACCACACTGTGTCATGAACCAGTGTATGTAGGGTTAGTGTGTGAGTGGCACATATGAGGATGGTCTTTATCAGACAGTCCATATAGTGTCATATTAAGCTTGCGTACCATATGTGGCTGTGGCTGTGTTCACAATGGTTGTGGGTATGCACTTTCTCACAGGTGTCTGTTAGTCTGTGCTGTGACATGCATGTAGAGCCTGCTATAATTGCAGGTACATGTGTATTCCCCCATACAAAATGTAGTCCAGTGTTGTGGCAGTCTGCCTGTAGTTTGCACAGTGCTTTGTGATATGCCTAGTAGCCTAGTATAATTACCGGGTTTGCTGTTATGTCCAGTTATTTGTAAGACGTACTGCTGCCAGGCCACCATAACTGTTGTGTATTTCTGACAAAGCAGTGGGATTCTGTACAGATGTATGTCACGAACTACTGGGTAGTATGTGGCCATGTGACCTCTGCACCATCAGGTGTTATGTGTCAGGACAAACAGGCATGTGTGAATGCAAAAACTGTGTGGATATATGTAGTCCAGTATTTACATGAGATACGAATGTACATGGCTAGTAACATCCACATTGTGAGGTGTGGGTCCACATGTCTCACATGAAGGGGATTTGTGTACATCTCTGGACTAACCACAGAGTGCCAGACTGTCCACATATATTGGTCATAGCTCTGCTGTAGTCCACAGGATCATTACTGTGCTAGCAGTGGTACTATACTATGATGTCCTTAGGATGTCTGTCAGTAGCCAATGGCGCACATGTCAAAAACAGATGTGACCTCCAACACAGAACATGTCTGTTAAGACAACCCCTGTTACAGTATCAACAGTCTACATATATACCTGCAATACATACATGACATCCCCTTACACTAAGAGGTTGGGACTATTGGTGCTGAGGTAGGACTCCACTCCATGTTCTGGACATATGGTAAACATATATGTGTATATATATATATATATATATATATATATATATATATATATATATATATATATATGTATATGTATATGTACATATATATATATATATATATATATATATATATATATATATATATATATATATATATATATATATATATATATATATATATATATATATATATATACATATACATATATATATATATATATATATATATATATATATATATATATATATGCATATATAAATATATAAACACTCAAATATATATGCATATACACAGCAATATATGTCTATACATATACAAATATATAGATACATATGCACATATAGTTATGGATATATATATATATATATATATATATATATATATATATATATATATATATATATATATATCTCGACAGAAATAAGTATATCTGATTAGATATGTATGCACATATAGTTATAGATATCTACATATATATCAACATAAATAGGTATATCTGTACACATAGGATGTGCATACATATATATCTATATATACACACAGATATATATATATATATATATGTGTGTGTGTGTGTGTGTGTGTGTGTGTGTGTGTGTGTGTGTGTGTATACAAAGAGATCTACAAATGGCCATATATATGATGCACTATACAGATGTGTAGACATGCATATGCATGAATATATATGTGTATGTACATGTAGACATATATCAACATATGTATATGTATATATCCATATTCCTGTCATGTGTAAGCATCTCAGTTGTGTATACCTTCTCAGATGTATCTCACCATATGTATCTGATATGTGTATATTTAGATATAACAACATATGTGATACAACAGTAATATCAATAACAAGTACTACACAATTGTGGAAGTCAAAGCAATTGTTCAGTACTATTCAATATGTGTAGTGGCAGATATATTGGAAAAAGGACTGTCTTCACAGCTGTCATGGCGTAGTGGTTAACTGTTGTGACTATAGTGTAGAGGATCCTGGATTCAATACCTGCAAGGGCTGTTTATTTTGTTTCTGGGCAGAACAAGGGCTGCTGGATACAGTGTGGTTAAGGCAGTTTTGAGCAGCTTTACAACTGGTAGCATGTTACAGACCACCCTCCCAATCTCAAGAACCCCACTCAGCCTTCCTGAAGACATTGGAGGATATGAATGTATTACAAAATACCATCATACTGGGAGACTTCAACTACCCAAACATAGATTGGGTACATTATTCTAGCCCTAATACCCTAGCCCAAAGGTTCCTGGAATTCATAAATTCAAATGCACTGGAACAACTAGTCACCTCTCCCACTAGGGGAGATAATATACTAGACCTGATCATCACAAACATGGGGACAAAATGCTCCACATTGGAAGTATACCCCTCACTAGTGAGATCTGACCACAAACTAATCACCCTGGATATACATATTCCACCTCCACCCCCAGCACAAACGATCACAGTGAAAAACTTCTCAAAAGCAGACTTCACTCTTCTTAAGACTGAGATGGTATCCTTTAAGCCCACTGTGCCAGTGGATACCACATCCCACAATGCCGAATCCTTCACAAATGCCTTCTATGGACATCTCCAAGAATGCATGGATCATGCAATCCCAAACAAATCCAAGTCCCTCTCCACCAAATGTAAGCGTCCTGTCTGGTGGACCTCAGCCATAAACAAATTGTATAACAAAAGAAGGAAGCTACTGCACGTCAGAGCGAAATCCCATGAAGGGAAGACATCTCAGATCAACATTAGCAGAAAACTATGTTCTCTCATAAAAACATCCAAGGCAATCGCTAAGGACACTAAAGATAACCACAAAGCCTTCTTCAGCTATGTTAGAAACCTGGGCGGAAACCCTCAGATATGCTCAGAGTTGGTTCACAACAACAAAAAATACACTGAACCCACAGATATTGCCAACATTCTGGCTGACAGGTTCAGTGCAAATTTCTCCCCTCCTTCACCCCCAAAAGAAGAAATACTTATCCCAGCTGAATGTAATCTCCCTGTCATCTCAGATGTCCAAGTGAGAACCGCCCTAAACAAAGCAAAAAACACAGCATCAATGGGACCTGATGGTATCCCGGCGTGCGTGTTACGTGACCTCCAAGAGGAGCTAAACCCATACATAAAAATGCTATTTAACCTTAGCCTTACTTCAGGATATGTACATGAACACTGGCGTACAGCAACAGTGGTCCCACTCCACAAGGGGGGGTGCCTCTACAGACCCTGGAAACTACCGCCCCATAAGCTTAACTAGCCTGGTCTGCAAAGCTATGGAAAGAATCATTATGGAACTCATAAACAGAGACATAGGGGACCTACAGACACTTGACCCCACCCAGTTCGGCTTTGTAAAGGGCAGATCCTGCCTTTTAAACCTGGTTGACTTTTTTGAAACAGTCACTAGAGCCATTGATGAGGGCAAAGCAGTCCATACAGCATACCTGGACTTGGCTAAGGCCTTCGACACAATACCCCACTCAGGCATTATAGATAAGCTAAACAGCTTAAAAGTAAACCCTTATGTCACTAGATGGGTTGCAAACTGGCTAAAGGACAGAACCCATAAAGTTAAAATCGCTGGAGCAATGTCAGACTCAAAGCCAGTCACAAGTGGTGTCCCACAGGGATCTGTCCTGGGACCCCTCTTGTTCGGCATTTATTTCTCAGATGTTAAAGCAAACATGGGAGGGCTGTGGCTGACAAAGTTCACAGATGACTGCAAACTAGGTGCCATAGTCGATACAACAGCAGACACACACATCCTACAAAAAGGCCTCACTGAAACGGACAACTGGTGCCGTAGTCACGGCCTTAAACTAAATGCCAAAAAATGTATAGTCATCCCTTTTGGAAAAAACAAAGTACCCACCAATTATCACATAGACAGCAACCCACTGAGTACAGAAAAAGTAATCAGAGACCTAGGGACCCAAGTTGACAGCGACCTCTCATTTGATACCCACGTTGCCAAAGTGGTTAGAAAAACATTCTACCTTGCACACCTCATCATGAAGGGATTCACATCCAGATCCAAGGATGTCATTGTACCCCTATATTCCTCCCTCATCAGACCCATGATTGAGTACAATGCCCCATTTGGTATGTACCTCACCCGGCATTTGCAACAGCTGGAGAGACCACAAAAGTACCTCACCAAAAGGATCAAGGGTCTCCAACATGTCTTATTCTGCCAGACTAAAGAAACTTCAGCTCTATTCAGCAGCATACCGCCTGCTCAGAGGTGATCTCTGCCTGACATACAAGGCCATGTCCAATCAGGATCTGATGGACATGCTCCACCTCAAAAAATCCAAATCCATCAGGACCACAAGAGCTAAAGAATTAAACCTCGGCACAAGTATGAATAGGACATGCTGGAGGGATAGATTCATAACCCAGAGGCTTCCCATGCTTTGGAACAGGATCCCAGTTCATATTAGGCAGAGCCCCTCACTGACTCTCTTCAAGAGAAATTTTGATGAGTGGATGGGAGATCGTAAGTTTACCCCAGGGGTCACATCTGTGTCACTGCTAGACAGGGGCACAGTAAACTAATTCTATTATATAAGGGGACCTTCATTGTGTCACTACTAGACAGAGGCACAGTATTCTAGATTTATTCTGTACATTTTTGTACCATTTCATGGGGTGGCAAAAGCCACATCACTATGGCTAGGCTTACAAATGCCCCAGGGCAGATAGCCTAGTACTATACTATGAAACTATGAAACTATGGATATGTACAGGCAACCTATGCTTGACTGACACTGACATGTCTGCCCAGTTGCATTATAACTGGCACATATAAGAGACAACACCCTGTATGCACCACATGCCATGGGTACCTCCACTATAGTACCACAGTCAACAGAACATGCTTGGGTAGAGGTCTCCATCACAGACATTAACCAGGTGGTGTAATATATGTTGCATATGTGTCAAATGGATCACCTCAGTGGCCATTTGCAGGAGCACCCAGAGGATTGGCTGATGCATGTCACTCTCACACTGAGGGTCACCACAGTGGTGTCTGTCGATAGATTGTCTGCTGGCACATGGCAGGTGGCATGATACCACTGTACACACATCCCCTACACAACCCATCTCTCCATGGACAATAGCCAGGTACACGCCTATGACCAACTACAGTGATGCACCCCAGTACTGACACATGTGTACGTGTGCATTACTGAGGATAGCAGTGTCTGTGTGTTAGTACACCTGTAACTGGGAATGCCATGAGGGCCTTCACAACCACTGCAACACCCATTGCCATAGTCAGATGTGGCTGCTGCTGTATCAGACATTACATATACATTGTTATGCTCCTCTCCCTAATGGCTACATGAGTCTTGCAGTACCAGCACAACAGTGTTGTACAAATGGGTTGATAGGTGTGGGATACCCATTGAGTTCTGGCAAGTGTGTGTATGTGTGCATGTCAGTATATCTGTAGGGTACAGCATTCCGAGGCCACATACTCCTATTACAAAATGCATTGCCACACAGTAGTACAGATAGTGTTGTTGCTGCCCATAGGTGAGGCATGATAATGCAACACCATATTATGCCTATGGCATGATCATTAGATGCATATCGCTGTAGTAACACTGTTGGGATATATAATGGGTTGTATCACAGTTGTGGGCAATGTGTGATGGTGGGTATGTCAGAGTGTCATCATGATTTCCAGTGAGTACAATATCCACTGTGGGATGTGGGTGCTCTGTACACTGTCATTACACCATGGTACATCTGGTATATGTCCCATGTACCACTGTATGCTGACCACTGTCACCGTCAACCATACAGATAACTGATACCACAATCCAGCCCAGTTATGCATGTGCTGTGTGCACCCTACCTGTAACACCTTGGACATACAGACAAGTTAGTTAGCACCGATAGGCCCAGGTCTCTCGGATGTGTGTCTGCCTGTTATGTGTCTGTTAATGTGTATATGATGGTATGTCACACTATGTATTGTCCATATACAACCATTACATTCCCCCATTACCATACTCTACATGTCTGGAGATGTTCTGCATGTAGCATGTAACCTGGAATACACCTCACCCTAAACACTGTGTGGTGTGTGCAATGAAAGCCACACAGTTCAGTAGCACTACATACATAGGTAGGGGTCTAGTCCCAGTGGTTTCAAGTAAGAGTGTGCGTGAATGTGGATGGGTCTACATCAGGTTGCTGATTATACATGTCCCAGTGGGTCACCTGTCCATGTGGCACAGGCAATAACTGTTATACAAACCTGTGACATGTGTTCAACTGTACCTCAGATATGTTACAGCCATGATGTCACCACAGTGCCATACATCTTGTGGAATATTACTGCAGACCGTCCTCCTGCTGACAAGTACACCTACAACACAAATGGATAACATTATGGAGACCATAATCACCCAGTGTTACTAACAGCTATAATGCATCATTGCTGGACAGCTACACTACCTGACATGTATGCAATAAACATTACTCCTGACAACATGTTACACTGCAGTACATTAGTACACCGTAGTGCAGTCACCATGTGCATCAGAACCATATTAGCCTGTCCCTGCATTGATGTTATGGATGACAGGGATGTGGCACAGGTATCATCATATGCACAGGGTGCGTTGTTGGTTTGCCAGAGACCGAGGGTGGGCCATATGTTTGACACCATGTGTGTGGGTGAGAGGTGTAATTAGTTGAAATGGGCATTGTGATGTGGTGTGTGTAGGTATGGGGTTGCCCTAAGTGTGTTCGTATGGTGTGTGGGTATGCATGCACACAGTACTGCCAGTGGCTGCCTTATACAGGTGTTTTTTGGACAGCTGCAGACCATACCTGGCAGGATGTGCAGTTCACCACCTCCGGCTATGAACACATGGACTGTGCCTGCCAGGGATTTCATGGGCACGTCCAGGTACAGGTCTCGATGAGATACTCTCCCCTGATGATGACAGATGTCCGCTGGAACCAGGTCCCTCCTGGGACTGGCCAGAGCCACATGCACGTGGCCTGCTGTGGTGTGAACAGCACCCCCCTGCAGTGCTGGGGCTGGTACTGCCTCTATGGGAGCACCTTGGTGTCATAGCACATTGACGTTGACTGCCAGCTGTTGGTGTTGATGGCCTACATCAATGGGGCTGTCACTGCACTCCCACCACCTGTTCAAGCATGGAAAAACCACAGTTGATGAGGCCCACCATCTCACACAACCATCTATCCGTAACCTCGGTATGAGCACAGAGGGCACCAGACAGTTCATGGAAGTTGTCACTTTGAGATGTGAGAACAGCCCTCTGCAGCCTCAGGCCCTGTCTGTTGTACAGTTCCATACATGCTTGCACCCCCATGACAGTCTGAAACATGCGCCTGGTGGTACCAGTTGTGACGCTTCTGCCAGGGGCATGATGACCACTGGCCCTACCATGAGTACCCTGGTACATCTGCCTATGTGGTGCCCTGGCGGACATCCAGCTATGCCTGTTGTGACCAGACACAGTAGGCATAGATACCACACTCTCTTGTGCACTGTCACCAACTGCCAACTGTCCCTCTGCTATGGTCACTGGTGATGGGGTAAGTATAGGCAATGTAACTGTGTGCGGGGTTGGGGTGGTAAAGAGGGGGATGTCAAACAATAGCACAGTTTCAGCCCCTGACAACCCTACCTGTGCCTCAACAGTACTATCATCATCTTTGGTGTCTGTATGGACACCATCATCAGATTGTGTACAGGAGGGACTCTGACCCACCTCGCCACCTGTGGGGGAAAACAAGAAATGTACTTTAAGACCTGTACAGCATTGCATAACAGTACATACACACACACACACACACACACACACACACACACACACACACACACACACACACACACACACACACACACACACATAAGCACCCACTCCACCTTAATACTTACTTGTCCCTGATTTTATAGACAGTCCCACATTTAATCACATAAGTTCTCCATCCTGCATCACACTTGGTAACATACACTCATTAATACCACTCATTAATGTATCATTCCTCTAAATGCCTAGACGAGTGATCACAACACAAGACCTGTTACTCCGTTACCTCCTTGACCTGAGTGGAGTAGGTTTTACATGACCTCAAGGCTGTCATCCAGTGTTTACCCTGTGTATGTCCGGACATCTTGAGCATGACCCCTATATGTTAGGGGCTACTACGTTCACTCCATAATGTCACGCACTGGAGTGTCATGTGTAAGTATTGATCAGTACATGCCAGATCTGCTGCTCAATCAACCTATCATGTGGACAACAGTAATATATGGATACACTCCCTGGTTTTGTCTAGTAATCCCCCAATGCATCTGTAGTGTTGCATACGTGGGTAGTTGCTCACCTCTCTGCTGATTGCAATATTAAGGGTATACCTGGTGTCTACTTTCCCTCCCAATGCATGTTCCATGCTACAGACCTTATTATACTATCAGCTGTCCTGTGATTACATATCAGACAAGGATTCCTGGTGTCTCATGTGTCAGTCCATGTCCATATACTGCACAATCCCAAAAGGAAGTACTGCCATATGAACAACCCCACAATTACACATGTGCATACATGGACAACCTCACAAACACCCACACATGCACACACATCCTACATGCATCAACCCCCCCTCCACTCCACTAGATTGTACTTACAGACAAATACCCCCCCACACACACACAGGTGAACTTGCACAAATATAGTACACACAGTCCTCCCATTACCCATCTGTCAACATACATAAGATATGGTACTCAACAGCATGCAGTGCAGCTATAGTCAAGCCATGCTAGCAATAGTATACATGTGTGTGATGCATGGGCTGTGTTAGAGGGTGATGCCCCTTCCCCTGGAAAACACTGCACCCATGTGCACAGTATTGCTGTGCACCTTTTCTGAACCCTGCCATGTACTGTTCACCAAACCTCACAGGTGTTCGGGTCTATATCACAAGATCGAAGGTTGAAAACATTGAGCAACATATGGTCGACACCATATGGTCAATGTTTTCAAACGTTGACCTTATAAAAAGACAAAAAAAAAAAAAAGAAAAAAGTACCCTAATCGGTTTAAGCAGGGGGGCAAACTCCCCTGCACCCCTCCCGCTACTTAAATATACCAACTCTGAGACTGGACTACATTGCAGTAAATGGAACTCTCCCCTTATGGAGATTTCCATTTATACACTCGAGGTTCTGAGTGCTTGATATTCTCGTGTTGAGAATGTGAGATTCAACATTGTCGGCTTTCGAGAATATAATATAGACCCAGGTGTACAACCCATTGCTGAATGTGTATTACTGTGTCAGTTATGTCTGCTCTAATGCTCACAGTCCCTGTTTTTCAGCGACACATACCTGGGATGATATGTGGACAGATGTCATTTGTGAATGCCTGATGTCTGGTTTACAGATCTCAACATCAGCGGTGCATGTATGACCAATCCAATACTATTACCCTGACAACCGTCAGGCCATACTGTGGCTATGGGGAGTGTATGCACCCTTATTGATATGACGCAGTCTTCCTTGATCTGCCATGGGACCACATCACTGCATATATTAACAGTGCATGAGCCTAATATGTGACATATGTCCTGTACATGGATCGTGCTATCCCAAACAGAACCAAGATGCTATCCTCCAAAAAAAGGAAGCCAATCTGGTGGTCCCCTGCCATAAACAAACTGTACAACAGAAGGAAGAAACTGTTGCAAAAGAGAGTAAAATCCCATGAGTGGAGGAGCTCCCTGGTCAACCTCAGTAAGAAGATGAGATCCCTTATAAGATCCTGCAAAGCTAGCTACGAAAACAAAATCACCACTAATTCTAAGGACAACCACAAAGCATTGTATAGCTATGTCAAGAATCTCGAGGGCAACACCCAGATCTGCTCTGAGTTACAGCACAGCGGCATGAAAATTACAGAACCAACTGATATTGACAAAATCCTGGCAGATAGGTTCAGTGCTAACTTTACCCCCCTCACCCCATAAAAGGCCCATATCTATACAGGAAGAATTCATAGTCCCTGTAATAACAGCTACGCAGGTAAAAGCTGCAATCTCTAAAGCCAAAAACACAGCATCCATGGGACTGGACAACATCCCAGGCTACGTTTTACACGAACATCAGAACGAACTGGCTCCCCACTTAAGCACCATGTTCAATAATAGCCTCACATCAGGCTTTGTGCCCCCTGAATGGCGCACAACAACAGTTATCCCAGTCCACAAAGGGGGAGCCAGAACTGATCCTGGGAACTATCAACCTATTAGCCTGATGAGCCTGGTCTGCAAGGTGTGGAACGTATCATCATGGAACTCATAAACAAAGACATTGGTAACCTCCAAACTCTGGATCCCACCCAGTTCGGGTTTGTGAAAGGCAGATCATGCCTCCTGAACCTGATCGACTTCTTTGAGGCAGTCACCCAAGCCGTAGATGAGGGTAAGGTGGTTCCCCCCATTCTGGAATTGTAGCTAAACTCACTAAACTAGGTATAAATCCCTACGTTACAAGATGGGTTGCCAACTGGCTCACTGACAGAACCCACACTGTAAAAGTTGCAGACTCCAAATCTGACCTCAATGCAGTGACAAGTGGAGTATTACAGGGTTCCGTCCTGGGACCTCTCCTGTTTAGTATCTACTTCTCTGAAGTACAGGCTAACACAGAGGGCCTCTGTATAATGAAGTTCACAGATGACTGCAAACGAGGAGCCTTAGTCAAGTCCCCAAATGATGTGGACATACTACAGAAGGGCCTCGCTGAGACAGATGCCTGGTGTCAGAGCCATGGCCTCAAGCTCAATGCCAAAAAGTGCAGTGTCATCCCCTTTGGTAAAAACTCTGTACCCATGAACTACCACATAGGCAGCAATCTACTTAATACCGAATGTGTGATAAGAGACCTTGGGACCCAGGTGGACAGTAGTCTCTCCTTTGATAGTCACATCGCCACAGTAGTCAGGAAGTCCTTCTACATGGCACACCTCATCATAAAAGGGTTCTCATCCAGGAAAAAAGAGGTAATTGTTCCCCTCTACTCGACACTCATTAGACCCATTATAGAGTACAATGCCCCTTTTGGAATGTACCTCAGAAGACAGCTGCAGCAGCTGGAAAGGCCATAGAAGTACCTCACAAAGAGGATTACTGGCCTCAAACAAATGGAATACACTGACCGCCTCAAAAAACTCCAGCTTTACTCCATAGCATATCACCTACTCCGAGGTGATCTCTGCCTAACATATAAAGCTATGTCAAACCCAGAGCTGTTGGACATGCTACACCTAAAGAAATCCCAATCTGTCTGAGCTACACGCTCTAGGGACATAAACCTTGTCACCACAATAAACAGGACATGCGGAAGGGATAGATTCATGTCCCAGAGACTTCCCATATTCTGGAACAGGCTACCCATCTATGTCAGGTAAAGTTCTTCATTAGCACTCTTCAAGAAAAATCTTGATGAGTGGATGTGAAGTAGGAAATACACCCCAGGGATCACTTCTGTGTCTCTGCTTGACAGTGGCACAGGAAAATAACTTTCTTGGGTGGTGTAAGCCAGGGAACCTTGCTGGCTAGGCCTACGTAGGCCCTTGAGCAGATAGCCTAGTACCTACCTATGAACCTATGAACATTCACATGCAGTGTCTACGGAATGTGTTAGGTGTGCGGATGCTGACCGTGATGCATACATTCCGTGTGTGCATATGTGTGCACACCCTTATCATGATGATTTGTTGCACCTCTTGTTATGTGTACTACAGCAGTCACTATTCCTGGCAGGGGTATACTAGCATGGACCATCTGCATTTGCCAGTATTTGGTCAGTCTGCCCTACACATGACCCCCCACTCTGCATGTTTGCAAAGTCAACTCATGTGCACATCCCTTGGAGTTCACACACTGCCATCACTATTGCTGTGAGGGTAGGGTTATGTCTGCCACGGTTCTTGAGCCTGACTTTGTGCAGATACAGCCGTTCGTAGCATCCTTAGGATCTCTGCTGCAGTGCACTGGTTTATCATGCTGACACATCCTCCCCACCTTCAGCCTTTTTGCAGATGCTTGACAAGTATGGCCTACACATGTGTGTCAGTTTG